>NW_006921825.1:3465075-3473447 GCF_000298275.1 Orycteropus afer afer | reverse complement strand
TCTGCATCCTTTCCTTCAAGGCTCAGGGGTCCAAGATTATCTTCTGTGTCTGTGTTAATTGGTTTCCCTTTTCTTTGTTGAAGAGGGTCTGTGCAATCCTTCTGCCTAGTCCGCCATCTTGCCCCGCCTCCAGCATATTGTATTTAAAGTCATGGAACAGGGTGAAGTGTTTGAGGGAAAAAGATGTAGATGGAGAAGAGCAGAGAGACCAGGACCAAGGCCAGTGGCATGCAAACAAGTAGCAAAAAGGTTTTGGGGAGAAGGAGACAATCTTTTACAAAATACTGAGTATAAGCTGCCAGGGAGGTTAGAGGAAACTCCAAAAGTTGTGTTAGGGACATTACATAAGCCAAGACAGGAGAGTAATTTGGAAAGATGTTGGGATCAGTTGTGCTCCTGAGAGGTTAAGATGAAAACACAGAAATTATCATGGAGTTTGGTCATCTTAAAATCTTTATCCATCAATTAGTTGGTTAATGTAAAAGCAATTGTTTCCCTGTCTAGCACATTGTTGTTGTTAGTTGACATCAAGCCACCCTCAATTCATGGCAGTCCCATATACAGCGGGTTCCGATCATTGTGAGCCATACAGTTTGTCATTCGCTGCTTTTTCAAAAGTAGATTGCTAGATCCTTTTTCTCAGTCCATCGTTAGTCTGGAAGCTCTGATGAAACCTGCTCAGCATCATAGCAACACACAAGTCTGCACTGACAGATGGGTGATGTCCACACGTGAGGTGCATCGGCCAGGAATCAAACCCAGGCCTCAAGCAGAAAAGGTGAGAATTTTACCAGTGAACCACCACTACCCATTTGTTGTTGTTGTTAGGTGCTGTCGAGTCAGCTTTAACTCAGCATCCCTATGTACAACAGAATAAAACACTTCCCAGTCATGTACCATCCTCACAATCTTTGCTATACTAGAGCCCGTCATTGTAGCCACAGTGTCAGTCCATTTTGCTGAGGGTCTTCCCCTTTTTCCTTGACCCTTTACTTTGCCAAGCATAATATTCTTCTCCAGGGTCTGGTCACTTCTGACAACATGACCAAAGTAAGTGAGATGAAGTCTGGTCATTCTCACTACTAAGGAGCATTCCAGCTGTACTTCTCCCAGGACATATCTGTTAGTTCTTTTAGCAAACAGATGGTACTTTCAGTATTCAATGCACAGTTCAAATGCATCAATTTTTCTGTGGTCTTCCTTGTTCATTGCCCAACTTTCACATGAGTATGAGGTGATTGAAAATACCATGGCTTGGGTCAAGCACACCTTAGTCTTCAAAGTGACATTTTTGCTCTTTAACACCTTAAAGAGGTCTTTTGCAGCAGATATGCCCAGTGCAATATGTTGTCTAATTTCTTGACTCCTGCTTTCATGGGCATTGATTGTGGATCCAAGTAAAATTAAATCTTTGACAATTTCAATTTTTCTCCACTTATCGTGATGTTGCTTGTTGGTTCAGTTGTGAGAATTTTTGTTTTCTTTATGTTGAAGTGTAATCCATACTGAAGGCTGTAGTCTTTGATCTTCATCAATAAGTGCTTCAAGTTATCTTCACTTTCCACAAACAAAGTTGTATCATCAGCATATTGCAGGTTGTTAATGAATCATCTTCTAATTCTGATGCTGCATTCTTCTTCATATAGTCCAGCTTCTCAGATTATTTTCTCAACATCCAGATTGAATAAGTACGGTGAAAGGACACAACCCTGAGGCATACCTTTCCTGATTTTAAACCATTGAGTATCCCCTTGTTCTGTTTAAACCAAATGCCTCTTGGTCTACATACAGTTCCTCACGAGTTCTGGAATTCCCATTCTTTGCAATGTTATCCATAATTTGTTATGATCCACACAGTCTAATGCCTTTGCATAGTCAATAAAACATAGTCACTGTCCATAGCTATTGGGAAAAAAACTCTGTGTTCCAACAAGAATAGGACAAAGCTTGATGCCCAACCTAAAAATCCAAATCAGAAATTCATCTCCCTCCAAAGGTGAATATAGTGGAGAAGAGTATCTCATTTAATCCTTACAACAACCTATTAAGATTGGTACTTGTACCTTCATTTTATACACAAGACCCTGAGAAGTGAAGAACTTGCCCCAGGTCAGAATGGAAGAGGCAGGATTTTAACTCAAAACCATCACCTCCAAATCCCTGTTGTACTGTCTGCTTCCAAGACAAGAATCCTTTCCTCTTCTGGATAGCAGCAGGACAAAGAGCATGAATTTTTTCTAACATCCATTAGGATAAATTCATGAGGCTCCATTTTACACGCTCTCCATCAAGCTGGAATGCCTCAGTCTATCCGTTTCCAATTGCTATTAGAGAGAAATAACTCTGATGGAAATAGTGGAATATGAAATCTCTTGTCTCATTCTTCAACCCTCATCTAGAAACTTAGTTGCCAAGTCCTGGTTATGTAGGCCACTAGATCCCTCTTAATATACCTTAATCTCACTCTCCAGGTCTCTGATGGAATGTGTTCAGAGACATCAGCCTAGATTACAGATGCAATGAATCTTAAAACTGCCAAGGTTTGGCATTGCTTCCAAAAGGGGTTCAATATTGATCTGGGGCATAATTAACATTATTTGTTTCAGGAGAGCTTGGTTAGGTTAAAAACACAAGGCCCTTTATTAAAATGTGTTTGCCTGATGACAGGATTACAAACACACACAGACATACTCTCCTACCCCTCACTTAACCCTCATCCCCCCAGGAAAAAAAGCCAAACAGAAACTTGCTACAAGAAAGAAAATTCACCAGCTCTCACCCTCCCACACCCCAATGCAATGTCTGAAGCTGCTCTACCTCATTCAAGCATAGCAGCAATTAATAGCAGCTCAGACAAGGCCCAAACCAGAGTTAAAAATAGAGTCCCTTCCCCCTTCCTCCCTCCCTCATTTCCATTTTTGATTAATTTAACCAGTTCTGTCAATTAGTCATCCTAGAGACTCCAGTTGAGTGGATTTTCCTAAGAACTGGAGGGCTTATTAATTTTGAAGGTGAATGTCATCCATTAGCAGTTGACACCTTCCCAAGTCCTGCGCTCTCCCCCACTTGGGGTCTGCATTCAAAAAGGAGTGGAGGCCCAAATTGGCTCAAACACGTGGCTGAGGCACTAGAGACTCACAGAACAAGAAGGATTGACCCTGAGGTTATAGGTGACTTTGGCTGCTCTAGGCTTGGGGCGTCTCAAGATCAACTTGCCTGTCAGCATGGTCTGTAACAAGCCATCGTTGGTGAAGCAGGCTCAGGCACCAATTGAGCACCCTGAATTCAAGAGAACCCCAGTCAGGGGAATACCTCAGAGGTATTTTCTCCAGATTGGTGGGGGGTGGGGTGGGGCATGCTTCAGTGGTAGAATTCTTGCCTTCTATTCACGAGACCCAGGTTCAATTCCCGGCCAATTCACCTCATTCACAGCCACCACCAGTCTGTCAGTGGAGGCTGTGTGTTGCTGTGACACTGGATAGGTTTCAGTGGAGCTTACATACTAGCAAGAAAGGCCTGGTGGTGTCATTCAAAAAAATCAGCCAGCAAAAACCCCGTGGATCATGACAATTTGATCCAGAGTATTGTGACAGAAACTGAGCAGCATTTTGTCCTATTGTGCATGGGGTTGGCATGTGTCAGGGGCCAACTTGACAGCAGCTAACAACAACAGTTTTCCCCATGGAGGTGCATCAGCCTGTCAGAGTCTGGGGAGACTCTAACCAAAGCAGGAAAGAGCAGACAATAGCCCATCTCTTCCTCCCTGGAGGCAAAATCAGGTCTCCCTCTTCCTTCCCCAGGTCAGTGTAGGGTGGCATCTCTTCCAGATTGCCTTCCATGACACACACACCGCCCCCCCCCCACCAGGTGGACTAAGTGCCTGTTATCAGAGTACTTAATACCACAAGTTGACATGATCTGTTTCTGTTTCTCTCACTAAATGGGACCTCCATATGGCTAAAGCTCCTGCCTTTTTTTTTTTTTTTTTTCTTTTTCACCTTCAGCACTTAGCATAGTGAAGGTGCTAAATAAATGTTTATAGAATCAAACATAGTCATCCAGTTTGACAAATTTGCATCTGGTTTTTCTCTTGCACAAATGTTCATTCATTTCAAGTTTGGGGAATGCAATATATATATATATATATATATATACACACACACACACACACACACACACACAAATATTTTTTTAAGATAAAATAACTTATTATGTTAAAATGTTTAGTAATGTTAAAATTAATATGCATTCCTAGACACCCCAAGGAGCTCTGGTAGCATAGTGCCTAAGGCACTTGACTGCTAACCAGAAGGCTGGTAGTTCAAATCCACCAGCCACTCCTCAGAAGGAAGTTTGGGCAATCTACTTCTGTAGTGATACAGCCTCGGAAACCCAAGGGGAGGGGTCGCTATGAGTTGGGTCCAACTCGACGGCACATAACAACAACAACAGACATCCCAAGCAGAAAAATAGCAGTGAAACAGACTGTGGTTTTAAAATTTGCAAGAGATCTTTACAAATTGGAAAAATATAAGTCAACTTTTGGTGGTTGCAGGCAAAGTGGAGGGAAAAGGAATCTGTGAAATAATGGTAATCAACTAGTATTCATTTACTCAACAAGTATTTATTATTGCCTACTATGTGCCAAACACTGTGGCAGGCACTAGGAAAATGCCCCCATGGTACTTCACTGGAGTAGAAGACAGACAACAGATGCATAAACAGATGAGATAGTACAGGATACGGTGGAAACGTGTTTCCTAGTAAGAGGAATCAGCCAGTCCAGAGGCTCTAAATCTGAACTGTGCTTGGCAGGTTGAGGAGCAGTAGGAAGACCAGTTAGGCTATCTATAATGTTGTGACAAGGAGGAGCCTGAGGGGAGGCTGGAGGAGTAGGTGGGTGGCCCATATCACAAGAGCACCCTCCAGGCAGGGTAGTCACCTTACACAGTCCTGGTGCCCTATTCACAATGCATCATACTCAAAGGACTTGGGAGTTGAGCAATGTGGATTCTGACTCATGGCAACCCCATGTGTGTCAGAGTCAAACTGTGCTCCAGAGTTTTCAATGGCTGATTTTTTGGAAGTAGATTGCCAAGTCTTTCTTCCAGAGGACCTCTGAGTAGACATAACTCCCCAAGCCTTTGGTTACCAGCCAAGCACATTTGTACCACCCAGGGACTGAGAGTATATGTATAAGTATGTATGTAAGTATCTATGTTTACATACACACAATTTTAAGTAGATCATTCTATGACAATGTAAAGAATGAAACGTGGGGAGGAAGAGTAGAGGGTGTGGAAAAATTAGAAAACTATTGAAATGGTCCAGGCAAGAGAGAATAGTGGTGTGTGCTAAGATGGTGACAGTGGCAGTGGTATAATTGGATACATTTAGGCTATGTTTTGACTGTAAACTTTAATAGGACTTCTTTAAAACCAGATGTGAAAGGTGAGGTAATCCCAGATTTTTTACCTGAACAGATGCCTAGATGAAGGTGTCATTGAATCAGTTCGCACAGACAGTTTGGGGAGGAAACTCACAAAGTCTGTTGACTCTTAGACTCATATTGGGGAAAAAAGTGTAAAATTATTAAATTGATGCCTTTGGCTATTTAACCATTGACCATATACAGAGTCCCTTCACATCCATTATCTTAATTAATTCTCACAAAAACCCATGAGTTGGAAGAATAGCTCCCTTTTTGCAGCTGAGGAAATTGAGGCTCAGAGAGGGCAGTCTAATCCACAGACAATGATTGAGTTTGTTTCTTACTTTATAATGAATACAGTCCCCCTTGGTACTTGCCTGGCAATGGAGGATAGAGAAGGAAAAGGGGATTCTCTCGTGTGTAATTGACCCATGTTTAACTATATCTGCTAATTCAAGCTCCCTGTGTGGTTCACATAATTCTATTTTGACAGCTCAGTAGGTGGCATCAATAACAGAGTTTTGAAATATGCTGTCCACTCAAGCAGCTTTCAGCCCTATCCGTACAAGTCCCTTTATCTGTGAATTACTCCAAGCACCTGCTGGCCTCCAGCACAGACCAGATGCAGCAGGGGAGGGAAATACTCACCCCCACGAAGCTAATCACGATACTTGCTTTTATCTTCTTTTATATCTTTAACCTGAACATAAGGATTTAAATAGGATTTATCTCATGTACAGGCATCCTCAATCGTGGGGTCAACTAGTTCATCCTGAAATTTTGGTGTCACTTAAAATCCCTGTAATGCAGTGAAATTGTCATTAAAGAGTTATATGTGAGAAAAAAGAGATCATCAAAGCTTAGAAAAAAGGCTAAGGAATCAAAGAAATGAATCAGTCAGTAAACGCACAAGGTCTTGTGCAAATACGATGGGGAAGAAAGACGTATAAATTGCAATTACTGCCTTTGTGTACCTCTCCCTCAGGTCTGTTGAGTCAAAGATAGGATGAGTTTATAGGTGCTATCTATCAACAGCATTCACCTAAGGGTGTTAGACCTAGGATTCAATCTCAGCTGTACCTCTGACCAGATTTCCATCTTTCTGTAAATTACTTGCTATTCTGAGCCCTGGTTTTCTGATCTAGAAGTCAGAGCTCATGTGGTGTTGTCATAATAATACTAATAAATACTGTTTTATTCCTAAGTTTTGATGATCCCATTTTGTCATATATAACTCTTTAATGACAATTTCACGGCATTACAGAGATTTTAAGTGACACCAAAATTTCAGGATGAACTAGTCGACCCCAGGATTAAGGATGTCTGTGCATGAGATAAATCCTATTTAAATCCTTATGTTCAGGTTAAAGATATAAAAGAAGATAAAAGCAAGTATCATTTTAAGTTTCGTGGGGGTGAGTATTTCCCTCCCCTGCTGCATCTTGTAGGCCAGGCATTATCTCAGTGAATCCTAACAGTCCAACAATGCAGGCATCATTCTTGTCCCCATTTTATACAGGTGTACATTTAGGAACAGAGAGATTAAGTGACTTGTCCAAGTTACCTGCACTGAGGTTTGCTAAACCCCAGAGCCTACACTACTGACCACTATCGTGTTCTTTCTCTTTCTAATCTCATCAAAACCAAGTTTCCAATATTGGTGGGGTGAGAAGATATAAAGATATGAAGTGTTTTGAATATAAACTTCCTTTTAAGTTGAATGTGAAACTTCGATTCTGAACATCAGAGAGAAAATGCTAAGTAAAATGTATTTAAACAGAATATTATGTTACACTTTGTTTGCTGAAAGTGAGGAATGACTTGAAGCAATTACTGATGAAGATTGATGACTGCAGTATGGATTACACCTCAATATACAGAAAACAAAAATCCTCACAACTGGACCAAAAAGCAGCATCACGGTAAATGGAGAAAAGATTGAAGTCGGAGGCTTCATGTTACTTGTTTCTACAATCAACACCAATAAAAGCAGCAGTCAAGACATCAGACGATGTACTGCATTGGGCAAATCTACCACAAAAGACCTCTTTCAAGCACTGAAGAGCAAGGATGTCTCCTTGAAGACAAAGGTGTGCCTACCCCACACCATGGTATTTTCAGTTGCCTTCATATGCACGTGAGAGCTGGACGATGAATAAGGAAGACCAAAGAAGAGTCGATGCTTTGGAGTTGTGGTGCTGGCAAAGAACACTGAAAGTACAGTGGACTGCTAAAAGAACTAACAAATCTGTGCTGGACAAGGGGCAGCCAGAATGCTCCTTGAAAGCGAGAATGGCCAGACTTTGTTTGACCTACTTTGGTCATGTTGTCAGAAGGGACCATTCTCTGGAGAAGGACACCATGCTTGGTAAAGTTGAGAGTCAATGAAAAAGAAGAAGGACCTCAACAAGATAGGCTACATGGTGGCTACAACAATGGGCTCAGGCATAGCAAGGATAGTGGGGCTGACACAGGACCAGGCAGTGGTTTGTTCTGTTATACGTAGGTTGCTGTGAATCAGAGACAACTCGATGGCACCTAACAAAAACATTATGCTGCACTGTTGAAACAAACTGTGGTGTCATGTCCTTATACTCAGCATATCCTAGATTTTACTCTAAGTTCGGATAGGTAGCATTTTCCTACTCTCTGTTTACCGAACATCCTCAGTGTTGCTGCCATTGTTGTTGTTGTTCTTAAGTGCCGTCGAGTCGTTTCCGACTCATAGTGACCCCATGCACAGCAGAACGAAACACAGCCCGATCCCGCACCAGCCCCACAATCCCTGCTATACTTGAGCCCATAATTGCAGCCACCGTGTCAATCCATCTCGTTGAAGGCCTCCCCCTCTTTCATCGACCCTCCACCCTACCAAGCATGACATCCTTCTCCAGGGAATGGTCCCTTCTTACAACATGACCAAAATACGTGAGACGAAGTC
>NW_006921825.1:3448098-3461920 GCF_000298275.1 Orycteropus afer afer | reverse complement strand
TAACAAGGGAAAGTGTTCAGTGCAGATCAGTGAGTAAGCACAAGCCCGCCCGTGCTTACCTTGCTCCCGGAGACCCGGTCCCTCTCGACAAGAAATATACCATAGTAATCAGGAGTGTATGTTCTGGGATCAGACAGACTTGGACAAATCACTAACCTCTCTGAACCTGAGTATCTACTATAAAATGATGGTGCCTACATCATAGGATTTTTGAGGATTCAATGAGGTAATGCTTGACCCACAGTAAGCACTTGGTAGTTGTTGTCTGTGTTGCTGATTGATTGACTGATAACAACCCTATAGGACAGAGAACTGCCCCCTCAGCTTTCTTAAGCTATAATGTTTATGGGGGTAGGTCACCAGGTCTTTTCTCACACAGAGCCACTGGGTTTGAACCACCAATCTTTAGGTTAGCAGCCCAGCACTTAACCATTGCACCAAGGCTCCTAAGCACTTGGTATTTATTAGCATTATATTATTTTCAAAAAGCCCTGGTGGCTCAAGGTTAAGAGCTTGGCTGCTAACCACAGGTTTGGCAGTTTGAACCCACCCAGCAGCTCTGTGGGGAAAAAGATCTGGTGATCTGCTCCTGCCCCGATAACCCTATGGGACAGTTATCTATAGTCTATTCCCTGGGATCACAATAAGTCAAAAATTGATTTGACAGCACACACCACAGCAACAACAAATATGATCATAAGAATTCATGAGCTCAGTGTTATGAGAAAATCAGGCCTCACAGTTGTAAGTAATTTACACAACATCAAAGATCTGGTCAGAAGTACAGCTGAGATTCAAACTTACGTCTAACACCCTTGGCTGAATGTTGTTGTTGTTATGTGCCATTGGGTCAGACCCGACTCATAGTGACCCTTCCTTGGGTTTCCGAGGCAGTATCACTATGGAAGTAGATTGCCCCATCTTCCTTCCAAGGAGTGGCTGGTGGGTTTGAACTGCCAGCCTTCTGGTTAGCAGTCAAGTGCCTTAGGCACTACGCTACCAGAGCTTCTGTCAGTGGTCTAGAAGCATTATTTTCCTATAGAAAACTGGTTCTGGGAACACAAAGGCATAGCACTGAGCCATGAGAAGACAATGAATGAAACAGTGACATCCCCACTCTAGGACCCCCCCTCCATGCAGCACTTAGCCCATGCACAGATGCACCACCCTCCTTCTCAGCCAGAACCCTTCACCTTGCTCTGCAAGGGGATTGCTGTCAGCAGGGAGCTGCTCCCCTCTCCTTTCCTGTGTTTACACCTCTCATTGCAGTGATTATATATACAGCCTGGAAAATAGGGACATCTTGGGAGTATAGCCCTGGCCTCTCTGCGGTGCCATGACAACCAGCTTCCCAGCAATCACCCCTAATAAAGGCTACTCACTCACAGTCTCTTCCACCTGGGCAGAGACTCCCCAGGGAGCTAGGACTTCTCTTGGACCAGCTGCTACAAAGCTTCCTGTTGGGAAGAAATTATTAGAGAGAGGGATGGGGGCAGATATCTGTCTCAGTAGGAGAGAAGAAAGTAGAGAGATAAGTAATCTCTAATATATGGGATGTGTGGAGTTGGCCCGGGGACCTGCAGACACTGTGTTGTATTCCTAGAGCCCACTAGCTATAGGAATGTGTAATCCCACAGTCTGAGGATAAGACCCACAGATCACTTAGCCAGTCCTACAGAGGGAGGAATATAATGGAGTGAAAGACCAAATATGTATGCTATAAAACCAGGCCTCACTTACCAGATTTCTTAATGAGGTTCAAGTTGAGACACCAACTGCCAGCTCATCATCTTGTCTGGGTGGCAGCCACCCCCTTCTCTGATGCTACAGGAGAGAATGTGCTCAGAGGCTTCCTTCAATCAATATCTTCCCAGAATGGCAGTTCTCAAAAAGGCAGTGGTCCTGCTTGGCTAGTACATGCTTATTCCTCACAGAATGAGAACAAATAGGCCCCCAGTTAATGAACTTGTCTGTGGATGTTAGCTGAAATTCAGCCCTGAAACTGGCATGAGCCCAAAGCTAAACACAAGCTTAACTAAACACTTCCCCACATCTGGATCACAGACAATAACTGAGGCTCCTTCATGAGAAAAGTCTAACCCCAGTGCTGTGGTGGTTGTTACTTGTGGTCACCTCACTTTGCCTCATGCAGGCCTTATGTATAACAGAACAAAACATTGCCTGGTCCTATGCCATCCTCATGATCGTTGATAGGTTTGAGTCCACTGTTGAAACTATTGCTTCAATCCATTTCATTGAGGGTTTCTCTGGTTTTCACTGACCCTCTGGTTTACCAAGCATAAAGTCCTTTTCTAATCATTGGTATTTCCAGATAATGTGTCCAAAGTAAACAATATGAAGTCTTGCCACCCTCACTACCAAGGAGCATTCTGGTTGTATTTCTTCTAAAACTATTCACTCTTTTGACAATCCACAGAATATTCAATATTCATATGGACTCAGGGACCACATGATCCTTTGAACCCCAGCCTGTTCAAGCCTCTGTTTTCTTCAGCTTTAAAATGGAGATAATTCTTAGCTTGCACATTTCCTTAAGGCTAACAGGGACTGTTTTATCACTGGTAGCTTCTTTCTGTGGATCCCATCCTCTGAAGTGAAGTTGATTAACTCTGAAAAGGTACTTGTTTAAAATTTTTGTTATAATGATAGCAATAGAATGAAGTGTGGAGGATAGCCAAATTAACCAGTAGGAAGAAGGAGAGGATGTAGTTGACTGAGGCAGTCCAGGAAGGCTGTCTGAAAGAGACAATAAGCCCTGAAGGTTGAATAGGATTCGGAGAAACCAGGGAGCAGGAATAGGCGAGAAAAGAACAAGTGTCAAGTCCCGGCACATGCTAAGTGCTCCACACATGTTAGCCATCATTATTAGAGGGCATATAAAGCAGCAATCACAAACTAAGGGCCATCTGTCTTACAAATGAATTGGGGAAAGAGAATTTTTTTAATAAGTTGCTAGCATTTAAAATGGATTCCTCAGAAAAATTAAATGTTCTGGCAATGTTGGGGCCATATTCTTACATGACAGCCATCAGCTGGAGTCAAGTAGAAACTGCCACATTTATTGTAGATATTCTAGTTTGCCACAGTACCCACCATTCCCTGTTGTCTAACCATGCATGCTTCACCAATTTCACTCTGTCTAGCCCTTAAAGGCACAAGTTCTCTGATACCGGTGGAAAAGATGAGTAGGCCCGTCATGCTACAATGGAATGTTTGAGCAGGAGAGTAATTGGTAGTGGTAAAGAGTATTAGCTGAGGGGCTCATATGAAAGGCTTTGAATGCCAGGCCAAGGGTATGATGCTGTTGGCTGCCAGTGATGGGGAACTATTGTAAGAGTCTGAGCAGAGATGTGATATTACTTTGGGAAATTTCATCCAGCACACACCAGGATGACATATAGCCTCACATTCTATTGCCAAGTACTGATTGTCTCTGAGGGGTTTAGCTTGCTCTGTCTTTACAGTTGCTCTGTTCTGGTTTCTGTGGCTATGTAAACCTGTGGGTACAGTAGCAGCATCAGGAATGCCAGGACAAAGGGGTGACTGAGCTATGGTGATTCATCAGCTTCCTTGGATGCCCAAAAGCAGCCAGCTCTGTCTGCCTTCCCTGGAAGGGGAGAGAATGCCCCTGAGGCCATGGAAATGACAGCAGCTTCCCAACATGGGGGAAACTCTGTCCTCTCCGCCATCAACAATATGAGGACTAGTTTCCTATTTCTGTTGTAACATATTACCACAAACTTTGTGAAGTTAGTGGCTTAAAAGAATATACATTTATTATCTTAGTGTTCTGAAGGTCAGACTTTCACAATGATCTCACTGGGCTAAAATCAAGGTGTTGGCAGGGCTGTGTTCCTTTCTGGAGGCTCTAGGGGAGAATCTGTGTCCTTGCCTTTTCCAGTTTCTAGAGGCAGCTTGCATTCCTTCACGCATAGCCCCCTTCCATCTTCAAAGCCAGCAATGGCTGGTCAAGTCTATGTCACCTCACTCCTTCTAACACTAACATTATACTGCCTTCTTTCACTTATACCTCCCTCTTTCACTTATAAAGGTGCTCTGGTGGTATAGTGGTTAAGGCATTTGGCTGCTAATCAAAAGGTTGGTAGTTCAAAACCACTGGTTGTTCCACAGAAGAAAGATGAGGCATTCTGCTTCTGTAAACATTTACAGCCTTGGAAACCCAATGAGGGTCACTATTAGTCAAAATCAAGTTAATGGCAGTGGTTTCTTTGTAAGTGATTACACTGGGCCTACCTTAAATATCCAGGATGATCTCCCCATCTCAATGTCATTTATTTGGAAGCTTAATTCCATATAAAACTTTAATCTTCCATTTGCCATGTGACATGAAATATCCACTAGTTCCAGGGATTAGGATGTAGACAAATTTGGGGGCCATTATTCTGTCTTCCATGGGGGGAAACTGACAAGTTTTATCACTTTAAGAGAGGACCCCCCCAGCCATAAGTAACTGTGCCCACTCTTTGTTTAGATATACTAAAGAGCACAGAGGTCTCATTATCTATCGTGCTCACTCTTGTAAACCCAGTACCTATCAACATGCCTTCTATCCATCAGGTAGGGCATTAAACATTGGTTGACTGCTGTGTCGTTCTGGTGTTTGTTGACTTCTGACCATGTGCCAGGGAGGAACTGTGTTAGGTGCTTTATCTTCTTTTATCTCATTTGAGTCTTATAACCATATAAAATATTGATATTTACATTTTAAAGATGATGAGATACCTTAGAGAAGTAAAGACAATTGACAAAGAAAGATAATCTTCATGTAAATGGACAAGGGTAGAGTATGGGTTCTAGCTTGAGTGTGTGTGACCCCACAAGGCATTAACTGCCTAAGACACTTGACTGCTAATCAGAAGGCTGACAGTTCAAACCCACCAACCACTCCTCGGAAGGAAGGTTGGGCAATCCACTTCCATAGTGATACCACCTCAGAAACCCAAGGAGGGGTTGCTGAGCTGGATCCAATTCCATGGCAATGAGTTTGGTTTTCTTTGGTTTATATATATAAATATGAACACCCAAATTCAGGAATTGGGGGAAGAGCCAGGGACGAAACAGAGCTGCAGGAATCCGGGTAAGGGGAGGCAAACAGGCCCCACACCCAGACATGGGAAGTGAGGGAAAAGCCGGAGATGAGACAGAGCTGCAGGATCCAGGTAAGTGGAGGGCGAAGAGATTTGAACAGCTAAGGGAGACAAATGTGTCTGTCAGTTTGTCATACTGTGGTGGCTTGCACGTTGCTGTGAAGCTTGAGGCTGTACCACCAGTGTCTCAAGTGACAGCAGGGTTACACATGATGCACAGGTTTCAACACAACTTACAGACTGAGACAGACTAGGAAGAAGGAAGAAGCCATCCACTTCTCAAAGAATTGCCCAGGGAAAACCTAATGAATAGCAGAGAAATTACTGCCTGATACATTACTGGACAACTTTATGAATGGTCTGAAACAATGTCAGATACAGTGCAGGAAGACCACCCCTTAGTTTTGTAAGGCACTCAAAATACAACTGGGAAAGAGCTGCATCATCTGAGTAGAACCAGATAAAGTATATGGATAAAGTAAAGCTTTCAGGGCCTCCATTTACTGATGTGGCACAATTCAATTTGAGGAGAAACAGCTGCAAACATCCATTAATAATTGGAACATAGAATGTACAAAGTATGAATCTAGGAAAATTGGAAGTTGTCAAAAATGAAATAGAATGCATAAAGATTGCATTAGTGCATCCTAGCCATTGTTGTTGTTGTTGTTGTTGTGTGCCGTCAAGTCAAACTTGACTCATAGCGACCCCTCCTTGGGTTTCCGAGGCAGTATCACTACGGAAGTAGGATTGCCCAACCTTCCTTCTGAGGAGTGGCTGGTGGGTTTGAACCGCCAGCCGTCTGGTTAGCAGGCAAGTGTATTAGCCACTATGCTACCGGAGCTCCCTATCCTAGGCATTAGTGAGCTAAAAATGGACTGTTTTTGGCCAATTTGAATCAGACAACCATATGATCTACTATGCCAGGAATGACAGTTTGAAGAGAAATGGAGTGGCATTCATCATCACAAAGGATTTTTCAAGATCTGTCCTGAAGTACAGTGCTGTCAGAGATAGGATAATATCCATATGCCTACAAGGAATGCCAGTTTATTACTATGATTATTCAAATTTATGCACCAACCGCCAAAGCCAAAGATGAAGAAATTGAAGATTTTTATCAACTTCTGCACTCTGAAATTGACCAAATATGCAATCAAGATGTGTTAATTATCGCTTGTGACTGGAATGCAAAAGTTGGAAACAAAGAAGAATTACCAGTAGTTGGAAAATTTGGCCTTGGTGACAGAAATAACGCTGGAAATCGCATGATAGAATTTTGCAAAGCCAACGACTTCTTCATTGCAAATACCTATTTTCAACAACCCAAATGGAAGCTATACATGTGGACTTTGCCAGATGGAGTCTCAGATCTGTGGCAAGAGGCAATGGAAAAGCTCAATATCTTTAGCCAAAAGGCTAGGAGCTGATTGTGGAACAGACCATCAAATGTTCGTAGGCAGGTTCAACTTGAAGTTGAAGACAATTAAAACAAGTCCACAAGAGCCAAAATATGACCTTGAATATATCCTTCCTGAATTTAGAGACCTGAAAAATAGATTTGACGCATTGAACACCAATGACAGAAAACCAGAAGAATTATGGGATGACATCAAGAACATCATCCATGAAGAAAGCAAGAAGTCATTAAAAAGATAGGAAAAGAAGAAAAGACCAAATGGATGTCAGAAGAGACTCTGAAACTTGCCCTTGAGCAGAGAGTAGCTAAACCAAATGGAAGAAATGACAAGATAAAAGAACTGAACAGAAGATTTCAAAGAGCAACTCGAGGAGACAAAGCTAATTACTATAATGAAATGTGCAAAGACCTGGAGTTAAAAAGGAAGAACATGCTCAGCATTTCTAAGACTGAAAGAACTAAGGAAAAAATTTAAGCCTCAAGCTGCAATATTGAAAGATTACATGGGCAAAATATTGAATGATACAGGAAGTATTAAAAGAAAATGGAAGGAATACACAGAGTCATTGTACCAAAAAGATCTGGTCGATGTTCATCCATTTCAGGAAGTGGCATATGATCAAGAACCAATGGTATTGAAGGAAGAAGTTGAAGCTGCACTGAAGGAATTGGCAAAGAACAAGGCACCAGGAATTGACAGAATACCCATTGAGATGTTTCAACAAACAGATGCCCCGCTGCAGGCACTCACTCAGTTATACCAAGAGATTTGGAAGACTGCTACCTGGCCAATTGACTGGAAGAGATCCATATTTGTACCCATTCCAAAGAAAGGTGATCCCAGAGAATGTGGAAATTATTGAACAATATCATCAATATCTCACACAAGTAAAATCTTACTGAAGATAATTCAAAAACAGTTGCAGCAATATATTGACAGAGAACTTCCAGAAATGCAAGCTGGATTCAGAAAAAGACGTGGAACCAGGGATATCATTGTTGATGTCAGATAGATCTTGGCTGAAAGCAAAGAATACCAGAAAGATGTTTACTTATGTTTTATTAACTATGCAAAAGCATTTGATTGTGTGGGTCATAACAAATTATGGGTGAAATTGAGAAGAGTGGGAATTCCAGAAGACTTAATTGTACTCATAAGGACCAGGAAGCTGTTGTTTGAATAGAACAAGGGGACACTGCATGGTTTAAAATCAAGAAGAGAGTGCATCAGGGTTGTATCCTTTTACCACACTTATTCAATCTATATGCTGAGCAAATAATCTGAGAAACTGGACTATATGAGGAAGAATGTGGCATCAGGATTGGAGGAAGAATCATTAACAACCTGTGATATGCTGATGAAACAACTTTGCTTGCTGAAAGTTAGGATGACTTGAAGCACTTACTGATAAAGATTGAAGAATACAGTCTGCAGTATGAATTACATCTCACTATATAGAAAACAAAAATCCCCACAACTGGACCTATAAGCAGCATCACGATAAATGGAGAAAAGATTGAAGTTGCCAAAGACTTCACATTGCTTGGTCTATAATCACTGCCAATGGAAGCAGCAGTCAGGACATCAAATGATGTATAGCACTGGGCAAATTGGCTGCAAAGGACCTCTTTCAAGTTCTGAGGAGCAAAGATGTGCCTGACACAGGCCATGATATTTTCAATCACCTCATATGCATGTAAGAGTTGGACAATGAATAAGGAAAACCAAAGAAGAGTCAATGTTTTTGCCAATGGAAGCAGCAGTCAGGACATCAGATGATGTATAGCACTGGGCAAATTGGCTGCAAAGGACCTCTTTCAAGTGCTGAGGAGAAAGGTGTGCCTGACACAGGCCATGATATTTTCAATCACCTCATATGCATGTAAGAGTTGGACAATGAATAAGGAAAACCAAAGAAGAGTCAATGCTTTTGCATTGTGGTGCTGGCAAAAAATGCTGAAAGTACCATGGACTTCTAAGAGATCTAACAAATATGTCCTGGAGGAAGTTCAGCCGGAATGTTCCTTGGAGGCAAGAATGGCCAGACTTCATCTCACCACTCTGGTCATGTTTTCAGAAAGGACCATTCTCTAGAGAAGGATGTCATGCTTGGTAAGGTGGAGGACCGACAAAAGAGGGGAAGCCCTTCAACAAAATGAATTGACACAATGGCTGTGGCAATGGGCTCAAGTATAGCAAGGATCATAGAGCTGGCATGGAACTAGGCAGTGTTTCATTCTGCTGTGCATAGGGTTGCTATGAGTCAGAAATGACTCAGTGGCACCTAACAACAACATGAATTGGTTGATGTTCATCCATTTTAGGAGGTGGAAAATGATCAAGAACTAATGTTATTGAAGGAAGAAGTTGAATCTGCACTGAAGGAATTGGTGAAAAACAAGGTTCCAGAAATTGACACAACACCCATTGTGATGCTTCAGCAAACAGATGCCACACTGTAGGTACTTACTCATATATGACAAGAAACTTAGAAGACAACTACCTAGCAAGTGACTGGAAGAGATCCCTATTTGTACCCATTCCAAGGAAAGATGATCCCACAGAATGTGGAAATTATCAAACAATATCATTAATATCACATGCAAGTAAAATCTGGATAAAGATAATTCAAAAATGGTTGCTGCAGTATATTGACAGGGAACTTCCAGAAATACAAGCTGGATTCAGAAGAGGGTATGGAACAAGGGATATCATTGCTGATGTCAGATGGATCTTGGCTGAAAACAAAGAATATCAGAAAGACGTTTATTTGTGTTTTATTGACTATGCAAAAGTGTGGATCATAACAAAGTATGGATAACATTGAGAAGAATGGGAATTTCAGAACATTTGATTGTGCTCATGAGGAATCTGGACATAGACCAGGAGGCTGTTGTTCGAACAGAACAAGAGGATACTGCATGGTTTAAAATCAGGAAGAGAGTGTGTCAGGGTTGTATCCTTTCACCATCCTTATTCAATCTATACACTGAGAAAGTAATATGAGAAGCTGGACTATAAGAAGAAGAACATGGCATCAGAATTGGAAGAAGACTCATTAACAACCTGGGATTTCTGGTGGCATAGTGCCTAAGGCATGCTAACTGGGAGGCTGGCAGTTCAAACCCACCAGTGACTCCTTGGAAGGAAGATTGGGCAATCTACTTCTATAGAGATACCACCTCGAAAACCCAAGGAGGGGTAGCTATGAGTCGGGACTGACTCAATGGCAGTTTTTTGTTTTGTTTTGTTTAACTGAAGACAACACAATCTTCCTTGCTGAAAGTGAAGGTGATTTGAAGCACTTACTGATGAAGATTAAAGACTATAGTCTGCAGTATGGATTACAGCTCAACATAAAGAAACAAAAATCCTCACAACTGGACCAATAAGCAGCATCGTGATAAATGGAGAAAAGATTGACATTATCAAAGATTTCATATTACTTGTTTCCATAGTCAACACCAATGGAAGTAGCAGTCAAGAAATCAGACAACGTATTGCACTGGGCAAATCTGCTGCAAAAGACCTCTTTAGTGTGCTGAGGACCAAAGATGCCTGTTTGAAGGCTAAGGTGTGCCTAACCTGAGCCATGGTATTTTCAGTAGACTCATATGCATGTGAGACAATGAATAAGGAATACCAAAGAAGAATTGATGCTTTTGAATTGTGGTGTTGGTAAAGAATACTGAAAGTACCGTGGACTGCCAAAGAACTAACAAGTCTGTCCTAGAAGAAGTGCAGCTGGAATACTCCTTGGAAAGGAGAATGGCCAAACTTTGTGTCACCTACTTTGGTCATGTTATCAGAAGGGACCATTCCCTGGAGAAGGATATCATGCTTGATAAAGTGGAGGGTCAATGAAAAAGGGGAAGTCCCTCAGGGAGATGGATTGATACAGTGGCTGCAGCAATTGGCTCAAGTATAACAAGCATTGTGAGGCTGGTGCAGGACCAGGCAGTGTTTCGTTCTGTTGTACACAGGGTTGCTATGAGTCAGAGCTGAGTCAATAGCACGTAACAACAACTATATATATAGTTGTTCTGTGCCATTGAGTCAGACCCAACTCATAGCAACTCCTCCTTGGGTTTCCAAGGCGGTAACACTAGGGAAGTAGATTGCCCAACCTTCCTTCCGAGGAGTGGCTGGTGGGTTTGAACAGCCAGATTTTTGGTTAGCAGTCAATGTCTTAGGGACTAATGCTACCAGAACTCATTTTATTTATATATTTTTATATTTATACATTCATGATACACATAAATTATGAGATTCAAATTTCAGCATACATAAATAAAATTTTATTGGAATACATGCTTATTTATTTACATCTTGCCCATGGCTACTTTGATGCTTCAATATCAGAGTTGAAGCACAGTTGAGTAGTTGCAAC
Source organism: Orycteropus afer afer (assembly GCF_000298275.1). NCBI lineage: Eukaryota > Metazoa > Chordata > Mammalia > Tubulidentata > Orycteropodidae > Orycteropus > Orycteropus afer. The sequence continues at coordinate 3,450,980 of NW_006921825.1, read as the reverse complement.
GGAGGCCAAATGTCACAAAGCCTAAAATATTTACTCTCTAGCCCTTTTCAGAAAAGTTTTGTCAGCCTCTGATCAGTTCTTATTAATCATTCAAGGTTCAGCTTCTCATTAATACTTACCTGATCACATCTGCCTATTGTCTCATCATTTCTACTCTCTTGAATTTTTGGTGTCTTTTACAACTCCAGTGGTATATTTGGCTGCTAACCAAAAGGTCAGTTCAAACCCCATGGCCACTCTGTGAGAGATAGATGAGGCAGTCTGCTTCCATAAAGATTTACAGCCTTGAAATCCTATGCAACAATTCTATTTTGTCCTTTATGGTCGCTATGAGTCAGAATCAACTTAATAGCAGTGGGTTGGGAATTTTTCCCTCTGAAAATAAAAATTAGGGACCAATATAATCTCTTCTAGATTGTTAGTGTCTCACTTTCCATCATGCTATGCATGGTGTTGCTACAACATTCACTGTGGAACAGTTGTGTCTGAAATTAATGAAGGGCAGAGGTTGGTGGTGGTTCAGTGGTAGAATTCTTTTCTTCCATGTGGGAGACCCAGATTCAATTCTAGGCAAATGCATCTCGAGCACAGCCACAACCTGTCTGTCAGCAAAGGTTTGCGTGCTGCTATGAAGCTCCACAAGTTTCAGTGGAGCTTCCAGACTAAGATGGACTAGGAAGAAAGCCCTGGTACTTCTGATTATCTGCTAATGAAAACCCTGTGGATCACAATGTTCTGATTTGCAACTGATCACAGGGATGACACAGAACTGGGCAGAATTTCCTTCAGTTACACATGGGGTCACCATGTGATGGGGGCCCAACTCAATGGCAGCTAACAACAACATTTAAAAAGCAAACTGCAAGTGTTTTATTTCTCAATTCAGAAGTCTTGGTCTGGGTCTGAGTCTTCATATCATTCAAATTTTCATCTCCAAGTCCATGTCTGGAGACAGTGTCACTAGGCCCATAGAACTATAGCACATTAGCCACTAATAACCTCAAACTTCGTCTCTCACTGTCCTTAGCTGGAAAAAGGCCATTATTATCAGTCTGGGGGAGTTCTAACTTTCATGGGAAGATTGTTGGCCGTTTCTCTCATTTGGTAAAATTATTGGACACATCTTCTGAATCATAAAAATTACTGGCTACATCGCAATTGGTGAGCCTTTCTCTCCAGGGGCAAAACTCTTGCCAGCATACCTCTGAAGGAAAATTACCATCTGCGTCACACTATAGGAAAGTTGCCAGTTGTGTCCCCACTATGCGGAAATTGTCAACCACCTCTCCAAACGGAAAGCCTGACAGGTGTGCTTCTCCATAGGAGAAATGTCAGCCAAAGTGAGCAATTTAACACCCTGTGCACTGTTCCAAAACCATCCCATTTTCACTGTGAACAAACTTTCACATCTCCCTGGCTGGCTTCCTTTAATCTCTTCTTCATCTACCTGAGCCATCAAAGCCAGGATGGTTCGTTAGCACCAAATGAGAGACACACGTAACTAGGAGAGTGGATTTCAAGTGAAAATCCAGAGAAAAGTTATTGTGTACCTGCATAACAGCCCAAACAGAAGACCTAGAAATCAATATAATATGTTGCTCTTAATATCTAGCCCAAATGGATGCATCAGGATTTTGGATTCACATCACACCAATCTTGCCTTAAGCAGTACCTACTTCTGCATTGCTCCAACCTTCCATACTATACTAGGAACAGGTACTGTGCTAAATGCTTGACATGAAAGCTATCATCTATCATCATAACCATCCTAGAAGATTGTTGTTGTTGTTGTTGTTAGCTGCCATTGAGTCAGCCCCTGACACCTGATGACCCCATGCACCATGGAAGGATTCTCCATTGTATAGACAAAGAAAAGGAAGCTTAGCCTTCCATTTCTCCAAGGCTCCATAACTTTTAAGCAACAGAACTGGGATTGCAAAACAGGCCCGCTTACCTGGGAACAACCTGCATACACTCTTAACCATCACACCACAGGGGATGAGGATGAGGCAGCCATTAGGATCATCTGCAGTAGCCTTGGGTTTCCTCCTTCACCGTGAATGTGAGTTTCTCTTCAGTGTCCATCCAGTATGAAGTCAAAAGAAAAGAGCCACATGCAGGAACAGAATTTATGATGATTTACCTTTTATTTGCTCTCCTCTTTCACTCAGAGTCCCTGACCAGCACAATGCATGCTTCCTTGCTGCTGCTTTCAACTCAGTTGTATTGAATGTAATTTTAGTTTTGTTGACGTTATTAGGTGCCATAGAATCGGCTCCAACTCATAACAACACTGTGTACAACAGAACAAAACACTGCAAATTCCTGTGTCATCCTCACAATCATTGCTATGCTTGAGCTCATCATTGCAGCCACTCTGTCAATCCATCTTGTTGAGGGTCTTCCCATTTTTCTTTTTTTTTTTTGCTGACTCTCTACTTTACCCAGCATGATATCCTTCTCCAGAGACTGATCCTTTCTGATAATATGACAAAAATATGTGAGATGCAGTCAGCCACAGGGATTCATGTGAGGAGAGGAACTCAGGCACACCCAAAGCAGCAGTGAGGGAGAGCAGGAAAACGGGGATTAAAAGCCAGGAACTTGGACAGAGGACCAGTCAGCTGCAGGGATCCAGGTGAGGAAAGGGAAATCAGGAACACCCAAAGCATCAGGGTGGGAGAGCAGGAGAAAGGGGATTAAAAGCCAGGAAGCTAGACAGAGGAACACTCAGCCACAGGGACCCAGGTGGGAGTGATACAAGAGGTCTCCAACAGCAAGACAAACTTGTCTGTCGGTTTGTCCTACTGTGGTGACATGTAGATGTGAGTTTTGAGGCTGAGCCTCTGGTGTTTAAAACCCAGCAAAATGCACCTGGTTCA
>NW_006921825.1:3439708-3445274 GCF_000298275.1 Orycteropus afer afer | reverse complement strand
GCACTTCGTCTCACCTATTTTGGTCATGTTGTAAGAAGGGACCATTCCTTGGAGAAGGATGTCATGCTTGGTAGGGTGGAGGGTCGATGAAAGAGGGGAGGCCTTCAACGAGATGGATTGATATGGTTGCTGCGATGATGGGCTCAAGTATAGCAGAGATCGTGGAGCTGGCACGGGATCGGGCAGTGTTTTGTTCTGCTGTGCATGGGGTCACTATGAGTCGGAAACGACTCAACAGCACCTAACAACAACATGTGAGATGAAGTCTGGCCATTTTGTCTTCTAAGGAGCATTCCAACTGTAATTCCTTCAAGACAGATCTGTTTGTTCTTCTGGCAGTCCATGGTATTTTCAATATTCCTCACCAAAACCATAATTCAAAGGCATCGATTATTCTTTGGTCTTCCTTATTTGTTGCCCAATTTTCACACTCATATATGGCTATTGCAAATAACATAGCTTGGGTCAGGCACACTTTAATCTTCAAAGTGACATCTTTGCACTTTTAACACTTTAAAGAGGTCCTTTGCAACAGATCTGCCCAGTGCGACACAGTGTCTGATGTCTTGACTGCTACTTCCATGAGTGTTGATCATGGATCCAAGTAAAATGAAATCCCTGACAACTTCAGTATTATCTCCATTTATTGTGATGTTGCTTATTGGTTAGTTTTGAGGATTTTTGTCTTTATGTTGAGGTGTTATCCATACTGAAATCTTTGGTCTTCATCAGTAAGTATTTCAAGTCATCTTCACTTTCAGCAAGTAAGATTATGTCAGCTGCATATCACAGGTTGTTAATAAGTCTTCCTCCAATCCTGATGCCACATTCTTCTTCATATAGTCCAGCTTCTTGGATTATTTGTTCAGCATACAGTTTGAATGAGTATGGTGAAAGGACCCAATCCTAATACACACCTTTCCTGACTTTAAACCATTCAATATCCCCTTGTTCTGTTTGAATTACTGCATCTTGGTCTATGTATGGGTTTCTCATAAGCTCAATTAATTGCTCTGGGATTCCCATTAATCTCAATGTTATCCATAATTTTTTATGATCCACATAGTCAAATGCCTTTGCATAGTCAATGAAACACAGATAAACAGCTTTCTGGTATTCTCTGCTTTCAGCCAAGATCCATCTGACCTCAGCAATGATCTCTCTTGTTCCATACCCTCTTTTGAATCTAGCTTGAATTTGTGACAGGTCCCTGGCCATATACTGCTGCAACAGTTTTTGAATTATCTTTAGCAAAATTTTATTTCTGTTTGATATTAATATTTTTCGATAATTTTCACATTCTTTTGGATCACCTTTCTTTGCAATGGGCACAAATATGGATCTCTTCAAGTCAGTTGGCCAAGTAGCTGTCTTCCAAATTTCTTGGCACAGATAAGTAAGTGCCTCCAGGGCTTAATCTGTTTGTTGAAACATCTGAATGGGCATTCCATTAATTTCTGGAGCCTTGTTTTTCACCAATTCCTTCAGTGCAGCTTGGACTTCTCCAATACCATTGGTTCTTGATCATATGCTACCTTCTGAAATGTTTGAACACTGACCAATTCTTTTTGATACAGTAACTCTGTGTATTCTTTCTATCATCTTTTGCTGTTTGCTACATCATTCGATATTCTACCCCTAGAATCCTTCAGTATTGAAACTTGAAGCTTGATTTTTTTCTCTTCAGTTCTGTCGGCTTGAGAAATGCATTTTATTCCTTTTTGCTTTTCTTATTCTAAGTCTTTGCACATTTAATTTAAATACTTTACTTTGTCTTCTCGAGCCACCCTTTGAAATCTTCTGTTCGGCTATAGTATTTCATCATTTCTTCCACTCACTTTAGTTATTTCTCCATCAGGAGCAAGTTTCAGAGTCTCTTCTGACATCCATTTTGTTCTTCATTTCCTGCCTTTTTAATCCTTTTGGTTTCCTCATGTATGATGTTCTTAATGTCATCCCACAACTCACCTGGTGTTCAGTCATTGATGTTCAGTGCATCAACTCTATTTTTCAGATGGTCTCTAAATTCAGGTGGGATATAATCAAGGTTGTATTTTGGCTCTCATGGACGTTGTTTAATTTTCTACAGCTTCAACTTAAACTTGCATAAGAGCAATCCTGGCCTTGATCTGACTGATGATATTAAGCCTCTCCATCTCCTCTTTACCAGATGTAGTTGATCTGATTTCTGTGTATTCCATCTAGCAAGATCCACATGTATAGCACTGGTTATGTTGTTGACAAAAGGTATCTGCAATGAATGATTCATTGATCTTGCAAAATTCTATCATGCAACCTCCAGATCATTTCTTTCACTAAGACCATGTTTTCCTACTGCTAGCAATTCTTCTTTGTTTCCAACTTTTACATTCCAGTCACCAAGAATAATATATCTTGATTGCATGTTTGGTCAATTTCAGACTGCAGGATATGGTAAAAATCTTCAATTAATTCATCTTTGGCTTTAGTGGTTGGTGTGTAAGTTTGAATAATAGTAGTATTTACTGGTCTTCATTGTAGGCATATGGATGTTATCCTAACACTGACAGCATTGTACTTTAGGATACAATGAATATGACACCATTCCTCTTTAATTTGTCATTCCTGGCATAGTATACCATATGATTGCCTGATTCAAAATGGCTAATACCAGTCCATTTCACCTCATTAATACATAGGATGTCAATCTTAATGTGTTTCCATTTCATTTTTGACAACTTCCAATTTTCATACTTCACATGTTCTGATTATTAATGAATATTTGCAGCTGTTTCTTCTCATTTTTAGTCACACCCCATCAGCAAATGAAGGTTCTGAAAGCTTTACTCCATCCATGTCATTAATCTCAACTCTACTTAGAGAAGGCAGCTCTTCCCCAGTCAGATTTTGAGTGCCTTCCCACCTGAAGTGATCATGTTCCAGCACTATGTCAGGCAATGTTTCATTCACAAAGTTTTAGCTTTAGATTTTTCTAAAGTTAGCAGCTTTCTTCTTTAGCCCTTCCTCTCTCTTTCCAGAACTCTTATTCATTTATTAAGTTACCTGAGACCTCCTAGGTAAGTAGCCCTGGGCTAGGAACTGTGAAAGATCTATTAAACACAAGAGATAACTCCACAGAGATTATTCACATCTGTAGATGTTACAGTACAAAACATTTCTGCAACAAAGCATATAGTATAACCTATAGGATGTAAAAGAAAGTATTAGTTGATTTTTCTATAGCACTGTTACCCAAAATGTGTTCTGAAGAACCCTGTACTACAGAAACACTGAACTACAAGTGAAATGCTAAAAAATAAATAAATAAAATGGAGTCGAGGAGGGGTTGCAATCAAATTGGGAAAATAGAGTTAAAGCAATAGTTTTCAACCAGGAACACTTATGACCCTCAAGGGACATTTGGTAGTGTCAGGAGATATTTTTGGTTGTCAGAACTGAGATTTAGGGAATAGAGGCCAGGGATGCTGGACATACAGTGTCCAAGAATGCCCCTCACAACAAAAAACTATACAACACACAGTTTCAATAATTCCAAGATTATGACACCCTTGATTAAAGAATGGTAATTTTCCTTTAACCCATGGGACTTATCAACACCTTTAATAGGCTAATGTGCATCATGAGGCCCCAAAATAGACTTGGAATTTCCCAAGTAAATTTTCCCTCAGAATCTGTAATACCTGAAATATCACAGGCTTAGTGTTCTGCTGAAGTCCCTTTGGGAAGGCTACCCTGAGTAACAGGGATTAGGAGAAGGAAATTGAAAGACTAGTAGAATTTCATATAAACTAAGAGCTAGAAGGGACCATGTAGACAGCCCTAATTCCTTTTTATTACAGAGAAGGAAATAAGCCCAGAGAATAGACAGTTCCCCAGTGAGTCATCCAATGAGAGGCACTGTCTGGGTTCAATTCCTGGCTCTGCCACCTACTAGCTATATAACCTCTGTGCCTGAGTTGACTGATTTGGCTAATTTGTGGAAAAGAGAAAGTAATAATACCTATGAATATTGAATGAGCTAATAACATATAAAGCACCCATTATATGTACTCAATAGATAACAAGTGTTATTAAGATCTGCCCAATTTGTTCACAAGGTCCATCAATGGGAAGGCACAAATCATTCACACTTGACTACCAACAGAAAGACTGGCTGGTCAAACCCACTCAGCAACACCGTAGAAGAAAAGCCTGACAATGTACTTCCCTAAAGATTATAGCCAAGAAAACCCAATAAATCTCAGTTCAACTCTGTAGTAACACATGTGGTCGCTATGAGTAGGAATCAACTCAATGGCAACGAGTTTGGTTTGGGTTTTAATTTGTGCCCAGCCCAAATTCCAACCCAGCATCCCTGACTCACTCCAGTGCCCTTTCCACTACTCCATGATGGACACAGGAAGAGATGAGAAAGAGCAAGGTATATCAGGAACATGGAGAAATCCAGGGTGACTTGACTATTTTCAAAGGGAGAATGACATTGACAAAGCAAGGAAAGGCCTGACAGGAGGCCTTTGACAAAATCTGACAAATTTTGACTATGCTGAGTATGGATAGGGAGGGAGAGAGCGTAGAAAATAAATTACACAGAACATACACTGATGTTTCATTTGCATTCCACTGGCCAGCTCATCAGCACCTTTTTTACACTCTGACAAATCTCACAGTAAAATCTCAATCACAACTGTAACTAAATTTGCTTAATTGTTTAACATTTGTCTCCTCCTCTAACCTGTGAGCTCCGTGTGAGTAGGGCTGGGTCTGTCTTGTTCATTATTGTGTCCTCTGTGCACGCATGCATTCAACAAATACTTTTTATTTATTGTCGTTGTTTTTAGGTGCCATCGAGTTGGCTCCAAATCATAGCGACCCCATGTGCAACAGAACAAAACACTGCCTGGTCCTTTGTCAGCCTCACAATCCTTGCCACACCTGAACCCATCATTGCAGCCCCCATGTCAATCCATCTCGTACAGGGCCTTCCCCTTTTTCATTGACCTTCCACTTTACCAAGCATGATATCCTTCTCCAAGGAAAGGTCCCTCCTGAACAACATGACCAAAGTAGGTCAGATGAAGTCTAGCCATTCTCATTTCCAAGGAGCATTCTGGCTACACTTCTTCCAGGACAGATTTGTTAGTTATTTTAGCAGTCCATGGTATTTTCAGTATTCTTCACCAATACCACAACTCAAAAGCATCAACTCTTCTTTGGTCTTCTTTGTTCATTGTCCAATTCTCACATGCATGTGAGGTGACTGAAAATACCATGGTTTGGGTTAAGTGCTCCTTAGTCTTTCATTCTTCAGCACTTTAAAGAGGTCTTTTGCAACAGATTTGCCCAGTGCAATACGTCATCTGATGTCTTGACTGTGCTTCCATTGGTGCTGATTGTGGAAACAAGTAATATGAAATCTTTAACAACTTCAGTCTTTTCTCGATTTATTGTGATGATGCTTATTGTCCAGTTGTGAAGATTTTTGTTTTCTTTATGTTGAGATGTAATCTATACTGCAGACTGCAAGTAAGGTCTCTGTGTTGGATTGGGTTCTCTAGAGAAACACAAA
>NW_006921825.1:3384787-3439188 GCF_000298275.1 Orycteropus afer afer | reverse complement strand
CTGGAATGCTGTTTTTTCCAGTTTGTTCCTGGGATAGTATTACAGGTAGGCCACACCCCTGGGGAAACTCCCCCTAGACTGACCGGCCGCTTAGGACGTAGTCATGTGATCCATCATGGGAAACACCACTCACAAGTGAAGTCCAGCCAAGTTGACAGATCTTCAACTATCACAGTCTCCACTAATTAATTTTATTTGAAAGCACTAGGCAATGTACTAAGTATTGTATATGTGTATGCATACACCAACTACTACCAGTTGCTGTCAAATTGATCTCAGACTCATGGCAACTTCATGTATGTGAGAATAGAACTGTGCTCCAGAGTTTTCAGTGGCAGAATTTCAGAAGTAAATCACCAAGCCTTTCTTCTGATGCATCTTTGGGTAGATTTGAACCTAAAATCTTTCAGTTACCAGCCAAGTGTGCTAACCATTTGCATCACCCAGGGATTTCATGTATATACTTAAACCAAAACCAAACCCACTGGCATTGATTCAATTTCAACTTATAGCAACCCTATAGGACAAGAGTAGAACTACCCCATAGGCTTTCCAAGGCTGTAAATCTTTATGGAAGCAGACTGCTTCATCTTTCTCCCATGGAGCAGTTGATGGTTCAAACCACCAACCTTTTGGTTAGCAGCCAAATGCTTTAACCACAATGCCACCAGAGTTCCTTGTATACACTTAACAGCCACTTAAATAACTGACAAATGGTTGCTCAACCAGAATTAGTGGAGTCCTTAATTACAAATGACTTCCTATGATATGTACTTTTCTATACTTCTCAAGGGAGCTCTGGTAGCATAGTGCCTAAGGTGCTTGACTGATAACCACAAGGCTGGTGGTTCAAACCTACCAACCGCTCCTCGGAAGGAAGTTTGGACAATCTACTTCCATAGTGATACTGCCTCGGAAACCCAAGGAGGGGTCACTATGAGTCAGGTCTGACTCAACAGCACATAACAACAACAACCTACTTCTCAAAGAATTAAACTTGAACGTGGGGTCAAGAAAGCATTGCCTAAATAGGTTCCTTTTGGGACCTGCTTTAATAAATAGATGTAGTTTCCATTTAAAAGTTAAAATTATTTGCCAATATTCAATCATTTAACATATTTATCAAGCACCTACTATATTCTAGGAAACACAGAAGAACAAAACAGACAAAAAATTCTTACCCTCATTTAGCTTGCATTTTAGTGAGGCAGAAAACCAACAAAGTAAAATATATGTCCATCCCCATAAACTGGGTGGGAAGGGTTTCATCATTGCTGACAGGCCACAGTGATTGGAGCCCAAGGATGAGGGTTGGTCTGGGGCTTTTGGTGTGAGGGTCTTAGCAGAGTCAAGCAGAGTCCTTCTGTTCCTGCTTTATACTTGTCAGTGGTGATATGAGGCTGGAACTCATGGAGCCCTTGGTGTGAAGGCCATGCTCCTTCAGTGTTTGAAATGAATTTGTTCTTTTATGACTGTCTCTCCCATACTCAAAACTCATTACAATCTTCAGTGGATGTTTTAATATGATGTGTCTTATTTCCAACATGGGCAGCCCAAAGTTGGTTCTGGAACAATTCATTTACCTGCAGAGATTATGTGATATAACGGGAGAAGTACTGACCTGGTAATTGGACGCTCTGGGTACCCATGCCAGCTGTACCAAAGAGAGCTAGTCCATGTTCACTCATTTCAGGAGATAGTATGTAATTAAGAACCAATGGTATTGAAGGAAGAAATCCAAACTGTGCTCAATGATTCGCAAAAAAACAAGGCCCCAGGATTGAAGGAATACCCACTGAGATGTTTCAACAGACAGATGCAGTACTGGAAGTGCTTACACATTTATGCCAAGAAATGTGGAAGGCAGCCACCTGGCCAACCAACTGAAAGAGATCTATACTTGTGCCTATTCCAAAGATAGGTGACCCAACAGAATGTGAAAGTGATTGAACAATATCATTAATATCACATGCAAGTAAAATTTTGCTGAAAATAATTCAAAAAATGTTTACACCAGTACAACAGCATGGAACTGTGAGAAATTCAAGCCAGATTTAGAAGGAGACATGAAACAAGGAATATCATTGCTGATCTCAGATGGACCTTGGCTGAAAGCAGAGAATACCAGAAAGATGTTTACCCACTGCCATCAAGTCAGTTTCTACTCACAGTGACCCTATAGGATGGAATAGATCTGCCCCATAGGGTTTCCAAGGTGATAAATCTGTACAGAAGAAAACTGCCTCATCTTTCTCCCATGGACCGACTGGTAGGCCTTTTGGGTAGCAGCTGAATGTCTTAACCACTGTATCAACAGATGTCACTAAAAAATATTTCCTTCTGTTTCATTGACTAGGCAAAGGCATTCAACTGAGTGGATCATAACAAATTATGATCATTGCAAAGAAAGGGAAATCCAGAACATTTCATTGTGCTCATGAGAAACTAGTACATAGACCAAGAAGCAGTCTAGAACAAGGGTATACTGCATGATTTAAAATCAGGAAAAGTGTGTGTCAAGGCTATCTGTTTTCACCATAATTTTCAATCTGTTCACTGGGCAAATAATCCAAGAAGCTGGACTATTTGAAGAAGAGCACAGCATCAGGATTGAAGGAAGACTAATTAACAACCTGTTATATGCATATGACATGACTGTTGCTGAAAATGAAGACAACTGGAAGTACTTACTGAAGAAGATCAGAGACTACAGCCTTCTGTACGAATTTACACCTCAACATAAAAAAAAAAAAAAAATTCTCACAATTAGACCAATAAACAACATCATGATAAATGGAGAAAGGATTGAAATTGTGAAGGATTTCATTTTACTTGGATCCACAATCAATACTCATTGAAGCAGCAGCCAAGAAATCAAATGATATATTGCACTGGGCAAATCTGCTGCAAACAATCTCTTCGAAATGTTAAGGAACAAAGATGTCACTTTGAAGACTAAGATGTGCCTGACCCAAGACTTGGTATTTTCAATTACCTCACATGCATGTGAAAGCTGGACAATGAATAAGAAAGACCACAGAAGAATTGATGCATTTGAATTGTGGCGTTGGTGAAGAATATTGAAAATAACCATGGACTGACTGTCTTGGAAGTGCAGCTGGAATGTTCCTTAGAAGCAAGAATGTCCAAACCTTGTCTCTTGCAATTTGGTCATGTTGTCAGAAGGGACCAGTCCCTGGAGAAGGATATCATCCTTGGTAAAATAGAAGGTCAGCAAAAAAAAAAAGGGAAGACCCTCAACAAGATGGATTGGCATAGTAGCTGCAACAATGGACTAAATCATAGCAATGCTTGTTATGATGGCACAAGACCAAGCAGTGTTTCATTCTGTTGTACATAGGGTCGCTATGAGTCACAACCAAGTCAACAGTACCTAACAACAACATGCCAGCTGTGAATCTGGGCAAGTCATGTCTGGGTCCTAATTTCTTTGCCTGTGTAAAAAGAGTAGAGTAGTATTAATAACCATTAAAGAGCCTTCAACATCTACATTTCCATGATTATATCTAGAATCTGTTAAATGACAGATTCTAGAGTTGAATTTATAAAAAATAAAATAAAATAAAATAACAATGATTTTATTTGAGAATAAACCAAGTAAAGGAAGTCTGTACTCAAGAAAAGATAATAATCTCCTTCTATAGAACTTTTAGGAAGTTAGTAGGAAAAAAAAAGGATAAGTTCTAGAAAGCTGTCATTTAAACAAAGATGGGTCCTTTGGGGAGGGCAAGTTTGTAATTATATCACATGTCCTTTTTTTCATTTTCTATAGGTGCAAGGGTTTTTGCTTTACTAAACAATGAAATCTCAAGACAATGAGGGTTTGGAAAATACCAGTTAAGTAAAGATTTTAGCCAGAAGCACCTGAGGCCAGTCTAACTTGGTTATGGTCATTTCTGGTTAATTCTAACCTGGTATCTTCTCGTAGCCCCTAAGATAAGGTCTGGTACAAGGCAGAATTGCATCATAATGAAGAACAAAGACTTTGGAGTCAAACAAACTTGGGTCCAAATAGCAGCTCTGTCTTGATCTACCTGTGTGTCCTAGGATAGGTTTTCCACATCTATAAATGAGAAATCATAGCTCTCACCCCTTATAGAACTGTTGTAAGGATTAAATGAGATAAAATATGTAACGCATAAGGCCTGAAATATTATGTTTTCCATAAATAGTAATTATTAAACAGCACTTCTGAATGTATATTTGAATGTTAATATCAACTCCATTAATTCTTTTCACTCATAGATGTCTCATGAACTACAAAGAGCTATCGCTGCTGGTACATTATCTGGGTCATGCCTTCTGTGTCCTACATAAAGCAAATTCTCACTAAATAGTTACAGTGGGTTGATTAAAGAATTGTCTTCTTTGATTTCACATTCATCTTATTGTTGTTAGGTGCCACCGAGTCAGCTTCGACTCATAGCAACCCCATGAACAACAGAACAAAAACACTGCCTGGTCGTGTGACATCCTCACAATCCTTGCTATACCTCAGCCACTGTGTCAATCCATCTCCTTGAGGGTCTTCCCTTTTTCACTGATGCTCCATTTTACCAAGCAAGATTCCCTTCTCCAGGGAGTGGTCCCTTTTGATAACATGACCAAAGTAGGTGAGACAAAGTCTGGCCATTATCGCTTCCAAGGAGCATTCCAGCTGTATTCCCAGGACAGATTTGTTAGTTCTTCTGGCAGTTCATGGTACTTTCAGTATTCTTCATCAACACCACAACTCAAAAGCATCAACTCTCCTTTGGTCAGTCTTCCTTATTCACTGTCCAGCTTTCGCATGCATATAAGACTATTGAAAATACCATGGCTTGAGTTAGGTGCACCTTAGTCCTCAAAGGGACATCTTTGCTTTTCACCTTAAAGAGGTCTTTTGCAGCAGATTTGCCTACTGCCATACGACCTCTGATTTCTTTTTTTTTTTTTTTAATTGTGCTTTAAGTGCAAATTTACAGGGCAGAATTTGTTTTACATTCAACAGTTCATGTACATTTGGTTTCACTCCCCAACTACCATCCCCAGTCCTCCTCTCCTCCTCTCCCTTCTCAGTGACCCCCCATTCCTGTGCCCTTCTTAGTTATGCACTCCTGTCTGTCCAGCTTTTCCTCCATGTGAATATTGCCCCTCTGGTGCCTCAAGGCTTATTGCTCCAAGGGATGTTTCTCCATAGAGCAGGTGGGTGCATCCTCCTGGGTTGGGTGTTCTGCATGTAAGTCTTATTACTGTTGGGCTGAAAGCCAGCCCTTGGGAGTGAGTTTTATCCCAGGCTGGAAGTGTATACCCCAGGGCCTTAGTCTTGGGGGTCCCACCAGACTCCATCCAGCCAGTAATTCTGGTCAATATTGTGTTTTTGAATTTTGTTCCACATTTTTCCTCCCACTCTATCCAGGATCTGCAGTTTTGATCTCTTCCCAAGTGGTTGGCATTGATAGCCAGGCACCATCTAGTTCTTCTGGTCTCCAGCTCCATCATGTCCTAGGGTTAATTGTTTCCAAATGCCCTTGGTTTTTTGCACTCTTCTTAACTTCCAACAATAGGAGACAATTAGCTGGGTCTTCGATGGCCACTTGAAAGCTTTCAAGACCCCAGTCACTACTCACCAAAGTAGATTGGGGAACAAGATTTTTATGTATTATTTTGTGCCAATTGAGTTTGGTGTCCCTCAATACTATGGTCCTGAGTTGGAAGAACCAGTGGATCTCTCTCCCATGGTGTCTGGGTGTCTATGAGGGATTGCTCCATGTCTGTCTTCTGTTGCTTCTGTAATGATTGCGGTCATTTTGTATCACTAGTACCTGTGCAAGACCATTCTTAGCTGAATCTATCATTGATCTAGAGTGTATTCCTCTTCACTGACCCCCATCTGATCTTCCCAGTTGACTATGTATTTATCTGTAGACTGGTGTTTGGTGTTAATGGTAATGCAGTATTGTGGATATACTGGTATTTGTTGTTGTTGTTATGTGCCGTCGAGTAAATTCTCTTCCCTAAGCAAACCTTTCCTTGGCTTTTTACAGTAATGGGCTCATACAATATTTGTCCTTCTGCAATTGACTTACTTCACTCAGCATAATGTCCTCCAGGTTCATCTGCATTGTGAGATGATTTGTGTATCCTTCATTGTTCCTTAACGTAGCGCAGTATTCCATTTTGTGAATGTACCATAGTTTGGTTATCCATTTGTCTGTTGATGGGCATTTAGGTTGTTTCCATCTCTTTGCTATAGTGAATTGTGCTTCTATGAACATGGGTGTCCATATGTCTGTTCATGTCCTGTCTCTCACCTCTTTAGGATATATTCCTAGTAATGGAATTGCTGGTTCAAATGGGATTTTTATTTTCAGTTAAGGAAACGCCATACCATTTTCCACAATGGTTGCACCATTTTACAGTCCTACCAGCAGCGTATGAGAGTTCCAATCTCTCCCCAGCCTCACCAGCATTTGTTATTTTCTGTCCTTTTGAATTTTACTATTATTGCTGGGGTGAAATGACATCTGTTGTTTTGATTTGCATCTCTCTAATGGCTAACGATTGCAAGCAATTCCTCATGTGTTTTTTGGCCACCAGCATATCATCTTTAATGAGTGTCTATTCATGTCCCTTGCCCATAATTGTTTGCCTTTTTGACATTGAGGTGTTGAGGTTTTCTATAAATTTTCTCTCAATCTGTAGGTTCTCTTTTAATTTTCAAAAGATCTCAGTCATCTAGCTTCTCTTCCACCTCCTGTGCATTCTGGGTTATGCTTGATAGTCTAATTATGCCATAAATTAGAGCTCCTAGATTTGCCCCTATTTTATTTTTGATAAATTTTATAGTTTTGGGTTTTACATTTAAGTCTTTGATCCAACTTGAGTTTGTTTTTGTGTATGGGGTGAGGTATGGGTCTTGTTTCATTTCTCTACAAGTGGATATCCAATTTTGCCAGCACCATTTGTTAAATAGGCTCTCTCTTCCCCCATTTAATGAGTTTTGGTCCTTTGTCAAAGATCAGCTATCCATAGATGGATGGGTCTAATTCTGGGCTTTCAATTCTGTTCCATTGACGACCTCTGATTTCTTGACTGCTGCTTCCATGGGTGTGGATTGTGCATCCATGTAATATGAAATCTTTGACAAATTCAACCTTTTCTGCATTTAGCGTGATAATGCTTATTGGTCCAGGTGTGAGGATTTTTGTTTTATTTAGGAAGAATATTTTTATCAGATCCATGAATTCTTTTCATTCATGGATGTCTCATGAACTGCAAAGAACTATCTCTACGGGGACATTATCTGTATACTGTCCTCTGTGTCCTACATAAAGCAAGTTCTCCATAAATAATTATGGTGGGTTGATTAAAGAATCATCTTCTTTCATTTCAGAGGAAGGAGCTCCAGTGGTGCAATGCCTAAGGCATTTGACTGCTAACCAGAGGTTGACAGTTCAAACCCACCAGTTACTCTGCAGAAGACAGGGCAATCTACTTCCATAAAGATTTACTGCCTCAGAACCCCAATGGGGATCGCTATGAGTCAGAATCAACTCTATGACAGTAGGTTTGGTTTTTGGTTTTGTTTTTTGTTTTATGTTGAGGTGTAATCCATCACTTCATCAATAAGCACTTCAAGTCGTCTTCACTTTCAGCAAGCATGATTGTGTCTTTTATGCATCGCAGGTTGTTAATGAGCCTTCTTCCAATCCTGATGCCACATTCTTCTTCATATAGTCTACCTTCTCAGATTATCTGCTCAGCATACAGACTGAATAAGTATGGTAAAAGAACACAACCCTGACACACTTTCTGATTTTAAACCATAAACCATGCACTATCCCCTTGTTCTGTTTGAATGGCAGCCTCCTGGTCTATGTTCCTAATGAACACAATTAAGTGTTCTGGAATTCCTATTCTTCTCAATGTTATCCATAATATGTTATGATCCATACAATCGAATGCTTCTGCATAGTCAATAAAACACAAGTAAACATCTTTCTGATATTCTTTGCTTTCAGCTGAGATCCATCTGATATATCTGATATCAGCAATGATATCCTTTGTTCCATGTTCTCTTCAGAATCCAGCTTGCATTTCTAGATGTTCCCTGTCAGTATACTGCTGCAAATGTTTTTTAATTATCTTCAGGAAAATTTTGCTTGTGTGTGATATGCATATTGCTCAATAATCTCCATATTTTCTTGGATTCTTTGGAATGGGTACACATATGGATCTCTTCTAGACAATTGGCCAGGTAGCTATCTTCCAAATTTCTTGGCATAGATGAGTAAGTGCCTCCAGTGTGACATCAGTTTGTCAAAACATCTCAATGAGTATTCCATCAATTCCTGGACCCCTGTTTTTCACCAGTTTCTTCAGTGCAGCTTTGACTTCTTCCTTCAATACCATTAGTCCTCGATCATATGCCACCTCCTGAAATAGATGGACATTGACCAATTCTTTTTGGTACAGTGACTCAAAGTATTTTTGATGCTTCCTGAGTCATTCAATATTTTGCCCATAGAATCTTTCAGTATTGAGACTTGAGAATTGAATTTTTTCTTCAATTCTTTTACCTTGAGAAATCCAAGCATTTTCTTCCTTTTTGGTTTTCTAACTCCAGGTCTTCACACATTTCGTTATAATAATTGGCTTTGTCTTGTCAAGCTGCTCTTTGAAACTTTCTGTTCAGCTCTTTTATCATTTCTTCCATTTGCTTTAGCTACTCTCCATTCAAGAGCAAGTTTCAGAGCCTCTTCTGACATTCATTCTGGTCCCTTCTTCCTTTCTGTCTTTTTAATAACCTTTTGCTTTCTTCATGTATGATGTTCTCGATGTCATCCATAATTCATCTGGTTTTTGGTCATTGGTCTTTAATGTATCAAATCTATTCTTCAAATGGTCTCTTAATTCAGGTGAGATGTAATCAAAGTCATATTTTGGTTCTTGTGGACTTGTTTTGTCTTCAGCTTCAACTTAAACTTGCATATGAGCAGTTGATGGTCTGTTCCACAGGCAGCTCCTGGCCTTGTTTTGGATGAAGGTATTGAGCTTCTCCATCACCTCCTTCCACAGATATAATCTATCTGATTCCTATGTATTCCATCTGGCAAGGTACACCTATATAGCTGCCATTTATGTTGTTGAAGAAAGATTTGCAATGAGTAAGTCGTTGTTGTTGTTGTTATGTGCTGTCGAGTCAAACCCGACTCATAGCGACCCCTCCTTGGGCTTCCGAGGCAGTATCACTATGGAAGTAGGATTGCCCAACCTTCCTTCCGAGGAGTGGCTGGTGGGTTTGAACCGCCAGCCGTCTGGTTAGCAGGCAAGTGTCTTAGCCACTATGCTACCAGAGCTCCCGAGTAAGTCATTAGTCTTGCAAAATTCTATCATGCAATCTCCAGCATCATTTCTGTCACCAAGGCCATATTTTCCAACTATTGATGATTCTTCTGTGTTCTCAACTTTCACATTCCAGTCACCAGTAAATAATCAATACATATATTGACTGCATGCTTGGTCAATTTCAGACTGCAGAAGTTGGTAAAAATCTTCATTTCATCATCTTTGGCTTTAGTGAAAGGTACGTAAATTTAAACGATAGTAATATTAACTGGTCTTCCTTGTAGGTGTATGGATATTATCCTCTCACTGACAACATTGTACCTCAGGATACATCTTGAAACATTGTTTATGATCATGAATGCAACACTATTCCTCTTCAATTTGTCATTCCCAGCATAGTAGACCATATGATTGTCTGATTCAAAATGGCCAATACCAGTCTATTTCAGGTCACTAACACCTAGGATAGGAGCTCTGGTAGTATAGTGCTTAAAGCACTTGACTGCTAACCAGGAGGCTGTCGGTTCAAACCCACCAGCCACTCCTAGGAAGGAAGATGGGGCAATCTACTTCCGTAGTGATACCGCCTTGGAAACCCAAGGAGGGGTCGCTATGAGTCAGGTCCAACTCAACGGCACCTAACAACACCATCACCACCTAGGATAGTGATATCTATGTGTTCCCTTTCATTTTTGACAACTTCCACTTTTCCTAGGTTCATACTTCACACATTCCATGTTCCAGTTATTAATGGATGTTTGTACCTGTTTCTTCCCATTATGAGTCATGACCCATCAGTAAATGGAGGTTCCGAGAGCTTTACTCCATCCACATCATTAAGGTCATCTCTACTTTGAGGAGTTGTATTTTGAGTGCCTTCTGACCTGAAGGGCTCATCTTCTGGCACTATATCAGACAATGTTTCAAGACTATTCATAAAGTTTTCCAGTAATATGTCAGACAGTGTCTCACTGCTATTCATAAGGTTTTCACCAGTCAATTTTTTGAGAAGTGGATAGCCCTTTCCTGCTGAATCTGTCTTAGTCTGCAGGCTCTGCTAAAACCTGTCCACCATGGGTGACCCTGCTGGTATTTGAAATACTAATGGCATAACCTTTAGCCTCACAGCAACATGCAAGCCACCACAGTACAACAAACTGGCAGACAAGTGGTGGCTTCATCTAGTGGTGGCTTCATCTTATAGGGGTGCCATTTTGAGACTCTGCAATATTGCTATACTATTGTTGTTGATATTGTTATTGTTAGTTTCCATCAACTTGGCTTCAACTCATGGTGACCTTATGTATAAGAGAATAAAATGTCCAGTCCTTTGTTATCTTTGTGATTGTTGTTATATTTTCCCTGAGTTTCTACCAAACATGATATCTTTTTCTAGTGATTGGATTTTCCTGATGAAGTCCAAAGTAAGCAAGCCCAAGTATCACCATCTTCCCTTCTAAGAGCATTCTGTTTGTATATCATATAAGACTTATTTGTTCATTTTTCTGGCAATCCACAGTATATTCCATATTCTTTGCCAACACTACAATTCAAATGTATCAACTCTTCTTTGATCTTCCTTTTTCATTGTCCAGCTTTTGTATGCATATGAAATGATTGAAAAGACCATGGCTTTTCATATGGTCAGGTGTACCTTAGTCATCAAAGTGACATCACTGTTTTTTGGAAATTTAAAAGAGGTCTTTTGCAGCATATTTGCCCAATGCAATATGCCATTTGATTTCTTGACTGCTGTTTCCATGGGCATTGATTGTTGTTCTAAATAGAATGAAATTGTTGACAATTTCAGTTTTTTTCCATTTATCAATATGTTGTTTATCCATCCAGTTGTGAGGATTTTCATTTTCTTCACATTCAGGTGTAACACTGAAAACTTTGACCCTTATCATTGATATGCCATGTATTTGGAGAACAGGTTCCTAGGTATAAAATTGAAAAGATTTCTTTTAAATAATTCATCATGTCATTAAATAACCTACCTGTTCTGTAGTTCTATGTTCCAAATTCTCAAGAGTCTTGAATGGCATATGTTGACCCCCACAGAAGCAGGATGTTGCTGCTGATGATCAAAATACTAATGACGATTTATTTGAGCACAAGGCTCAACTCTCACTTAACCCTCAAAAACTTTGGAGGTAGTACTGTTTTCCCATTTTGCAATTAGGGAAACTGAAGGAATTGAATCTAACTCCAGAAAACTGTTTGCGAAGCCTTTCCCCCTTACTGCATCAGGCTATCTTTGTCTATCTCCATAGGTGCATCTGCCTGGATGTCACCAAGCCTTGGAGGCTGCTGCTTCTCTTAAGATGTTTTGTCAAAAATTTTTGCTTGGGGCAGGTCTGGGGTTTCTAAGTCTCTGGCCTTAGTGGCACAATGATTAAGTGCTCAGCTGCTAACCAGAATATCAGCAGTTCAAACCACCAGCCAATCTGTGGGGAAAAGCTGTGACAGTCTGCTTCCATAATTGTTATAGCCTTAGGAAACATCATGGGGTGGTCTGTGAGTCCAGTTATGAGTGGGAATCAACTCTATGGCAACAGGAGTCCTAATGACACTGCCTTGAATTTAAACTATGCAAAAATTTTCTTCACATCTGAAAAAAAACAAAACTCACTGCCATCAAGTAAATTCCAACTCATTGGGTTTCTTAGGTGATAAATCTTTATTGAAGTAGATTGCCCAGTCTTCCTTTCATGGAATGGCTGGTGGGTTTGAGCCACCAGTCTTCTGGTTAGCAGTCGAATGCCTTAGGCACTGAGCCACCAGAGCTCCTTTTCTCAACTATGAAGCTACAATTAGAATCCAAGGGTTATCATATATTAAATACTTGATTAAAGCCTAGCAGATAAGGCCACTAAGATGTTTTTTCGGTGACTTATAATCAATTGATGGTTTTCTGATTTATTCTCAAGTTGAAATTCTGATTGACTGGGTTTGTGGGGGAGTTTTTGTTATTCTCTTAAATGGTTCCGTGGACATTAAGATTTTGTTTTGGCTTATGGTTTAATACAGCAAAACTTGAAAGATAACTTACATACTTGAACTCTCTATATGAAATTCATAAAATGTGAGTACATTGAGCAGTCAGGAAAAATTGTGATACAAACACTTATTAGGGTCAAACATACTTAATCATCATTTTTGTAGATCAGAAATAACTGGATATCAGCAAATATGTATGGTATAAACTAATTAAACTAATACATGCTAAGCCCAAAAGGCAAAGAATTCATTAATTTATCTGACTTTGTTTCCAATCAAGCCACAACTATATGTTTGTGTGTAAGACCATGGGTATGAAAATAAGCAAAATCAAAATCCTGCCCTCAAGAATCTCATGTTGAGGAGATTAAGGAGTTGATGAGGAGATAAGACAAACCCATGAATTGTTAAATAATAATGTGAGAAATGTTAGTTTCATTTTAAGAGTGGACCTGAGCAAATGCCAAATAAATGGGCCAGGTAAAGTATGATAGTATGATAGGACTTCAGAAAAAAAGCAAAGACCATTTGGGGCTATAATTATAATCTAGAATGAGTGTCTTGTTTTCCCATGGCTCCATAACCAAAAACCACAGGGTGAGTGGCTTTAAGGAACAGAGACTTATTATCTCACAGTTCTGGTAGCTAGAAGTCCAAATTTAGGGCTATGTTCTCTTTCTGAAGGTTTGTGGGGAAGATCTTTCTTTGTCTCATTGTGTCTGATAGCCCCAAGCATTCTTTGGCTTATCGATAGAGCCTCACATGGTATTTTCTCCTTGTATGTCACTCTGTCTTCCTGTTTGTTCTTGCCTCATATAAGACACCAGTCACCAATCAGAAGGGATTAAGACACACCTACTAAGACGTGTCAACCTAATATCACCTGCAAAGTAAAATCTTGTTTCTAAACAAGGTCATATTCATAGGTACAGGGCCTAGGACTTCAATACACCTTTTTAAAAACACAATTCAACCCATAACAATAAGGTATATGAATCTAGCAGAAGTTGGATAAATGAAGAAAGAATGATCAGCCAAAGCACAGAAATGGAAAATGTCAAGCTATGAGGAAATTTAAAATCAAGGTAGAAAGTCGTGTTAGGGGCAGCTCATGATAGGGTTCCATATAAGACTCAAGAGCTAGCCTTTTCTCCATTACATAGGAGCCAAATGAGCTATCAAGAGAGAGAACAGCAGAGCAAAGAGTCATGGACAGTATACACAAAAGGGGGAAATAGAAAAGTGTACGTAGGATGGGGGGAGTGAAGAAAGCATTTAATACTATAACCTATAATGAGAAAAAAAAACACAAATGTGGAAAAGTCAGACTCTCATACCTCATTGGTTAGAATGTAAAATGGTGAAATCACTTTGGAAAACAGTTTGACAGTCCCTCAAAATGCTAAACAGAGTTACCATATGATCCAGCAGTCTCTACCCAAGAAAATTGAAAGCATTTGTACACAGATGTTCATAGCAGCATTATTAATAGCCAAAAAGTAAAGATAAATGTCCTTCAACTGGATAAATAGATAGATAAATAAAATGTGGTATGTCCATATGATGGAATATTATTTAGCAATAAAAAAAATCAAGTACAAATTCATGCTACAACATATATAATAAAACTTGAAAAACCTTATTCTAGATGAAAGAAGCCAATCAAAAAAGACCACATATAGTTTGATACCATGTATCTGAAATATCCATAAAAACAGAAAGGAAATTGGTGGTTGCTTGACTTGTATGGGTGGAGAGTGCTCAGGAAAGGGGAATGACTGGTAATGGGTATGCGTTTCTTTTGGGGGGTGATGAGAATGTGAGGATGGCTGCATAATTCTATGACTATATTAAAAATCACTGAATTGTATATTTTAAATAAGTGAATTTTATGGTATGTAAATTATATCTCAGTAAAGCTATTAAGTTTTAAGCATCTTAGATAACTCCAGATTTTGACATGTGCAGTGACACCCAGAGATCAGGAGAAACATGAAATAGTTAGATACATAGATATGGAGCTTGGGAACAGCCAGTGCCAGACCAATGGATAGAGAGATCCAACCCAATCCTTCCATAAGAAAGCAAATACAAAAACTAATGACACCCTTTCCTGCTACCAGACAGCTGGCAGTTCTCTGTGAATTTAAGTTACACTATTAGATTTCTAGCTGGCTCAAACATGATAGAGTCATTTGATAAGGATTACTAAATTTATTTTGTTTTGTTTTGTTCTACAGTTTTTGAAGAGCCGGAAGATCCAAGCAACAGGTCGTTTTTCTCTGAAATCATCTCTTCAATTTCGGATGTGAAGTTCAGCCACAGTGGGAGGTATATCATGACCAGGGACTATCTGACCGTTAAAGTCTGGGATCTCAACATGGAAAACCGCCCCATTGAGACTTACCAGGTACAGAATACCAGCCTACCGATAGGTATAGTGACCACTTCCTTTGGGTGTCCAAGTCTGCCTCTATCTGCAAAAGCTTACAACTCAAAAGAACTAAAGACAGTACATATTTAGATTCTATAAAATGGTAGAGATTGTAAGTGGCAGATGATTTAAGATGAAGGAGCATATGTTGGAGCGGAATTCAGTTTAACCCCTCTGTATTGAGTACTTAATGTAGGATAGATACTATAGAGAGATACACAAGACAAACATGGTCCTGTTCTCATGCTATCTGGTAGAGAAGCCAGATGATAAACAAGGAATCAAGTGTACAGTTACGCAATGGATGATGCTGAGTCTTGTGGAAGCACATGACAGGGAGGGCCAGCATAGAGGGGAAAAGTTTTCTTAAAGAAGTGACCCTTAAGCTGAGAAATGTTTGTGTTCAAGAAAGAGTTCTTTGCAGCTAGAGTATGAAGCACAAATATGGCAGAAAGATGAGTCTGAAGACCTAGGGTAGAGTGTGATCATGTAGGCCCTTGTAAAAGTAAAGTAAGCTATTTGTCCACATAGGTATAATGCAGATCCTTTCAATAGTTTCACACAAGAAAATGACATTATGAGGTGTGCTTTTCACTTTGCCAGAAGATTGTTGTTGTTATTTGCCATTGAGTCGGCCCCGACTCATAGCCACCCTTCCTTGGGTTTCCGAGGCAGTATCACTACGGAAGTAGGATTGCCCAACCTTCCTTCTGAGGAGTGGCTGGTGGGTTTGAACCGCCAGCCTTCTGGTTAGCAGTCAAGTGCCTTAGGCACTATGCTACCAGAGCTCCCTACCAGAAGATTAAAGGGATCCAAATGAATAGGAAGAGATTATAGTAATTTTGACTGAAATGGTGGGTGGCCTGAAGATGGAGAGAGAAGCAGGATGGAAAATTAGTGAAATTTGAGGTGACAGGGATGAGGAATCAAGGAAACTATGTGGAGATTTTTTTATTTGAGCACTGGGTAAATAGTGGTAGATTTGCTGACAAAGGGAGCATTGTTTTGAAGTTTTTGAAGTATGGTTTTGTTGATGTTGAAGTAGAAAACCAACTTGACTTTGAGGTAGAGAAGATTTAACTCCAGACAAGAGTATAATAGAAGCAAAGATCCAGAAGCAGGGATGAACTGGTCTTATTTTAATGTATCTTGATTGAATTAGATTTTAAAAAAAGAAGCAGCAGCAGCAGAAGGGGGAAAATTCTAGACAGAGAGATTTGACTTTCTTTTTTTGTTAAGGTATAATTCAGTGGTTTTTAGTATATTCACAAAGTTGTGGAACTATCACCACTATCCTATCTTAATTCCAGAATTATAGTTGAAAAGGAACATTCTCATTCTGGTTGTGGTGAGGAGAGGAAACAATGGGTGGTTTTAATTAACAGAAATTTATTTTCTCACAGTTTAGGAGGCTAGAAGCCTGACTTCGGGGTTCCAGTTAGTTCTAGGGGAAGGCTTTCTCTGTCCAATCTAGGGAAAATCCTTGGCTCAGCTTCTTTAGATTTCTTGAAAAATCTCCACATGTCATATATCTTTTCCCCATTCTTGCTTCTGTGCCTTATCTGCTCCTTTTATACCTTAAAAGTGATTGGCTTAAAACAAACTCTACACTGATATGGCCTCATTAACATAACAAAGAAGACCCTATTCTCAAATGGGATTCTATCCATGGGTATAGGGGTTAAGATTTACATTGTGTTTTTGGGCAACACAACTGAATTTATAACAGAGGTCATGGAAAGAAATAGGGAGACCAGTTATGAAGTTATTGCAGAATTGCTACAAGAATGGAGGTGGCCAGATTTCAGATATATTCCCAAGGTAGAGCCAACAGGATTTGACAACAAAGTTGATGTAGGATGTAAAAGGGGATGTAACAGGAAAAGAAGGATCAACAATTACTCCAAAGTTCTTATCCTGAGTTACACAGAAAAGAAAAATTACCAAAATTACCATTTTATTAAGATGAGTCAATCAAGAGTTTGATTTTGCTTATGTTAAGCCAATTAAACATCCAAGTGGAGATGGCAAGTAGACAGCTCAATATCATTTGGATATAGCTACCCTAGAGAAGTAAATCTGACATTCATCACTAGATGGTATTTGAAGACATCAGCTATGCATGAGTATAATTCAAGAAAAAAAGAGGTAAGAAACTGTGCCTGTGAGCCCCAGTGTTTATAGGTTTATAAGAGGAAGAGAATTTGGCAAGATAGCTTGGGGAAAAGAGAGTTCTGGGAGCCAGGTGATGAAAATGTCTCAAGTTGCAGCTGAACCAAGTAAGAAAGGACTGAGAATTGATTGACAATTGAATTTAGTGATGTGATGATTATTGGTGATCTTAAAGAAAGAGATGGAGAGGGAGTGGTATGAATGAATGTATTATTGGAATGGGGTAAGACAGAATTGAGTAGAAGCTCTGAAAAGGAACAGAGAAATGAGGTGGTCACTACAATGGCATCCAGGCCACCACATGTTTTATACTAATAGGAAAAGTTTATTATAGAAGGAGACTATTACAAGGAGCAAAGTTCTTGATGAGGCAAGAGAGGGATAGAGGCACTGGAAGAATTGGCCTTACATGAAGATGAATTTTTTGGTTACCTAATACTGCTCTGAGAAGACTATACCAAAGATGGGATGGCTCAGAGAAACAGGAGTTTATTCTCTTAGAGTTTGGAGGCTTTGAGTCCAATTTAAAAGTGCCAGGCTCTAGGGACTGCATGAAAGTGAAAGCCCCTCAAACTTGGGCTTCAGCTCTGCCCTCCTGCTCCTAAAACTGGAGGCTTTTCTTCACTCAGCTGCTGGCTGCTGAGACTGACAACCCCAAGATTGACAAATAAAAAGGCACAGTCCTGATGTTACCAAATCACACAGCAGGCCATTAATTCAAGTCCATTGAAAATTCCAAGGGTGGCAGAGCATGGCAGGCTACTGAACAATGACACAACTACATGCAGGGTTCAAGTGTGCCATAAGCTAGAGACTGTTCCCCAAGGCTTCTGCTTATATATGGGAAGTAGACCACATCCCTAAAGCAGCTACTCACAGTAGATTCCACCATGGAGTTGATTACCAGCCTCAGAATACCATATCCAGCTGCCCAGCCACTCAACCAGGCCCAGCCAAGTTGACACACAAATCAATGAACAATTCATCCATCAAAGGAAGGAGGCAGAGTATATACCTACAAATGCCATAAGTTTGTCATTATTTTAAGGGTATATGTAGTTTTCATCTGATTGTCTTTATTTTCTTAGTAAAATAAGATGTAATGGCATCAGCTGAGTAAGAAGGAGAAATAAGTGTAAAGTGCTCATCTAGGAGAGTGCATTAACTAGGGAAATGTAAGATTGCTCAAGATCCATTTGAAGCTTTTACTAAAAATTTAAAGTGAGACCTTTCTGTATTATTGTATTGTATTATTGTATATTTCTTCCCAGGTATGTGTACCTGCTCAGTACAGACAAGTAAGGAGCAGAAAGTTCAATTTAACCAAGGATGGGGCTTTGCCATAGAATAGTGTGGACATACTATGGAAAAAGAGAAAATAAAAAGAGAAAAAAGAAAGCAAGGGAGTTGAAGGTGTATGCTAAGGGAGTGGTTGTGATGATGAATCTATACTAGGTAAGGAGGAAACATGACTAGGTAAGGAGGAAACATGATAGAATGAAAATACTAGATGGAGTGAACTAAATAGATAGGGGGTAGTGATAGACACTTTCTCAGGAGTGCAGTTAAGATAACGATAGGGTCTATAATAAGACCAAACATGTTGAAAATGATAAGACCCAGTAACTGAGAGACTAGAGTCTTTCCATCACAAATGATAGCAGGAATAGTGATGGAAAAGAGAAATTGCTTCAAAGAATGAGGTAGAGGGACTCAGAATTTTGATAACTGTAAGAAGGCAGGGTGACTGGAAGTTAGTTTGATAGCATGACTTCAAAATTGCAGAGAACTGAATATTTCCAAATGGTATTGGGACCTGAGAATTGAATTGACCTAAAGATCAGCCCTAGTCACCAGGGGCTGCAGGGATGACTGTGCTGGTGGCCGCTAACTAGGGAGGGAAGCAGCAAGGAAACAACCTGAACTGTGGACTTTTTGGCTGTCCAGAGGGTGGAGCAATTTTGATTGTTTACAAACAGTGGCCATTTTGGATATTTAATGTGTCAGCATTGTCATTCGGATTCCATCATTCGGATTCCAGGGATCTAAGAATAGGCTCCACTTGCCATGGATGGCAGGGACATATGAGAAGCTGGCAAGTAGCAAATAGAGGAACACAGTACCCTGCTTACTTAGAAAATGAAAATCTTGGGCAAGTCACTCCAACATAAAATCACCAATTAAACATAAACACAAAAACATCACAATGTCTTGGAAACAACAGAGCATCACAGTCCACACAAAGAACCAGGAGGCACAAGGGACCAGGATACAGATGCAGAACACATCCTGAAACACCTCCTGATAAGGAATCCAGAAGAATTATATTTAGGTACCTTCAATGGATTGAGAGACAGAGCAAGGAAAAAAAACACACAGAGAAAAACCTGGAACAATTTTGAAAGACAATACAAGAACAAAATGACAAAATAAATGAAAAATAGAAATGATACAAAATCTACAGATAGCAATTCAGAAGATAATACATTGAATATGAAGGGGCAATGAAGTAGAATTGAATCAATGGAAGACAGAATTAGAATTGAATCAATGGAAGACAGAATTGAGTAGAATTGAATCAATGGAAGACAGAATTAGTGAGATTGAAGACAAATACCTCAATACTTCTTTGGAAAGAGATCAATCAGAAAAAAGATAAAAACAAACTGAAGAAAGCCTATGGTTCATTTGGGATACCTTCAAAAGGAATAACCTACATGAAATTACGATGGTATATAGATAAAACAGAAAGTTTTCCAACCAAGAATTATATTCCCACCAAAATTGTCCCTCAAATATGATGGTGAAAAGAGGACATTTCAGACAAGCAGAAATTAAGGAAATTTGTTTAAAAAAGACCAACCTTACAAGAAATGCTAAAAGGGAGTCCTTTGGACAGAGAACCAACAACAGTCAACAACAACTGACCATTAAAACACATGATAACATAACCCAGAAACAAACCCAGTTATGGAAGTATCCTAAGTAAATAAGTCTACAAGATAGTAAACAGCAAACCAGAGACATTAATTGACCAAGAGAGAAAAAATTCTGTACTTACAGAACTCCAACATAATAAAGGGCATCTATGCAAAACCAACAGCCAACATTATTCTCAATGGAGAGAGACTGAAACCATTCCTCTTGAGAACAGGAACCAGACAAGGATGCCCACTATCACCACTTCTATTCAACATTGTACTGGAAGTCCTAGCCAGGGCCATAAGTCAAAAGAGGGAAATCAAAGGCATCCAAATTGGCAAGGAAGAAGTAAAACTATCCCTGTTTTGTGATGATATGACCCTGTACATAGAAAACCCAAGAGACTCAGCAAAAAAAAAAAAAAATTGAGAGAACTAATTGATTTAGCATAGTGGCAGGATACAAGATCAACATACAAAAATCAGTTGAATTCCTCTTCACCGACAAAGAGATGGCTGAAAAGGAAATCAATACCATTTACAATGTTGTTGTTATTGTTATATGCCCTCGAGTAGGCCCCAACTCATAGCGACCCCTTCTTGGGTTTCCAAGGCAGTAGCACTACGGAAGTAGATTGCCCCATCTTCATTTGCAATAGCTACCAAAAAAAAAAAAAATGAAATACTTGGGAATAAATCTCACTAGGGACACAAAAGACCTGCACAAAGAAAACTACAAATCATTACTCCAAGAAACCATAAGAGATCTACATAAACATAAATGGAAATACCATGCTCATGGATAGGAAGACTGAACATTGTGACAATCTATATATTTCAATTTTCAATCCAATCCCAATCCAGATATCCCATCAGCATACTTTAATGATATGGAAAAACCAATCACTAATTTTGTGTGGAAAGGAAAGATACCTTGAATAAGGAGGTCTGGTGGTGTACTGCCTAAGGCATTTGACCACTAACCAGAAGTGTGGTGGTGAAAACTCACTGGTGTCGAGTCAGACCCGACTCATAGTCAAACCCCTCCTTGGGTTTCTGAGGTGTTATCACTACAGAAGTAGATTGCCCAACCTTCCTTCTGAGGAGTGGCTGGTGGGTTTGAACTAACAGACTTCTAACAGACTTCTGGTTAGCAGTCAAATGCTGTAGGCACTATGCCCTCAGAGCTCCTTCCGTAGAGATATTGCCTTGGAAACCCAAGGAGGGGTCGATTTGAATTGGGACCAACTCGATGGCAGTGAGTTTACTTTTATTATTATTATTGAAGAAGAAGAACAAAGCATGAGGTCTCATACTCCCAGATCTCAAAAAACCTACTATACAGCCACAGTAGAATCAAGACAGCTTGGTATTGGTACAATGACAGACATATAGACCTGTGGAACAGAATTGAGAACCCAGAACTAGATCCATCAATCTATGGTCAGCTGATTTTTGACAAAGGGCTGAAATTCCTTAAAAATGGGGAGGAAATGATGAATGATGCTGGCAAAACTGGATATCCATTTGCTGAAAAATGAAACAAAATCCATACCTCACACCATGCACAAAAACTAACTCCAGATGGATCAAAAACTTAAATGTGAAATCTAAAACTATAAAGTTCCTCAAGGGAAAATATAGAAGCAAATTTAGGGGCCCTAATTTTAATTTATGGCATAAATAGACTGACAAGCATAACCCAAAATGCACAAACCAAATGAAAATAAACTAGATGAATGAGACCTTCTAAAAATTAAATTTTTTATGTGCTTCAAAAGACTTCTCCAAAAGAGTAAAAAGAGAACCTACAGAAAAGAGTAAAAAGAGAACCTACAGATTGGAAAAAAAATATTTGGCAACAACATGTCTGACAAGGGACTTATCTCTAAAATTTATGGAAAACTCTAATACTTCAATAATAAAAAGATTAACAATTAAAAAAAATGGGCAGTAGACATTTCACCAAAGAGGTTATTCAGGTGGCCAGCAAAAACATGAAAAAATATTCATGATCACATGAAAAAATATTCATGATCATTAGCCATCAGAGAGATGCAAATCAAAACAACGAGATATCATCTCACCTCAGCACTAATGGCAAACTTCAACAAGACAGAAACTAACAAATGCTGGTGAGGATGTGGAGAGATGGGGACTCTCATACATTGCTGGTGGGACTGTAAAATGATACAACTACAGTGGAAAGCAGTATGGTAATTCCTTAAAAAGCTGTAATTAGAAATACCATTTGACCCAGCAATCCCATTACTAGGTATATATCCAAAAGAAATAAGAGCCAGGACAAGAGCAGATACTGCATCCCCAAGTTCGTCACAGCACTATACCAAACGTGAATAGCAAAAAGATGGAAACAACTTAGGTGCCCATCAACAGAAGAATGAATAACCAAACTATGGTACATACACCTGATGGAATGCTATCCAACCCTAAAAAATAACATGAAATCTACAAAACACCACATAATAACATGGATGAACTTGGAGGACATTATGCTGAGTGAAATAAGTCAATCACAGGACAAATATAGTATTAGTTCATTACTGTAAAAAGTCAAGGAAAGGTTTATATATGGAAGGAACTTTGTTGGTTACCAGGGGTAGAAGGGGAGGGGAGGGGAGGGAGGGAATACTGAAAGAAAAGAAAAAAAATAGCATTGATCTATGTCACTTTAGTTTTGTATATTTCACTGTACATAAATTATATTTCAATAAAATGTATTTTAAAAAAATCATTGAGAACTTTAGACAGAAACAACTGTCTGGAAGCCTTCTACCCCCCTACTTTGGCATATGGATTGAGAGTGAAGAGCCACACACACCTTCAGTTAGCCATGGGAAAAGAAGTGTCTTCAGGAATGAGCCAAATTTTAGTTAGTTAGGAAAAAAAAGGTGAAAGAAAAGGTCAGAGAGGAGGATGAGGATACTGGGGACTTCAATAACTAAGAGTGAGTTCCAGAGGGGGCCAAAATTCAAGACCACATATGTAGTTGGGCTGATTGTTTTATACCTGGACAATGAATAAGGAAGAGCAAAAAAGAATTGATGCCTTTGAAGCCTTTGAATTATGGTGTTAGTGAAGAAACTGCCAGAATGAACAAATCTGTCTTGGAAGAGGTACAGCCAGCATGCTCTTTAATAATAGGATGGCAAGACTTCATCTCAGGTACTTTGGACATATTATCAGAAAGACCAGACCCTAGAGGAGAACATCATGCTTGGTAAAGTAGAGGGTTAGCATAAAACACAGAAGACAACCCTCAATAAGATGGATTGACATAGTGTCTACAAAAGCTGCAACAATGATTATGAGAATGTCACAGGACCAAAGAGTGTTTATTTCTATTGTACATAAGGTCACTATAAGTCAGAACTAACTTGACGGCACCAAACCAACCCTGTATATAGTTGTCATCCAAATCCTGCCAGACTTAGCTCTGCATAGCTGAATAGATCTCATCCACAGCATAGGGCTGAAGTCAACATTAATACAAAAGAGAGCACAACGGGAACTAAAGCCTGAACAGGGGTGATATTTACAGGGGTGTAGCCTGGTGAGGAGCCTCAATTTTGGAAGAATAGATTTTGGTCACACAGTAGCAAGGGAGTATTCTAGGAAGGGGCTTCTAGAGGAGAACTTTCTTAGAATACACCATTTTAAGATCATTGTACTCAAACCATGTCCAGCTAGTGGTAGACTTTGAAATCTTAATTTTCTTTGTAGAACACTAAGAAATAGATATTATGGCACATTGGCATATTTCAAAGCAATTTACTTACATTTATATACTGTACTGAAGATCCACCACTTGTCTGTCAGTTTGTCATACTGTGATGCTTGTGTGCTCCTATGAAGCTGGAGACCATGCCACTGGTATTGCAAATACCAACAGGGTCATCCATGGTGGACAGGTTTCAGTAGAGCTTCCAGACTAAGACAGACTGGGAAGAAGGATGGGACCATCTACTACTGAAAAACTTGGCCAGTGAAAACCTTATAAATAGCGGTGAAACACTGATATATAACTGTAAAGCTTTATGAATAACCCAGAAACATTGTTTGATATGGTGCTGGAAGATGAGCCTCTCAGGTTGAAAGGTACTCAAAATATGACTTAGGAAGAACTGCTTCCTCAAAAGAGAGTTGACCTTAATGATGTGGATGGAGTAAAGCTTTCAGGACCCTCATTTGCTAATGGGGCATGATTCAAAATGGGAAGAAATCACTACAACATCCATTAATGATTGGAACATGGCATGTGTAAAGTAGGAATCTGGGAAAATTGGAAGTTGTCAAAAATGAAATATTTTATATCCTAGGCATTAGTGAGGTGAAATGGACTGGTTTGTACCATTTTGAATCAGACAATCATATTCCCTAATATATTGGGAATAGCAAATTGAAGAGGAATGACATTGCATTCATCACATTCATTATCAAAAAGAATGTTTCAAGATCTATTCTGAAGGGTAGGATAGGATAATATGGCTATATGCCTACAAGGAAGACCAGTTAATATCACTAATATTCAAAATTTCACACCAGCCACTAATGCCAAAGATGAAGAAATTAATGATTTTTACAGTCTGAAATTGACCAAACATGAACTCAAGATATACTGATGATTATTGGTGATTGGAATGAGAATGTTGGAAAAAAAGCAGCAGCAAAATATTTCCTTGGTGATAGAAATGCTGCCAAAGATTGCATGATAGAATTTTGCAAGACCAATAGATTTATTCATTGCAAACACCTTTATGCAACAACATAAATGGTGGTTATACACATGGACTTCACCAGATGAAAGACATAGGAATCAAATCAACTACATCTGTGGAAAGAGTTGTTGGAGAAGCTCAATATCTTCAGCAAAACAAGGCCAGGAACTGACTGTGGATTGCACCACCAATTGTTCATATGCAATTTCAAGTTGAAGCTGAAGAAAATTAAAACAAGTCCATGACAGCCAAAACATAACCTTGATTATATCCCAGCTGAATTTAGACACCGTCTAAAGAACATATTTGACATACTGAACACCAGTGACCAAAAACCAGATCAGCTGTGGGAGGACATCAAGGACATCATACATGAAGAAAACAAAAGGTCATTAAAAAAAAAAAAAAACCAGGAAAGGAAGAGAAGACCAAAAGGGATGTCAAAAGAGACACTGAAACTTGCTGCTGAACAGAGAGTAGCTAAAGAAAATGGAAATAATGACAAGATAAAAGAGCTGACAGAATATTTCAAAAAGCAGCTCAAGAAAACAGTGTAAATTATTATAATGAAATGTGCAAAGACCTCAAGTTAGAAAACCAAAAAGGAAGAACATATTCAGCATTTTCAAACTGAAAGAACTTTTTCAAACTGAAAGAACTGAAGAAAAAATCAAGCCTCGAGTTGCAATAAAAGAAGATGGAAAGAACACAGAGTCACTGTACCAAAAAGAATAAGTCAATATTCAACTATTTCATGAGGTGGTATATGATCAAGAACCAGTGGTACTGAAGGAAGAAGTCCAAATTGCACTGCAGGAACTAGTGAAAAACAAGCCTCCAGGAATTGATGGAATACCCATTGAGATATTTCAACAAATGGATGCAGAGCTGGAGGCACTTACTCATCTCTGCCAAGTAATTTGAAGACAGCTACCTGGTCAATTGACTGGAAGAGTTCCATATTTGTACCCATTCCAAAGAAAGGTGATCCAACAGAATGTGGAAATTACCTGACAAAATCATTAATATCACACACAAATAAAATTTTGCCAAAGATAATTAAAACAGAGAGCTTCCAGAAATGCAAGCTGGATTCAGAAGATGACATAGAACAAGGAATATCATTGCTGATGTCGGATGGATTTTAGCTGAAAGCAAAGAATATCAGAAAGATGTTTACTTGTGTTTCATTGACTCTGCAAAGGCTTTCCACTATGTGGATCATAACAAATTAGGGATGATGTTGCAAGGAATGGGAATTCCAGAACACTTAATTGTGCTCATGAACAACCTGTACTACGTAGAACAAAAGGCTGTCATTTGAACAAAACAAGGGGATACTGCATGGTTTAAATTCAGGAAGGGTGTGTATCAGGGTTGTATCCTTTCACCATACTTATTCAATCTGTACACTGAGCAAATAATCCAAGAAGCTGGACTATATGAAGAAGAACATAGCATCAGGATTGGAGGAAGACTCATTAACAACCTGCAATACGCAGACAACACAACCTTCCTTGCTGAAAGAGAAGATGACTTGAAGCACTTACTGATGAAGATTAAAGACTTCAGTCTGCAGTATGGATTACACCTCAACATAAGGAAAACAAAAATCCTCACAACTGGACCAATAAGCAGCATCATGATAAATGGAGAAAAGATTGAAATTCTAAAACATTTCATTTTACTTGAATCCACAATCAACACATGTGGAAGCAGCAGTCAAGAAATCAGACATCATGCTGCACTGAGTAAATCTGCTGCAAAAGACCTCTTTAAAGTACAAAGATGTCACTCTCAAGACTAAGACGTGCCTGATCCAAGCCATGGTATTTTCAATTCTCATACATATGTGAAAGCTGGGCAATAAGGAAGACCAAGAAAGAGTTGATGCCTTTGAATTGTGGTGTTGGCAAGGAATACTAAAAATCTGAAAATACCATGGATTGGCAGAAAAATGAACAAATCTGTCCTGGAAGAAGTGCAGCCAGAATGCCCCTTGGAAGTGAGAATGGCTGAACTTCACCTCACTTACTTTGGTCATATCAGAAGGGAACAATCCCTGGAGAACGATATCATGCTTGGTAAAGTAGAGGGTCAGCAAAAAGGGGGAAGATCATCAACAAGAAGGATTGACACAGTGGCTGCATCAGTGGGCTCAAGGATTGTGAGGATGGTGCAGGACCGGGCAGTGTTTCATTCAGTTGTACATAGGGTCTCTATGAGTCAAAGCCAACCCAACAGCACCTAACAATAACAACATATTAAAGATGTACATAGATGCCATCTCTAATTCATTGAATGTGTAGAGCACTGTTGAAAAAAACTGTAAGGCTCAATCCAGTGGGAAAAAATTCCATTATCAATTACTAAAGCCTGTGATGGTGAGAGAGAAGGGTGGTGTTCCTGTTATGCATTTTCTTTTCATATCTTTGCTAACTGAACACAAGCATGTCTGCATGACTTAAAAATTATGAATTTAATCATAAATAGCTATTTTCAAGTCTTCCTATAGAATAGAGGATAGAAAACTGCAACTTGTGGCCACATCTACCTCCCAATCTGTTTTTAGAAATAAAGTTTAATTGAAATACAGCCATACCTGATCATTTATAGATTGGCTGCTTTCATGCTACAATGGCAGAGTTGAATAGTTGTGACAGAGAGCATATGGTCCACAAAACCTAAAATGTTTACTATCTGATCCTTTACACAAAAAGCTTCCAACCCCTGAAGTAGAACCAATTGCAATTTGATGAGCAGTCCATTAACTATATGATACCACGTTTCCATAGCTTATAATTTGAGAGCCACTGTGTTAGGAAATTCAGTCTAGGGCCAGTAAAGCTTTACACAAGATATTTAGAACAGAGCATAAATGCAACATATCTTCACAGCAGATGTTCTTTTCCTTCAAATACCCTCAACTGGAAGTAGGCAGGAGTTCCCCAGAATTTAGATGTTAGGGAGAGAAAAATAATGGTTCACACTAGGTTTTGCCTTGAATCCTTCGTAGCGTTTATCTTTCAAGAATTTACAGAGTTTTGGAGAATGTGGTTTCTGTTAATGGACTCACACATCCAAAGCACATGTTTCACACATATTATTCACCTATGGTTTCATTTTAAGATAAAATGCCAAAGGTGAATGGTGAGTAATAAAGAAAGATTCATAAAGAGGGAAGAATGAACCAGCCTTTAAAAGGCATGCCACTAACAAAATCCAAAAACTCAATAATGACCAGAATTACTGGTTGGATGGAGTTTGGTGAGACCCCCAATACTATGGCCCTGGGATACATTCTGGGCCTGGAATAAAACTCACTCCCGAGGGCTGGCTCTCAGACCAATAGTAAATAAGATGTACACCAGACCACTCAACCCAGGGTGATGCACCTACATACTCTATGGAAATGCATCCCTTGGAGCAATCGACCACGGGGCACCAGAGGGGCAACATTCAACATTTGCATGGAGGAAATGTAGGGCGCACAGGAGTGCACAACTATGAGGGGCATGGGGGGGGGGACTGGATTAGGGTTGGGGATGGTAAATGGGGAGTGAAACTAAATGTATATGTAATGTTGAATATAAAACAAACTCTGCTTTGTAAACTTGCACCTAAAGCACAATATAAAGAAAGAAAGAAAGGCATGCAACTGCCCTGGTTATAAACCTTTTATAAACCTTTACTACTCTACCCCAATTCTACCTGTCAGAATCTATATTTTCAAGATAATATTTGCCACTCTTCTCACAAAAAGAAAGGAAAAAAAAGTCTGGTGATTCTAGTGAAGTATTATAATACTTTACCTCCCTCTTATAATTTTACCTGAGAATCTTAAGGCTCTGAAAAGTCCTTAAAAACCCATTAAACCCATTTAACCAAGAGTTTTTAAAACTTGTCTTTCCCTCTTAGAGCTCTCATGTCTGTGCCTTGTCTTAACAGTAATCCATACATAGGAGAATAAGGAAAAATAAAAACTCAAGGACGCAATTAGTCCACAGGACTAATGGCCAACATGAAACACAGCCTCCTCCAGCCTAAGACCCACCAAAAAAATACAAACTCAATGCTGTTGAGTTGGATCCAACTCATAGTGACCCCTCCTTGGGTTTCTGAGGTGATATCACTAAAGAAATAGATTGCCCAACCTTCCTTCTGAGGAGTGGCTGGTGGGTTTGAACCACCAGCCTTCTGGTTAGCAGTCAAATGCCTTAGGCACTACACTACCAAAGCTCCCAGAAGAACTAAATGGTGCCTGGCCACTACTGACAACTCTGATGAAAACCATAATAGAAGGGCTTGGTTAGAATGAGTTTTTTTTTTTTTTTTTAATGTAGAACAAAATTCAAAGCCCAAAAATAAATAAATATCAGACTTACTGGTCAAGAAAAGACCAGAGAAACTCCCAAAACTGTTGCCCAGAGAAAACCTTTTAACTTGAAACTGAAGACATTCCCAGAGGCCTCCTTCTAGCCAAATAATTGATAAGACTATAAAACAAACAACAACAGCTATGAAGAATGTACTCCTCAGAACAGTCAACTAATACTATAAGACCAAAAGGGCAACATTTTCCAAACCAAAAATGAGAATATAGGGAGGGGTAGGGAAATCAGACAAATGGAATCTAGGAGGGAAATAGGGAGAGTGCTGGCCCATTGCAGGGTTTGCAAGCAATGTCACGGAATAATTTGTTTATGAAGTGTTGATTGGGAAGATGAATTTGTTATGCACACTTTCACCTAAAGCATAATAAATGTTAAAAGAAAAAAAAAGGGGGTACGTAACAGGAGAGAAAGGAGTAAGAAAGACAAAACAGAAAAAGCAGGATCTATTTTGGTCAGATTTTTCCCAAATTTGTTTGGATAAAAAATTTGGCTTTTTATTTCCCACTAGACATAAACTAATTCCCAACTTGATATCCTTCCCCTTCAGAAGCCCCACTGCTCTCTTTCTCCTTCCCTCCATTAGTTAGTACACCAGAAGCAAGTCAATGGTAAAGTCAAGAAAAGGCAGGAATCAGGCTTTCATTCTAGAAAGGAGCACAATTTCTTTTCATTTTTAATGCTGTTTTAGTGAAAGTATTTTAGGAAAGGAGCCTAATTTTTGAGGTTTTCCAGCCATCAGAAGAAAAATTTAGCCTATAATTGATGCCATTGATGCTTCATCACTTCCTTCCAAGGATATAGTCTGTGCTGCTTTCAGAGAATGAGGAATAACATTCAACAGGAGTTTGTAAACCATAGCCTGCAGGCCAAATCCAATCCACTACCTTTTTTATTGGAACACAGACCCATTCACTCATTTACATAGTATCTAGAGTTGCTTTTGAGCTACAAAAACAAAGCATTTGTGAAGGAAGCCTTATGGGCCACAAAGCCTAAATATTTACTATGTTTGCAAATCCCTGGTCAAGACCCAAAATCAGCCTCTTTTTCTCTCTTCTTCTGTTTCTTTGCTCAAAAATCAATAGAGATCTTCCCACCTACCAACAGAAATGGCCTTCTAGCCCTGAGCCACTTTCTATACTTCAGAAGGTGGAAGAGGCAGGGGAGCGTGGGGAGCTCAATGAGTTAGTTTGTAGCAGAGACACCAAGAGCAGTCTATGAGCCTCACCTTTGCCTCCCACTTCTCCCCTAACAATGCCCTGCAATGAACAGATTTCCTCATCACCACAGCTCTGAAGTAAGCAATTACCTGATAAAGCCTAGAACTGTTTGAGAACAAGAGCATAAAGGTGGGGGAAATTAATTTGAATAATTAGAAACTTGTTGTCCAAATAACTCATCTCATCAAATACTGGATGACGCTGACTTCACTTCATTGCCTAATACCAAACTCACAGCTGAGCCTCTGAGCTCAACACCTGACAGAACTTGGTGGTCAAGGGAAGAGAAGGGGCTCAGGTTTCAGGAAAAAGAAAATCATACCATCACTCTTAAACTCAACAAAGTGAAACATGCTTTAGGTAACATCTCCCTTCTGCCTTCACCATGTCTGTCTCCCCCTCTTTGTCTCACTTGAATTCATTATCACATCCTCTGTTTAGGACGAGACCCCACATAAGGTGAAGCTAATGAGAGAAAACAAGTGGGAGGAAGATTGCTAGGATGGTTGAGAGTATGCTCTCCACATCCAAATAGTTTCCTTTCAGTCATTTACTTGCCTGTGTAACCTTGGACAGATGATATCACCTCCCTGTGTTTCATGCTCCATTAAAGTGAAGAGAATGATAACATCTACATCATCAGATAGTTTTAGATATTAAGTGAGGATTTTATAGATAAGGTGCATGGTTAGTAATAACAAGCTAGCATATGGTGCATGCCAATTATTATTACCAATCTACTAAAGGGCTCAGGAAAAAAATTACACCCAGAGAAACACTGAACCAGGTCATTACCCTCTGAACCTTATTCATCTGCCTATTTGCCATGTACACATGAGTGGCTGAATGTAGCTGGGAAAAAAAAAAAAAAAACACTCAACTATGTGAAGTTCTGGTGGCATAGTGCCTAAGGCCTTTTACTGCTAACCAGAAGGCTGGTGGTTCAAACCCACCAGCCACTCCTCAGAAGGATGATGGGGCAATCTACTTCCCTAGTGACACTGCCTCAGAAACCCAAGGAGGGGTTGCTTTGAGTCGCATCTGACTCAATGGCAGTGAGTTTGGTTTTGGTTCTTTATGCCAACCTATCTCATTTAAAATTCAAGTCCTCCAACCTTAAGTAGGTCCTCAGAGCTTTCAAGCACTCCCACATCATTTCCCAACCATTCACCTCCCACTCCTCATTCTCACCTTGCTTCTTATTTCAGGAAAATGTTGCCACATACCCCAGGAACTGCACCTCTCATGTTAAAGTCTATTAACAGCTCATTGCATAGACATCTCAAAATTAACATGCCCAGAAATGAACCTGGCAACTCCATATTTTACTTGCTCTGGAGAAAGATCTGGGAGTCATCTTTGACTCCTTTATTTCTCTCCACACCTCACAATTTATCCATTAGCAAGTCCTATCAGCTCTGCCTCCAAATCTATCAATAATTTGACCACTTCCCACCACTGGTCTCACCCTGGTCCAAGCCACCTTCTACCACCCAAGTTATATTTGGTTTCCCTGCCTTTGACCTTGCACCCTTTCAATCTGTCCACAACACAGCAGGCATAGTGATCTGAATAGAGGGCCTTTGAATTCCAGCTGCTACCACACTTTGACCACTCACCATACCTATGCTCCAAGACTCCCGCCTTTGGGCCTTTTCACTTGGTATACAGTATGCTTGGGAAGCCTTTCCCCCAGATATCCTTACCACCCATTCATTTCTTTCAAGTTTCTGCTCCAATGCTATCTTATCTAGTGAGGCCTTAGCTACATATCTGTATGAAATAATACTCCCAACTCTCCCAATCTTTTTATCTATGCTTTTTGTTCTATAATTTTATCACCATCTAAAGCATCTTACATATTTATTTGGTTATAAAATCTCTCCCTCCAACACTGGGATGAAAACACCACACAAGTAGTTTGTTCACTCCTCAGCCCAATACCTAGAAAAAGACACATTTGATAAAGTAGAGGGTCAATAATAATAAGGGAACCCCTCAATGAGATAGACTGACAGAATAGCCACAACAATGGGCTCAAACATATCAAAGATCATGAAGACAACATAAGACCAGGCAATATTTCTTTCCATTATATACAAGGTCACCATTAGTGGGAACTCACTTGATGGCAACCAACAACAACAAAAACAACAGCTCATCCCAAGTACATACCAGGCATTCAATAAATATTGGTTGACTAAAAAGTGAATGAATGGTTTCATTCATTTGCCTGTCAGCAAACCAGATTAGAAAATGGACATCTATCATTTAATGGGCCCTAGTCTAGGCTGCAGTCAACATCAACCAACTGGTTTAATCCCCACACCAACCACATTAGAAGTTCACCTTCCCCATCCTCATGTCCCACAGCTCAACAGAGACAGGCCTGGATTCAGACCTGGGGCCATCTAATCTGAAGCACATGTACACTCAAACAATAACTCACATCAGGATATGTTTGTTTGCAGAAATAACCAAGTTTTAAAATGATAATTGGCCAGCTCACTTTTCATGTGTTTCCCCCACAGGTTCATGACTACCTCCGCAGCAAGTTGTGCTCCCTCTATGAAAACGACTGCATTTTTGATAAATTTGAGTGTGTGTGGAATGGGTCAGACAGGTAAGGCATGCTCTGAGACTGGGTCCCTTCCAAAAGCAGGTGCTTTCCTGTGGAGGCCCTGGGCAATTTATCCAAAGTGGGATGCAGCTGAAGAGAGCTCAAAATCAGGCCCTCAGGTCCAGCCAAGATGTGTTCTGCAGGTCCCTGGGTGACTCTCAATGCCAGTCGTGGATAGGAGGGAAGAGTATATAGTGAGACTCCGGAATCCCCTTTCAGGGCTGGCACAGGTGATAATTTAACGTCAACCAGAAAACTTTTATATTTTACACATCTTCAGAGCTAGCTTGACATACCTAAAATGAAAATCAGTAATAATCCACTGGAAAATTCCAGCCTAAGCAGCTCAAATGTGTGCAGTCAAAGTGTGCCTTCTAGATCTAAAATTATCCCTTGAAGTTACTATTGCAGACCTGACCATAGGCCCTGGTGGTTCATTAACTGCATTCTAGTCAGATTCATTTATCACATTTCCTGTAAATGATTTATTACTGTTTTATGGCCTTTGATTTCAACAATACTTCATATTACCTCCCAATAGTTCATTTT
This sequence comes from Orycteropus afer afer, assembly GCF_000298275.1. Lineage (NCBI taxonomy): Eukaryota > Metazoa > Chordata > Mammalia > Tubulidentata > Orycteropodidae > Orycteropus > Orycteropus afer. The sequence continues at coordinate 3,405,785 of NW_006921825.1, read as the reverse complement.
TAGTCTGACAAATACCGATGATTCTCTGACTTCACAAGAACTAAATGCAGGCTACCAGGGGCTGATTTAATTCCTCGATGAAGATGGCATCAAGAACAGTGCTTGGAAGCACTGTAATACCATCATGGGAAGGCACACAGAGATTTGGGTTTTTAGGGAACGGAACCTGAGCTGTCTCTTGCTGTTTGACCTTCTTTGCCAATGAACCAAAATGAACCTCTCACTTAGCAGGTCTAGAGGGAATCATCACGTGGGCAAGGGCTCAAGTCATATCATCCATCAGTATAGGGCAGAGTGAAGAGAGAGGAACTGTGACCCACGAACAAAAACCTCTAAGGGGAAAAGAAGCCAGCAGAAGCTCTTTTGTTGTTCCCGAAAACAAGAACATTGATTGGTACCACTATTCCAATTTCCCCTCTAGCCTAGCCTAGATTTAAAACTAAACTTATTAAGCACCTACTCGACAGCACATAACAACAACATGCCCATCATTTTATTGATCCTCACCACAATCCCACAGGATTGTTTTCATCATCCCCATTTTACAGTTGAGGAAACTGAGGCTCAGTGACACAAAAAATCTTCCCAAGTTCATAACCTAGTAAATAGTAGAGGCAAGAATAAGAATTTTTCAGTTTCAGTCCTAAAACAACACTCTTTTCATAACATCAGAACTGGGAAATGAAAGCACCATTATTTTTTCACTGCCCATCCCAAGCACATAAATAAATATCTGTTGAATAAAAGACTGAATGATGTGCTCTAATGCTTATTGACAAATGAGCTTAGAAAATGGGAATCTATCACTTAAACAGCCCTGTTCAAGGCCACAGTCTGACATCAGCCTACATGTTAATTGCCACATCCCCTCCACCTTAATGTCCCACCACCAAAGCTTTGATTTAGATGATGCTGAGATTTTTCCAAGACAGGCTTATTTAAGAACAAGTCAGTCATAGGTGAGGGACACTAACTTCAACACATGGGAAACAATGAGTGGCTAATTGTTTATGCCCTGGAGTCAAAAGGCTTGAGTTCCAACTTCATCTCTCAATAGCAGTGTGACATTGTACAATTTACTTACTTCTGCTCATCTGTAAATGCTTATATGGGATAATGAAAGTTTAAACAATATCAGAGAGGTAAAGCACTCAGCACAGTGCCTGAACACGGTGATGATAACAGTTTTCTGTAGGATAGAGACAAACATTTCACAACATCTGTTCCTGAGACCAGAATAACAAAATGTAGTCCTTGATTAACAAAGAGCCCCAAAACCTATCTCCCTTGCCCAATCTTGTCAGCTTTCCTTCACCTCTCTATACAACCAAAATCACGGGTATAACAGATGGGACACTCTGCTCGCCCATTTTACTCATCAGCCAGCCAGAGCTTCCTCCAGAAATGAGCACAGCTCCCCAGGAGGCAGCTAGCAAGCACTGTTGTTGGAGGAACACTATCAGATCCCTTTGTCCAAGGACTCTCTCTCCCTCTCAGCCTGTCAAAATGCCTGAAATGTCACCATTAAACATTCAGTCCCTTGTTCCTAGAAGGCTTTTAGCATTCACTGGTCTCCTGATCCATGGTAGATACCCCTGACTGTGGATAACTCTTGTTAAATTATAGAAATCATCTGTCAGTCTTCTACAAAACCTTCCCTTTTTCCCAACCCAAGTCCTTTTAAAATTTGAATTTGTTTACTCCCTTCCCTACTTAGACTATGATGATATCCATTTCTGGACATGTTTTCTGAAAAGGCTGAATTTAGAGCTAGTGCATAGAATGGGAGAGGACACACCATGGATCAGTGAACTGTGCTCTCAACATTTCCCCCACTGTGTGGGTACAATAAAGCCTTAGAATCCAGACAATGCAGGAATCCTCTCTATGACAGCCATGTTATCAATCATGTGCAATGATTAGTCATTAGAGTAGTTTTCAAAAATGTGTCAACTTTCATAACCTCATTCTAGTCTCAAAATCCAGATGTGAGGTGGATAGGGATAAAATCATTCAAACCATTAGACTCATTTGTTGAACCAAAGAACCAAAAAGACTCTATCAAACAAACAAAAAGGCATGTTATCACACACCTTCATTACCAACCCCTGCTTGTGGTTTGTTGCTCTTTGTGACTCAAAAGGAAGCCAACAATCACACTACCAAGTCTTTTTTTTTTTTTAATGATAAGACTATGGTACCATAAACTAGGTCCCTAGGTAGTACAAGTGGTTTGCACTTGACTACTAAACTAAAGAAAGATTGGTGGTCCCAATCCACGCAGTTGCACTACAGAAGACAGACAATCTGCTTCCATAAAGATTATAACCCAAAAGCCCACTGCTATTGAGTTGATTCCAAGTCATAGGGACCCTATAAGACAGAACAGAACTGTCCTATAGAGTTCCCAAGGCTGTAAATCTTTATGGAAGCAGACTGCCTCATCTTTCTCCCATGAAGTGAATGGGGAATTCGAACCACCAACTTTTTGTTAGTAGCTGAATGCCTTAACCACTGCTCCATAACCAAGATTATCCCATGGAACACTGTAACACATGGGATCACATGAGTCAGAATCAATTGGCAACCAGTTCAGTTTTCGTTTTGTTTACTCACAATATGGTGACATTCACGCCAGAAAGGCACACTGGGATATGTTACTGACTCTCTCCACAGCATGGCTCACCCTTCTTCCTCTCTTTCTACAGTGTCATCATGACCGGCTCCTACAACAACTTCTTCAGGATGTTTGACCGCAACACCAAGCGTGATGTTACCCTTGAGGCCTCGAGGGAAAACAGCAAACCCCGGGCTATCCTAAAACCCCGAAAAGTGTGCGTGGGGGGCAAGCGGAGAAAAGACGAGATCAGTGTTGACAGTCTGGACTTTAGCAAAAAGATCTTGCATACAGCTTGGCATCCTTCAGAAAATATTATAGCAGTGGCGGCTACAAATAACTTATATATATTCCAGGACAAGGTTAACTAGGAGGACAAGTTATTACTTAATAATCTCACATACTGAATACTAGTCAAACAAGTTTTTAAATGTTTCTTTGGGTCTTCATTTGATGCATTGACTTTAATTTTCCTATGCAGAAAACAATTGGAATAGAATTCAAAGGAGTCCAACTTGCCCAGCACCCCAGTTCTAAGAAACTTTTTGTCAAACCCAGTAGGTTCAGGAAACTTCTGTTTAGAATTGAGAGCTGCCAGCTAACAGTAATTCTCCCATAGTTGACTTGAATTTCTGATGCTTTTATTACCTGGTTTTTTCTGGTGGGTCCAGTGTTTTGTTTCTAGGTGTCTGCTGAGATAAAATGAGGTTGTCTGTAGTACTTATGGAGAAAAGAGATTTTTTTTTTAAGTAAGCAATTCCATTTGATTGGAAAATCAACAAAAAATAAACACCGTTTACTCTACTCTTAGAGAAATTCTTGTTTTGTGGAAAACCAGAATTAGTCAGCATCTCCTCTCTCATCAATGATTTTTTTTTTTCCATTTTCTGTTTTCTTTTTAACAATTCCATTTTGAGCCAGAGATTGATTTTTCTTCATGAGGCTGAGAAAAGGACACAGAATGAGAAGGGAAGGGGCACACCAACACTGCTATATTCTCTTTTTGTAAGAGCCATAGAAACAGCAGGAGTATTTGGCTGAGAAATGTTGTGAACACTTTCCACACAGTGCTTCTCAGAGTTAGCTTGGCAAGGCCATGTGGGGCCAGAATCCATCTGCTTCTTTTTCACTTTTGCTTTTTGTCCTTTTAAATGGCATATAATGCTCTACTTACACATTCATTGGCTTTTTCTCTACAAACTTTTCCAGCTTATTATACCATTGATTTTTAAAGGCCGAGGCCTGGTTGTTTGTTATCTGGAATTCTAAATGAAGCAATAAGTTAGAGGTAGTGCCACCAACTCTGGCTCCCTGAGAAAGGTTTGTCTCTCTGGGTGTGTCTCCTGACCAGCCCTCTGCCATCCTCCTGGGTTTTATAACCAAAAATAACAAGCCCATTGATCCCCACTGTAGCTAGAACCAAAAATGACCAGTAAAAATGCAGATTTATAAAGATTCATCAAGCACTTCTAACCCACCCCAAGTTCACCACCAGGAAAAAGAGACAAATGGGCTCTCTCCCTACAAAAATGGCATCTGGGAGAATCAAGAATCGTGACATTGGCGTGAAGTTGCTTGAACCCGTGAACACTTGTTCATTCTTCCACCTAGTAGGGGATTCAGACTTAACTTCTTGGAAGACACTTCCAATGGGCTCTACCTCTAAGAAGGAAACTAGATGAATTCAAAGGATTTATAAATTTGGAGAGAAAGCTTAGTGAGGGTGTGCGCAGTGCCCAGAAAGCTGAGTTTAGTGTCTCCATATCTAAAACAAGCTTATTATGGTGTCATTTCCCCTAACTTACATTTAGAGGATGGAAAATGGCTTGAGACAATAATTTGTTTGTTTGTTTGTTTGTTTGTTTCATTTAAACAGAAATCTTCTTTCAGTTTGCAGATATATTAGAAGTCCCAGTACACAAGTGAAATTTGTTTTAGAAGAGAAAAAAATAGTGAAAGCACCATGTTGTCTCAATTCTAAGCTGCTATCCATTTAGCAGCAGCTTTTTGGCAAGGGAATAAAGCTATCAACTTAAGTGAACACAATTTTGCAAGATGCAGCCCAATTTCAGAAACACTGCAATGTGAACAAGTACATCTCACAATTGAAGAAGCATGCTAATTAAGACATGGGTTTCCTGGTGATTCTCATTTTCCCTGCAATGAAAGCCTCTCTTCAGGCATCTTCAAGTAAAGTGACCCAGGTGGAAACTCTCGTGGCAAGATGTCTGGGCTGACTTGGGACAGTGTCCTTGGGGGACGCTGGAAAGAGTCAGAAATTTCTCCAACTCACAAAGTATATTAACATGGTTAAAGGAGGAATAAGTTATTGTCTAAATTTACTAACAGCTTCTTCTATGACATTTCTCCCACTCTGGACTCAGCTCCTGCATCTCTGTATCAGTTAGGGGGATAGATAGACGACTGTTTCTCAAACACCAACTCACCTCTATACTATTATTCATTTATTTAATTTATATAAGTCATTATTTTTCAAAGAAGACTTATCATACTCCAAAGAAATATTATTCATTAAATGTCAGGCTTGGTGTGTCAGTTATTATTTCCTAATATTAAAATAATCATTAGCAATACATGTGTCCATGCACCATCTAAAATCCTCTTGTGAACCATGAGGAGCATGCTTATCACATTTTGAGACACTAGTTAACTGATATACTAGAACATTTAAGCCTTTGGAAGCATAACAGAATCTTGATGGACATATCACATATTGAAGACAAATTTGTTCCCTCAAAGGCATATGGCTGCTAACCAGAAGGCAGGCAGTTCAAGCCCACCAGCCACTCCTTGGAAGGAAAGTTGGGCAATCTGCTTCCATAGTGATACCACCTCAGAAACCCAAGGAGGGGTCACTATAAGTCAGATCCAACTCAATGGCAGTGAGTTTGGTTTTTGGTTTTTAACATATACAATAAAATTTTGGTCACAATGCTGACTTCACAGACCACCTGCAGCCCATCTGGAGACTCCAATTAAAACTCCCTACTCTAGTCCAGGCAGCAAATGGTTTGCTCTCAAGTACTAACCTGAAGGTTGGCAGTTTGAACCCATCCAGCAGTTCTGCAGAAGAAAAGCCTGATGATCTGCATCCATAAAGATTACAACCAAGAAAAAAAAAAACTGTGGAACAGTTCTACCCTGTAACGGGGTCTCCATAAGTCAGAACTGAATCAACAGCAATGGGTTTGGTTTGTTTTCTGGTTACTCTAGCTCAATACCCTTAGCACAGAGATGCACAGCCTGAGATCCAGAGAGTAGGAAGAATTTCCTGAAGACTGCAGAGCTAAGAGAAGAGGGAAGTCATCCTCTGCCTCACCCTACAAAGGATGTATCGAGGAAAACATCCCAAGACTCCCAGACAGGTGCAGGAGGGGTATGGCCCCAGAGATTAGGTCTCAGGCAATAATACCACGAGTATGTTTCACCAATTAGCTGCTTTGTGCCAGATACTAAACTGTTTTACTTTTGTGATCTCCTTCACCCCTGTACTGGTGGTATTTCTTAGTTAGTGGCACATAATGGGCTACATATATAGTGTAATCTGGCTGACACTACAAGCCACTTGAAAACTAATTGTCCATCTTTCCAAGAGTTTATTGGGTTCTAAGAACCCTGAATTTTTTCATGCAGCAAGGTCTGTTGCTTGGTAAGATTGTTGCTAACATCAGCCGTCAGGTTCCAAACGGAAGGTGTCAGTTGACTTAGGGAAAAATGAGCGCCCACACCTTCCTGAGCTTTTATTTCAACCATCCTAATGCAACATTCATTGAGCTTCTGATATTTGAAAATAAGCAGTTCAAAAGCTGAAGTTTGGCAGACATCCATGTTTTATTGTCAGGAGGAGGAAGATGAATTGGAAAAAACAAAGAAAGAAAACAAGCCAGCATGAAGGCATATAAAAATGTGAGTGAACAATAGGAACCAATTTGCTTCTTAACTCCTTAAAATATGGCTCCTGCCTTTACTATCTATTGGGGGGGGGGTGTCTTTAAACCTCTCATTGATCTTCTATTTAACCATATCAACATGTGTTAAGCAACCACCATGTGTAAGGTAGCACAACAATGAAACTAAAGTTCTTTTAGCTCAGTGACCCAGTGAAATGAGCCAGTTATCTCCAATATATTTCTTTTGAACACTCTAGGATCCAATAGAGTAAAAGACACTCAAATGCTCTATCACAAGCCACATGTGTGACCTGATTTCCCTCTCTTCAAACCTGCAGAGCAACTGACTAAATCTTCCCTCCTGGCCCCCTAGATTCCATTCTTTCTTCAACCTCTGCTAACTGCCTGCAGGGGTCAAGAAAAGTGCTTGTAGGCCTGAAAAAGAGAGTTTGGGGATGACACTGCAGTATTTTGTTGTTGTTATGTGCCGTTGAGTCAGACCCGACTCATAGCGACCCCTCATTGGGTTTCCGAGGCGGTATCACTACAGAAGTAGATTGCCCCATCTTCCTTCCGAGGAGTGGCTGGTGGGTTTGAACCGCCAGTCTTCTGGTTAGCAGTCAAGTGCCTTAGGCACTGCACTACCAGAGCTCCCAACACTGTAGTATATGGACTTAAAAAGGAAGCCTTTCTTTATTTGGCCTTCTTCCATTATGGACATGTAAAATTGATACTTGTGTATTTTAAACAATAGCCCTAAAGATACCATGGAGAAACATGTACTGAAGCATAATCCATTGGGCATCCATCATTGTATCTCTTCCCCCTGTGTTTTCAAGTCTTAGGGACTATGTTCTGTGGGAATGAATTCCTGGTCAATGGAAAGACTATGAAAGTAGGAGATAGGAAACATGGATCCTACTCTTGGCTCCACTGATAAGTAACTTAAGAATTTTTGGCAAGTCACTCAGGCCCCACATCAGTCTCATTGTTTATAAAATTGTCAGGAGCCATCGATCCTAACTCGCCAAATTATTGTGAGAATCAAAACTCCATTTACTTAAACTACTTTTGTAAGTGTAAAGCAATATAAATAATAGCAACACACTCTAATGCATACTGATTTCCATATGTCAACTTACGGTCTCCCCCCAGTTGCTTCTTGAAATTAATGTCATTCTCATTCCCATTTTGCAAATGAAGAAATAGACTCAAGTTGTCAACCTAGCCAAGGGCACATAGCCAGTAAGAGATGGAATCAGGACTTTGACTCAAGTTGTGTTGTTGTTGTTATGTGCCGTCGAGTCGGACCTGACTCATAGCGACCCCTCCTTGGGTTTCCAAGGCAGTATAACTATGGAAGTAGATTGCCCCATCTTCCTTCCAAGGAGTGGCTAGTGGTTTGTTCAAAACCAGCCTTCTGGTTAGCAGTCAAGTGCCTAAGGCACTATGCTACCAGAGCTCCCAAGTTGTATGGACTCCAAAATCAGAGCTATTAAAATACTCTTTCTAATGTATGATAAGGAGCTCTGGTAGCATAGTGCATAAGGCACTGGACTGCTAACCAGAAGGCTGGTGGTTCAAACCCAGAAGCCACTCCTCGGAAGGAAGGTTGGGCAATCTACTTCCATAGTGATACTACCTTGGCAACCCAAGGAGGGGTTGCTATGAATCAGGGGTGACTCGACGGCACATAACAACAACAACAATGTATGATAAACCAAATACCAAACCAGTTGCTATCAAGTTCATTCTTCCTCATGGGGACCCCATGTGTGTCAGAGTAGAATTACTCTCCATAAGGTTTTCAGTAGCTGATTTTTTGGAAGTAGATCTGAAGGTAGCTTTGGTGAACTTGAACCACCAACCTTTAGGTTAGCAGCCAAGATTTAACCATTGCACCACTTAGCTGACCAATGTATGATAGTAGTTAACATTTACAACATATTCATTGTGGGACAAATACTATTCCACGAGTTTCACATTTATACATTTACTCCCAAAATTCTAGATGTAGATTCTACTGTTACCCACATTTTATAGATATGTAAACTGAGGCCTAGAGTGACTGATTACAAATATTGACTAAGTTTATATATAGTTCACAGGTAATGGAGCCAGGCAATTTGGTCGAATTTTTACCCACTATCCCTCATGCACATTGTGCAGTAAGTCAGAGGGTTACAAACATTCAACTTTAGGACAACTTGTACTTGCCCTTCAATGTTATATAAACTTACCCTGACTTTGAAACAATTGAGCCATTCCCTACTGCAACAGATTCATCACAATCACCCTCATTAGCTGCATTTGCAGCTTTTAAATCACTGAAAAGGCTTAGAGCCTTTTCCTGCACTAAGGTAAAGCTAAATAGCAACCATATGCACCTGTTCTGAGTTACCTGTGGATCTGGCTTAAAGACACACTTAGGAATAATCTCATTCATAACCTAGGGACTGCCTATATATACAAGATGGACGTTACTGGTTAGAAAACAAGTCCCTGTAATGACCCACAAGTTCATCCACACATTAAACATTGATTGCCTCGTAAGTGACAGGCAGCCAGGCCATAGTCAAGGGGCTAGAGTTACTGAGATGTATAAGCCACTGGATCGCACCCTCCAGAAGATGATAGTCTTATAGGAGTAACATGTATGTTGTACACATATCTATAGTACAGTGAGGCATGTGCAAGGTACAGAAATGGTACAGAGGAGGAAATGTTAATAAATGAGGCATGGTTGGGAAAGAGTTCTCAAAATAGGGGATATATAAGCAGGGTCTTAAACAAGTTAGCCTGGAAGACAAAGCACAAAACTACATTTCTAACTAAGAGAACATCTGCAAGATATTGAAGCAAGAATGGGTCTGGCATGGGAGCATGAAGCCAATATGTCTCTCATTCCACTAAATTTAAACATATTTTCCATTTTTCTGAACTGCTCTGGTCTATCTTCATTCATCCAACAACAAATATTTATTAAACACCCATGTTTAGGCACTGCATTTAAATGCAAAATTATTGGAAAGAATAAATGGAAATTAATATTCTGGTGGCGTAGTGCCTAAGGCACTTGACTGATAACCAGAAGGCTGGTGGTTCAAACCCACCAGCCACTCCCTGGAAGGAAGGTTGGGCAATCTACTTCCATAGTGATACCTCCTCAGAAACCCAAGGAGGGGTCGCTATGAGTCAGACCTGACTTGACAGCAGTGGGGTTTGGGGAATATTCTCTAGGCACTTATGTGACAGGCATTGATCTGTCTAGGAACTTTTAAAAATTATTACAATCACCTGACATTTTTCTAACTGAGAAAACAGACTCGAAAGGATTAAATGACACAGCTATGGTGGCACAGCCAGAAGTTTTATCTAGGTTTGTCCTGTTCCAGATCCTATACTTCTTCCATCACAGTGAGCAGTAATACAAAGAGACCTTGTCTTGGTTTTCTTTGCTAGTGAGGATACTCACAAACACACCATCTCTTTGTGACCAAATATTTCCTGACAGCTGATCAGGAATACAAAGTCAGTCTGTCACCAAAGCAGAGAGTGAATTCAAGTGACCCACAGAGGTCTCTAACTCTTGACCCTGACCTTATTATTACTGTTTAACCATTCTTCAATCTAAATCTTCTATGGCCCATTGGTTAAACAGCCAGTGGCAGAATCAAAGTGATCTGTCGCTTCTACTGATTCCTGCTTCAGAAGCTGTAAAAATAATGATCATTGTTGGGCGGAAACAGGGGTTTAACTACTACCAGATCTTCAATCCACTCCCCTGCCACATTTTCTGAAAAGTCATGCTCAGTTCTCTTACATGGACAGCTCCCGCCAAGACCCCTCTCATCTATTTCAGAATTCTTGGTGGCAATACTGATCATTTTGGGGATGTTGCTTTCAGAATGGTTAGGAGCAGGGAAGGCATTTCTTCAGAACTAGAACTAATCCTTCTGTGGAAACACAGAGACCACAGGGAAAGGGGGATCAGCAGCAAATGTTTAGATTTTTGTTCTGGCCACCTAGAGATATGCTCCCACCCAACCAGAGCAGTAAATTTGGGTGGGATTCAAGAAGGACCACAAGGAAGCTAGAGTAAAACTGAGGGAAAAGGTCTGCCTTATTGGCAAGAGGAAAGGCAACATTTTGGCACTCTGAACAGTCACTTGAGTGATATTCATTCATGCATTCATTCATTCACTAGACACTTGGTGATTGCTCATGTACTATACCAGGAGGCATTGTGTAGCACAAATGGTTAAGCACTTGACTACTAATCAAAAGTTTGGCAGTTTTAACCCACCCAGAGGTGCCTCAAAAGAAAGTTCTGGTGATCTGCCTTTGAGACCCTATGGAGCACAGTTCTATCTGCAACACATGCTGTCACTATGAGTCAGAATCCACTCAACATCAACTGGTTTGGTTTCTTAGGTACTACCTGCCAATCCCTGGGCCAGGGTGGTCTGGAGAAGCAGTAGTGACAGACCCTGTCCTCATAGAGCTGACAGTGTAATGGGGGACATAGACATATTCACAGGTGATAGTTGCAGTAGAACATCACTGTTAAGAGCCTGAGGTCCCAAGCCTTCCTGCATGGATTAAAATCCAAACTACATCACTTAGAGGCTGAATGACTCTATGAAAATTAATTGACTTCTCTGTGTCTCAATTTATTCATAAAATAATAATAATGGGATCTATAATATTGCTGTGAAAATGGAATCATTTAATACACATAAAACTCTTAGAACTATATCCGGCCGACAATAATCACTCAATACACATTTATTACTATTATTCTGCAACTACTAAAAAATAGTACAATATGTGCTATTATGAGTATATACTGACTGCCAAGAGAATACTAAGATGCACTACACCTCATCCAGACTGCAAGTTCTCCAGAGAAGATGATTCCTAAGATAAATTCTGAAAGATAAGTAGGAATGAGTTAACGAGGAGAAGAAAAAGGGAAAGTGTTCCAGGTATCAGGACAAAATATGTGAATGCAAAAAAGCACACAGTTTAATGAATCTGAAATACTCCAGAATAACCAACTAGTAAAAGGCAAGTTTGTCAGTTTTTCATATTGTGCTGATGTGTATATTGCTATGAGGCTGGAGGCCATGACACCAGTATTTCAAATACTAGCAGGGTCCCCTTTGGTGAAAGGTTTCAGTGGAGCTTCCAGATTTAGATAGACTTGGAAGAATGAAGGGGCCATCCACTTCTCAAGGAATTGGCCAGTGAAAACCTTATGAATAGCAGTCAAACACTGTCTGATATATTACTGGAAAACTTTATGAATAGCCCTGAAACACTGTCTGATATAGTGCTGGAAGATGAGCCCCTCAGGTCAGAAGGCACTCAAAATATGATAGCAGAAGAGTTGACTGCTGAAAATTGAGTCACTTTTAATGATGTATGATGGAGAAAAGCTTTCAGGATGTCCATTTACTGATGTGCATTGACCCAAAATGGGAAGAAACAACTGCAAACATCCATTAATAATTGAAACACAGAATGTACAAAGTATAAATCTAGGAAAATTGGAAGTTGTCAAAAATTAAATGGAAAACATAAAGATCAATATCCTAGGCATTAGTGAGCTGAAATGGACTGATGTTGGCCATTTTGAATCAGACAATCATATGATCTACTATGTCAGGAATGACATATTGAAGAGGAATGCTGTTGCATTCATTATATATCTATCCTAAAGTATAATGCTGTCAGTGATAGGATAATATACATATGCCTACAAGGAACAACAGTTAATACTGCTACTAATTCAAATTTACACACCAAACACCAGGCCAAAGACAAGGAAATTGAAGATATTTACCAAGTTCTGAAGTCTGAAATTAACCAGACATGCAATCAAGATGTGTTGCAGATTGCTGGTGACTGGAAAGCAAAAGTTGGAAACTAAGAAAAATCACTGGAAGTCAGAAAATATGGCCTTGGTGATAGAAATGATGCCAGAGATTGCATGATAGAAGTTTGCAAGATAATGACTTATTCATTGCAAATACCTTTCTTCAACAATATAAACAGCAGCTATACACGTGGACCTTACCAGATGGAGTACATAGGAATCAGTTTGACTACACCTGTGGAAAGAGGAGATGGAGAAGCTCAATATCTTCAGCCAAAACAAGGCCAGGAGCTGAATGTGCATCAGAGCATCAATTGCTCATATGAACGTTCAAGTTGAAGCTGAAGACAAAACAAACCCATGAGAACTAAAATATGGCCTTGATTATATCCCACTAAATTTAGAGATCATCTGAAGAAAAGATTTGATGCATTAAACACCAATGACTGAAAAGCAGATGAATTGTGGGATGAAATCAAAAATATCATATATGAAGAAAGCAAAAGGTCATTTAAAAGACAGGAAAGGAAGAAAAGACAAAAATGGATATCAGAAAAGACTCTAGAACTTGCTTTTGAATGGAGAGTAGCTAAAGCAAATGGAAGAAATTACAAGATAAAAGAGCTGAGCAGTAGATTTCAAAGAACAGCTTGAGAAGACTGTTAATTATAATGAAATGTGCAAAAGCCTGGAGTTAGAAAACTAAAAGGGAAGAACACACTCAGCATTTCTCAAACTGAAAGAACTGAAGAAAAAAAATAAAGATTTGAGTTGCAATATTGGAAGATTCTATGGGCAAAATATTGAATGATGTAGAAAACATCAAAAGAAAATGCAAGGAATACACAATCACTGTACCAAAAAGAATCGGTAGATGTTCAACTATTTCAGGAGGTGGCATGTGATCAAGAGCCAGTGGTATTGAAGGAATAAGTTGAAGCTCTACTGAAGGAATTGGCAAAAAATAAGGTTCCAGAAATTGAGAGAATACTCACTGAAATGTTTCAATAAATGTATGCCATGCTGGAGTCATTCATCTATGCCAAGAAATTTGGAAGACAACTACCTGCCCAACTGACTAGAAGAAATCCATATTTGTACCCATTCTAAAGAAAGGTGATCACACAGAATGTAGACATTATGAAACTATCATTAATATCACATGCAAGTAAAATTTTACTGAAGATAACTCAGAGATGGTTGCAGCAGTATATTGACAGGGAATTCCAGCACTGCAAGCTGGATTCAGAAGAGGACGTGGAACGAGGGATATCATTGCTGATGTCAGATAGATCTTGGCTGAAAGCAAAGTATACCAGAAAGATATTTACCTGTGTTTTATTGACTATGCAAAAGCATTTTACTGTGTGGATCATAAAAAATTATGGATATATGAGAAATATGAGAATTCCAGAACATTTAATTACACTCATGAGGAACCTGTACATAGGCCAGGAGACTTTCATTCAAACAGAACAAGGGGATACTGCATGGTTTAAAATCAGGAAAGGAATGCATCAGGGTTGCATCCTTTCACCATACTTATTCAATCTGCATACTGAGCAAATAATCCAAGAAGCTGAACTATATGAAGAATGTGCTGCAGACCAGGAAGCTGTTGCTCAAACAAAACAAGGGGATACTGCATGGTTTAAAATCAGGAAAAGAGTGTATCAGGGTTATATCTTTTCACTATACTTATTCAATCTGTATACTGAAGCTGAACATTTACATTAGGTAGATACACTCCTTGGAGAGAACAATCATGGGAGAATAGAAGGGCTGTGTATGCACAGGGAGACAGCTCAGGGGGCAGGAGTGCATAGAAAGAAGGACACAGGGAAGAAGTAACTATGGCAAGGATGTGGGAGGGGAGCTGTTGCATTGTGGTAAATTGTAGTCAATGTCATGAGACAAAGTGTATGCGAGCTGCTGTATGGAAAGTGAATTTGCTCTGTAAACCTTCACCCAAATCATAATTAAAAAAAAAAAAAATCTGTATACTGAGCAAATAATCCAAGAAGCTGAACTATATGAAGAAGAATGGGACGTCAGGATTGGAGGAAGACTCACTAACAACCTGAGATATGCAGATGACACAACCTTGCTTGCTGAAAGTGAAGATGACTTGAAGCACTTATTAATGAAGATTAAAGACTACAGTGCAGTATGGATTACATCTCAACATAAAGAAAACAAAAATCCTCACAACTGGACCAAAAAGCACCATCTAAATAAATGGAGAAAAAACTGAAGTAGTCAAAGATTCATACTAGTTGGTTCCACAATCAACACCAATGGAAGCAGCAGTCAAGAAATCAGATAACGTATTGCACCAGGCATATCTGCTGCAAAAGACTTCTTTAAAGTGCTGATGAGCAAAAATGTCCCTTTGAAGACTAATCCAAGCCATAGTATTTTCAATAGCCTCATATGCATGTGAAAACTGGAAAATTAATAAGGAAGACCAAAGAAGAGTTGATACCTTTGAGTTTTGGTATTGGCAAAGAATACTGAAAGTACTATGGAGAGCCAGAAAAACAAACAAATCTGTCCTGGAAGAAGTACAGCCAGATTACTCCTTGGAAAGAATGGCCAGACTTCATCTCACCTACTTTGGTCATGTTGTCAGAATGCACCATTCCCTGGAGAAGGATATCATGCTTGGTAAAGTGGAGGACCAGTGAAAAAAGGAAAGACCCTCAACAAGATGGATTGTCACAGTGGCTGCAAAAATGGGCTCAGGTATAGCAAGGATTGTGAGACTGGCACAGGACTTGGCAGTGTCTGATACATGGGGTTGCTATGACTCTGACTGACTCTATAGCACCTAATAACAACAACAACAAAAGGCAAGAAGACAGACCAGGGAAAACAGGAAGAGGTAAGGTGGAGAGTTAATAATGCCTAGTCAGAAAAAACAATAATGCGTGGCCTTAGTGAAGCTGACACAGTCAGGAAATCTCCAACAGCCAGGCTAACAACTGTTCAATTGGGGAACTGTGACGTTCATAACTTAGCAAATATTTATGGCCCACGGGCAAGGGATATCATGATAAATTCATCTCAAATGTCACCCTCTGAGAGAGGCCTTTCTTGACCATGCTACGTTCTGTGAAGACCAAGCTACTGTTCAATCCACTCAAATCCCCAGAGCGTAGTGTATTGTCTGGCTCATAGTAGGTACTCAATAAACAGGTAATGAATGAATGAACAAATAAATGAGAAAGACAGGCACATGCCTGTCCTCAGGAAGCTTACAAAATGAGCAGTGTGCTACTTGGATTTTGAGTGAAGGACAGCCAGAATGTGGCAATCCAAACAGTATCACAGGACTGTTCAGTGGAGTTAAGAGATAAAAATAAATAAATAAAGATAGCCAAGATGCATTACAAGCAAGCATCCAAACTCATACTGCAGTGTTCATTAATAGGGCACATGTGTCCCTGCCTGATGCATTGCACTCCCTGCATCCCTGCAGTAGTTAGCCTTCTGAGACCCTGCAAAAAAACATGCAGAAAGTTGGCAGCTTACAATCAATAACATGTTCACTGATGCAGGAAGCAACATTATCACATCCAAGATATTACGCCCACATCCCAATTCAAGCACTAAATATTTCCCATAACAAGGCTAAGGGAAGTGACAAGAGCTATTATTCTCAACCTTCCTACTTGGAAGCAAGAGGTGAGGCAAACCCTTCCCTAGATATTCTTAAGGGAAGACAACCCAGTTCCCCAAAGAAATCTCTCTCAGAACTGAGTACATGCCTAATACTGCAAGACAGGAATAGGGGAAGATTGGCATTTTCATTTGTCTTGGTGTCCACAATACAAGAGGGAAGGCTCTGTGAGTGGCTGAATGGTCCAACAATAAATGGAGGGAGAGTTGGGTCAGTGGAGAATGTGTGAGATATGAATGCTGGATTTTATTCTACATGCCCAAGTCAGTCTAGGAAAGAAAAGTCCCCCAGTTTAGCTTTCTTATTTCAGCTTCTTTTACTGTGACCTAATTGAAAGTCATATTTCATCTAGGCCAATGGTTTCCAACTCCAATTGCAGATGGTTTATGAACAGTCAGCTTGAATTTATCAAAGAGAACAGCAAACGATTACAATCGCATGTTAAACACAATCTATTTCTCAGTGGAGGAAAGTGGAGTTGGTCATATTACACATACTAGCCACAACACAGTACTGCTACTGGATATACTCTCAAGCGGTTCTTCAGCTATGATGGGACTCTAACAGGAAGAAGAAAGTGGGTAGGATGCCAGGGTTGTGTTCTTCATTCAATGGGGCGTTATTTCATGGCATCTCCAACTATCATCTCCTTGTTATTCCCCTAACAAGATGAAGGACACAACTCTTATTTTTCATATTCTTTTTGAAACTAAAGAAAGGTTGATTAGGTAATGTCTGTGATGATTCTTAATGAAAGAATTGCTGAAACTCAAAGATGAGTATATCCACTGAGCATACCAAAAATGTTATGTTGTTCATATTAGGTGCCATTGAATAAGTGAACCCATGTACAAAAGGCAGTTTCAGAGCAGCTTTCAAGGTGTGGCCTGGAAGTAGAGCCAGATGCCAGTGGTTTGGGAGCAGCTTTAAAGGTTGGCCCAGAAAGAGATGGGTGCTGGAGGTTTTGGAGCAACTTTAAGGGGGGCCAGGAATTGATCGAAGCAGTTTGGAACAACTGAGGGAGATGAGCTTGTCTGTCAGTTTGTCATCCTGTGGTGGCTTATGTGTTGCTATGAGGCTGGAGGTTATACTACTGGTGTTGCAAATGCCAGTAGGGTTACCCGTGGTGGACAGTCCAGGCTAGGGCAGACTCCAAGGAAGAAATAGGCCATACACTTCTGAAACAATTGACCAGTGAAAACAGAATGAATAGCAGTGAAGCACTGTCTGATATATTACTAGAAAACTTTATGAATATCCCAGAAACATTGTCCAATATAGTGCCAGAAAATGAGTCACTCGGGTTGGAAAGCACTCAAAATGTAACTGGGGAAGAGCTGCCTCCTCAGAGTAGAGCTGACCTTAATGATATGGATGTAGTAAAGCTTTCAAGACCTCCATTTGCTGATGTGGCATGACTCGAAATGAGAAGAAACAGCTGCAAACACTCATTAATAATTGGAACATGGAATGTACAAAGTGTGAATCTAGGAAAATTAGAAGTTGTCAAAAACAAAATGGAATGCATAAAGATTGACATCCTAGGTATTAGTGAGCTGAAATAGACTGGTTTGGGCCATTTTGAATCAGACAACTGTATGATCTACTATGCCGAGTGCAAAAACGGCAAGGAGGCCACAGGTTCTGACCTCCTCTATTCCCACAAGAGGAAGACAGGATTACCAGCAGTAACCCAAGGCCTATTACTGCAAGGCCAGACATGCTGCCTCCCTCCAGCCCTCTCACCAACCATTCCTCCTGAAGCACCCACCACCTCTCTCCTGGGTTTGCTAATTCACTGCAGTGGCCACACAGAGCTCACAGATTATGGGGTTTATTAGGGAAGCACCACAGGCTACAATTCGAGTTCAGGAAAAATGCTCAGCCTCTCTCCCAGGCCACCATCCCTTGGCCAACAGTCTCTCACAGTCTCTTTCCCAGCAGTACTGGTCCCTCGGTGTCTCACTCAGCGATGCGTGTCTCTTGTGTCTCTTTCCCAGCAGCACGTGTTTCTTTCTGGAGCACGTGTCTCTTTCAGCAGCACGTCTTCCTCAACCAGCAGTCAGAGAGAGTTCTGCCTCCAGGAGGCCTCCTTTTGAGCCTGGCACGGTGGTCAAACTAGCCAATCATAGCATCAGAACTCTAAGCACCTGAGAGAGAGTGGGGATCCTCCCAGAACATTGCATTGTGCCACGCCCAACAGAAATACTCCATGTGGATAACATTTACAATCAGGAGCTCCTCAGTTGCTCATTCCACCACTGAGTTTACAATGACTTATGGGTAGAAAAGCCATACAAAGTAATTTACTACACCGCACCGAGAATGACATTGAAGAGGAACGGCATGGCATTCATCATCACAAAGAATGTTTCAAGATCTATCTGAAGTACAATGCTGTCAGTGACAGGATAATATCCATACACCTACAAGGAAGACCAGTTAATTCTACTATTATTCAAATTTACACACAAACCACCAAAGCCAAAGATGAGGAAATTGAAGATTTTTACCAACTTCTGCAGTCTGAAATTGACCAAACATGCAATCAAGACATGTTGATTATCACTGGTGGCTGGAATGCAAAGTTGGAAACAAAGAAGAATCACCTGTAGTTGGAAAATATTGCCTTGATGATAGAAATAACACTGGAGAATACATAATAGAATTTTGTAAGACCAATAACTTATTCATTGAAACACCTTCTTTCAACAACACAAATGGTGGCTATACATGTGGACTTTGCCAGATGGAGTACACAGGAATCAGATCAACTACATCTGTGACAAGAGGCAATGGAGAAGCTCAATATCTTCAGCTGAAACAACACTAGAAGCTGATTGTGGAACAGACCATCAACTGCTAATATGCAAGTTCAACTTGAAGACAATTAAAACAAGTCCACAAGAGCCAAAATATGACCTTGATTATATCCTTCCTGAATGTAGGGACCAATGATAGATTTGATGCATTGAACACCAATGACCAAAAGCCAGAGGAATTGTGGGTTGACATCAAGAATATCATCCATGAAGAAAGCAAAAGGTCATTAAAAAGACAGGAAAGGAAAATAAGAGCAAAAGGGCTATCAGAAGAGACTCTGAAACCTTCCCTTGAATGGAGTAGCTAAAGCAAATGGAAGAAATGAGAAGATTAAAGAGCTGAACAGATGATTTCAAAGAACAGCTCGAGAAGACAAAGCCAATTATTATAATGAAATGTGCAAAGACCTGGAGTTAGAAAACCAAAAGGGAAAACACAGTCATCATTTCTCAGGCTAAAAGAACTGAAGAGGAAAGTTAAGCCTCAAGTTGCAATATTGAAAGATTCTATGGAAAATATATTAAATGATGTAGACAACATCAAAAGAAAATGGAAGGAATACACAGAGTCACTATACCAAAAAGAACTGGTTGATCTTCATCCATTTCAGGAAGTGGCATATGATCAAGAACTAATGGTACTGAAGGAAGAAGTCAAAGCTGCACTGAGGGAACTGGTGAAAACAAGGCTCTAGGAATTGACAGAATACCCATTGAGATGTTTCGACAAATGGGTGCCCCACTGGAGGCAATCACTCAGTTATGCCAAGAGTTTGGAAGACAGCTACCTGGCCAACTGACTGGAAGAGGTCCTTTGTACCTATTCCAAAGAAAGATAATCCCACAGAATGTGGAAATTATTGAACAATACCATTAATATTGCATGCAAGATCTTACTGAAGATAATTCAAAAATGGTTGCAGCAGTATATTGACAGAGAACTTCCAGAAATGCAACATGGATTCAGAAAAGGACATGGAATGAGGGATGTCATAGTTGATGTTAAATGGATCTTGGCTCAAAGCAAAGAATACCAGAAAGATATTTACTTATGTTTTATTGACTACACAATAAAAATAATAAGTATTCAATTGTGTAGATCATAACAAATTATGGATAACATAATGGGAATTCCAGAACACCTAATTGTACTCATGAGGAACCTTTACATAGACCAGGAGGCTGTCATTCAAATAGAACAAGGGGACACTGCATGGTTTAAAATCAAGAAGGGAGTATGTCAGTGTTGTATCCTTTCACCATACTTATTCAATTTGTGTGCTAAGCAAATAACCTGAGAAGCTGGATTGTATGGAAAAGAACATGGCATCAGGATTGGAGGAAGACTCATTAACAACCTGCAATACACAGATGACACAACTTTGTTTGCTGAAAGTGAGGATGACTTGGAGCACTTACTGATGAAGATTGAAGATATCAGTCTAGTATGGATTACACCTCAATATAAATAAAACAAAAATACTCACAACTGGACAAATAAGCAGCATCATGATGAATGGAGAAAAGATTGAAGTTGTCAAGGACTTATATTACTTGGTTCTACAACCAACACCAATGGAAGCAGCAGCCAGGACATCAGACAACATATATTGCACTGGGCTAATCTGCTTCAAGAAATCTCTTTCAAATGCTGAAGAGCAAAGATTTCTCCTTGAAGACTAAGGTGCACGTAACCTCAGCCATGGTATTTGCAATTGCCTCTTATGCATGTGAGAGCTGGACAATGAATAAGGAAGATGAAAAAAGAGTTGATGCTTTGAGTTATGGTGTTGGCAAAGAATGCTGAGAGTACCATGGACTGTTAAAAAAACTAACAAATCTATCCTGGAAGAAGTGCAGCCAGATTGCTCCTTGGAAGTGAGAATGGCCAAACTTTTTCTCACCTACTTTGGACATGTCAGAAGGTAGCATTTCCTGGAGAAGGATAACATGCTTGATAAAGTGGAAGGTCAATTAAAAAGGGGAAGGCCCTCAACAAGATGGATTGACACAGTGGCTGCAATGATGGACTCAGGTAGAGCAAGGATCATGAGGATGGCACAGGACCAGGCAGTGTTTCATTCT
>NW_006921825.1:3373961-3384584 GCF_000298275.1 Orycteropus afer afer | reverse complement strand
TTTTTTTTTTTTTTTAATGCTGCCCTTTGGAGTTCATATAGTTAAATGTTCTAAGAAGTGTATACCTGGTATTATCATTCACCTTATAGGCCTGTCTATCCTTTGGCTGAAAATTAAGCCATGCAAGTTAAGTTCAGTTCCACCCTGAAGGGAGTCTAACAGCCATAGTCTCAGGAATGAGAAACTCATCAGTTTCTATCACACCAGCAAGCTGGTCTTTTTTATTATTTTGAGTTTTGTTCCACATTTTTCTCTCACTCTATCCAGGACCTCCTACTGTGATCTCTCTCAGATCTGTCAGCAGTGGTAGCTGGGCTCCATCTAGTCCTTCTGGTCTCAGAGTCATGGAGACTGGGGTTAACATGGTCCATTAATACTTTGGACCAAGTATTTCCTTACATCTTTGATTTTCACCATTCTTCTTTGCTCTGGATGGCAAGAGAGCAATAGTTGCTCCTTAGATGTCTGCTTTCAAGTTTTTAAGACTCCAGTTGCTACTCAACAAAGTAGGATGTAGAACATTTCTTTGCAGACTATGTTATCCCAACTGACGTTGCTGTCCCCCAAGACTATGGTCCTGAGCCCCCGTCACCATCTTCATGTCTAAGGAGCATTATGACTGTACTTCCTCTAAGACAGAATTGTTTGCTCTTCTGACAGCCCATGGTAAAATCAATATTGTCTGCAAACAGCATAATTCAAATGCACCAATTCTTCCTTGATCTTCCTTATTCATTTTCCAGCTTTCACATACATATGAGGCAACTAAAAATACCATGGCTTGGGTCAGGCACACCTTAGTCATCAAAATGACACCTTTGCTTTTTAACATGTTAAAGAGTTCTTTTGCAACAGATTTGCCCAACACATTTTTTTCATTTCTTGACCTTTGTTTCCATGTACATTGACTGTAGATCAAAGTAAAATGAAATCCTTGACAACTTCAAGCTTTTCTCCATTTATTATGATTGCTTATTTGTCCAGTTGTGGGTATTTTTGTTTTCTTATACTGAGGTATAATCCATACTGAAGAATGTAGTCTTCAAGTCTTCTTCATTTTCAGCAAGCAATGTTATGTCATCTGCATATCGCAGGTTAATGAGTCTTCCTCCAATTCTGATGCTGTGTTCTTTATATAGTCCAGTTTTTTTAATTATTTGCTCAGTATAGAGATTGAATAAATGTGGTGAAATGATACAACCCTGATGCACATCTTTCCTGATTTTAAATGCTGCACCTTGTTCTGCCTCTTGGTTTGTGTATAGTTTCCACACAAACACAATTAAGTATTCCAGAATTCTCAATCTTTGCGGTGTTATCCATAATTTATTATGATCCACATATTTGAATGCCTTTGCATACTCAATAATACACAAACATCCAGAAGGTACTCTCTGCTTTCAGCCAATATCCATTGGACATCAGCAATGATATCCTTTTTCCCACATCCTCTTCTGAATCCAGCTTGAATTTTTGGCAGTTCCCTGTTGATATATTGTTGCAAGTGGTTTTGAATTATAGTGGCTAAGTCACTTGACTGCTAACCAGAAGGCTGGCGGTTCAAACCCACCAGCCACTCCTCGGAAGGAAGGTTGGGCAATCCTACTTCCGTAGTGATACTGCCTCGGAAACCCAAGGAGGGGTTGCTATGAGTCGGGGCCGACTCGACGGCACATAACAACAACAACAACAAGCAAAATTTTGCTTGTATGTGGTATTTGTGATATTGTTCAATAATTTCCACATTCTATTGAATCACCTTTCTTTCAAATGGACACAAATATTGAGCTCTTCCAGTCAGTTGGCCAGGTAGCTATTTCAAAATTTCTTGGCATAGGCCAGTGAATGCTTCCAGCATTGTATCCATTTCTTCAAACTTTTCAATTGTTATTTCTTAATTCCTGGAGCCTTGTTTTTCACCAATGCCTTTAGTGCAGCTTGGGTTTCTTTCTTCAATGCAATCTGTTCTTGATCATATGCCACCTCCTGAAATAGATGAACATTGACCAATTCCTTTTGGTACAGTGACTGTGTATTCCTTCCATCTTCTTTTGATGCTACCTGCATTGTTCAATGTTTTTCTTGTAGAGTCTCTCAATAGCACAACTCAAGGCTTGAATTTCTTTTTCAGTTCTTTCAGCTTGAGGAATGCCGAGTGTGTTCTTTACTTTTGGTTTTCTAACTCAAGGTCTTTACACATTTCATTATACTCTACTTTGTCATCTCAAGCTGCCCTTTGAAATCTTCTTTTTAGCTCTTTTACTTCATTTCTTCCTTTTGCTTTCACTACTCTACATTCAAGAGCAAATTTCAGTCTCTTCTGACATTTCAGTCTTTTCTTTCCTGCCTGTCTTTTTTAATGACCTTTTGATTTCTTCATGGATGATGTCGTTGATGTCACCTCACAACTCATCTGATCTTTGGTCATTGGTGTTCAATGTGTCAAATCTGTTTTCTAGATGGTCTCTAAATTCGGGTCATATATACTGAAGGTCATATTTTAGCTCTCATGGACTTATTTAAATTTTCCTCAGTTTCAACTTGAACTTGCATAGTTAGACCCTGGCCTTGTTCTTTATTAAAAAATAATAAAAAATAAATAAATAAAACTTTATTTCTTGCTTTTGTCAAGGTATAGTGTAGATTAGTGGGAGCAACTAGCACCTTGTGGTTGCTCAATTCAGAGACCCCGATTCCTGCCATTTTCAATCCATGGCCTTAAGTCCTCTCTGACAGCTATCTGGTGAACATGCAGAGAATGAAGGTGGAGAAGGCACACATGCTTTCAACCACTTTGGTCTAGAGGAGACATTTTCATTTCCACTCACATTCCATTGATGAGAACCAGCTACATAGCTCCACCTAGATGCAAGGAGTTGTGGTGGTGGAAAATGTAGCTTAGCTGTGTATCCAAGAAGCTAGAAGTTTGGTAAGCAGTTGGTTGGTCTGTCTCACTGTCTCCTCACTTAAAAAATGAGAGTAATAATAGCTTCTTCATAAAGTTGTAAGGGAAAACTAGGTAATTCATCAAAGTGCTTAGTGCGGTGCCTGACCTATAGTAAGTGGCCCAATAAATACAGCCAAAATTTTCATGCTGGTAAACAAAGTTCCAGTTGGGACTAATACTTCCATGGCATTCTACTTATTAAAATCCTTTAATAATATTCCATGTTCTTTTTTTTTAACTTTTTATTATGATTTGGGTGAAAGTTTACAGAGCACATTCACTTTCCATTCAACAGTTCATACACATTTTGTTTTATGACATTGATTGTAATCCCTACAATGTAACAGCTCTCTTCTCATTCCTCCCTGTGGTTACCTTTTCCCTGTGTCCTTCTTTGCTATGCATTTCTGCCGTCTGAGCTTTTGCTGTGCACAAGTGTTGCCCTTCTGATATTGCATGGTTGATTGTTCTAAGGAGTGCATTTCCCTGGCGAACCTGTTCAACCTCATAGCCCTGGCCTTGTTCTAACTGATGACATTGTGCTTCTCCATCATCTCTTTCCACAGATGTAGTCAATTAGATTTTTGTGAAGTCCACAGGTATTGTCACAGTTTTTGTTGTTGAAAAAAGATATTTGCAATGAATAAATCATTGGTCTTGCAAAATTCTATCATGTGATCTCCGGCATTGTTTCTGTCACCTAGGTCTTATTATCTAGCTACCAATCCTCCTTCTTTATTTCCAACTTTCACATTCCAATCACCAGTAATTATCAATACATCTTGATTGAACGTCTGATCAATTTTAAACTGCAGAAGTTGGTGAAAATCTTCAATTTCTTCATCTTTTTTAATAGTGATTGTTGTTGTTGTTATGTGTCATCAAGTGGGTAAATTTGAATAGTGGTTGTATTTTCTGGTCTTCCTTGTAGGTGTATAGCTATTATCCTATCACTGACAGCATTGTACTTCAGGATAGATCTTGAAATGTTCTTTTTGACAATGAATATGATTCCATTCCTCTTCAATTTGTCATTCCTGGCATAATAGACCATATGTTTTCCCAAGTCAAAATGGCCAGTACCAGTTGATTTCAGCTCACTAATGCCCAAGATATCTATCTTTATGTATTCCATTTCATTTTTGATGACTTGCAATTTTCCTAGATTCATACTTTCATACTTCCTACATTCCATATTCTGATTATTAATAGATGCTTACAGCTGTTTCTTCTCATTTTGAGTAATGCTACATCAGCAAACGAAGGCCCTGAAAGCTTTACTCCATCCACGTCATTAAGGTAGATTCTACTCTGAGGAGACAGCTCTTCCCCAGTCTAGTATTTCTAGTGTCTACCAACCTGAGAAGCTCATCTTCTGACACTATATCAGACAATATTCTGCTGCTATTCATAAGGTTTTCTCTGGCCAATTTTTTCAGAAGTAGATCATCAGCTCCTCCTTCCTAGTCTGTAAATTCTTCTGAAACTTGCCTATCATGGGTAACCCTGCTGGTATTTGAAATAGCCATGGCATAGATTCTACCATCACAGAAACACACAAGCCACCATAGTGTGACAAACTGACAGTTGAGTGGTGGAACAGATGTCATAGAGATGAATATAATGTCCATTTGGGGCATAATAAAGCTCCATCAGGGAGCTCTGGTGGAGTAGTGCCTAAGGCATTTGACTGTTAACCAAAAGACTGGTAGTTCAGACCCACCAGCTACTCCTCACACTCCTCAGAAGGAAGACTGGGTGATCTACTTCCACACAGATACCAACTCAGAAACCCAAGGAGGGGTCACTATGACTTAGATTCGACTTGATGGCAGTGAGTTTTGTTTTGTTTATCAGGGAATAAGAAAGCTCAATTCCAAAACTAACTTTTTCCAAAGTACAAATAACTCACTACCGTTGAGTTGGATTCAACTCACAGTGACCCCTCCTTGCGTTTCTGAGGCAGTATCACTACGAAAGTAGCCTGCCCAATCTTCTTTCTGAGGAGTGGCTGGTGGGTTTGAACCACCAGTCTTCTGGTTAGCAGTCAAATGCCTTAGGCACTATGCCACCAGAGCTCCCAAAGGACAAATACAACATGCAATTTCAGGAGTGGAACATGGCCCAAAGCAACTTTTCAACTTTGACCAGTGTAGGGATGTTAACTACCTCCATCAGTCCCATATGAGTCCTAGAGTGTCCCAAGAGAGACATTGGGAGGTTCCAGCAAGAGTAGTGATTATAGCTTTTCCCTGTTCTCCAGCTTTAAACAAACGATGATGGATTCTTCTTAACATGACATCACACATACACACACATACACTCACAAAATTCCTCAGCACTAATAAACTCTCCTCACATAGAGAACTATCTCTGAATTCATGATCTTTCCTGTAGGAATGGAAGATGCTTCCCAGCTTCTTAAAGACACAGCCTGGAAACAAAGGCTATAAATTTTTAAAATTGTATTTTGCATAAGGACTAGGGAATCTGTTTACAAATTAAAACACTGCAGGCTTGGTGATAAAGTTGTATGACTGCACATAAGATGGTAATGACCTCATTTTTCACCTGCTCATTATATTATTCAGTCACAACTACACTTTGGGTTATAATAACTGTGCTGGTGATGAGCAATAATTGAACAACATTGCTTCTGGAGACATTTCAACTTATTCAGACACTTTCACAACCAGAGATATGGTGCAATCAGTCCAAGGTTACACAGAGAGTTACCACAAAGACCAGAACTAAAATCACACTCCTCAGAACTGCTAAAATAAGTTTTGGGATTATTTTTGGTTTTGTGGTTGTTTCACTTTTCCATGATACCAGTGGTTCTACTCAAACCTAAGTCAAGGTTCTTCTTAACAAGCTTTAATTACTACCCAACCAGCATTCAGCTTGTCTGTCTGGAGTACCATTCAGAGATAGTTCTGCCAATGGTGGTGGGAAAGCTGCCTCATGCCAAGACTTGCTGACCTCCACACTGGTACAGGTTCACATAGATGAATGCACTGCTTCTATTCACCACCTTGAACATCATTTCACTACACACAGCATTCAATTTTGTAAATTATTTTTCCTTGCTACATATCATTTCAGGAAACAATCAATATTTGATAACACACAACACAGTAAGCTATGGAGATTAACAAGGTTACAGTCCCTATCCTCAAGGAATTCTGTCCAATAAGAAATGTGGTTCCAAATAGATAACTAAAATATAACATGATAAAGTAATGGTAAAAAGATATGTGTAGATTTAAAGTAATGGTAAAAAGATATGTGTAGATTATTACAGATAATAATATCTGTAGGTATACAGAGCTATATGTAGATATACAGAGTTAGAGGGTCCCTGGTGGTGCAAATGGTTAATGCACTCAGCTGCTAATAAAAGGTTGGTGGTTCAAGTCCACCCAGGGGTACTCAGAAGAGAGAACTGGTGATTTACATTTTAAAAAAATCAGCCATTGAAGACTTTATGGAGCAGGGTTCTCTCTGAAATGCACGGGGTCACCTTGAGTTGGAGTCAACACCAGAGCAACTGATTATAGACTTAGAGCATACAATCTCCCACAGGAAATGAAATTGAGACAGATTCTAAATGATGACGGGAGTCAATCAGGTGAGGAAGAACATGAACAAAGGCGCACAGCTGAGAAGCACCACCTGTTTCTGAGTACTAACCAGAGTACTCAGTGAAAAAGGGGAAGACCCTCAATGAGATGGATTGACACAGTGACTACAACGATGGGCTCGAGTACAGGAAGGATTATGAGGATGGCTCAGGACCAGGCAGTGTTTCATTCTTTGTACGTGGGTTTGTTATGAGTCGGAGCTGACTCAATGGCACCAACCAACAACAAAAACTAACAAATTGACTTTGCATAACCGAAAGATTCTTGGGTAGGAATGGCTCAAATGCTGGTGAGGTAGCAGAGTACAGATTGCAGAGAGCCATTTAGAGAGTTTTAACTTCACTCAGCAGGCTGGGGAGAGCTGCTGGAAGATTTTACAGGGAGAATTGACATAGTTGGAATTACATTTTGAAGATCACTCTGGCAGCTGTGTAAATGACACTTTGGAAGTAGACAAGACTGAAGGCAGGGAGACTACTTAAGGAGCTGTTGAAGTGATCAAGGAGAGAGATGAAAAGGGGTAGAATCAGGGATAGAGAAAAAATTGAAGAGGTAAAAGTGATATACCATAGAGATTGATTTGATGATAGCTAATGGAGAAAAAGGAGTCCTCACAGCACAGCAGTAAACCACTCATTTGCTAACTGGAGGATGGCTGATTGAACCTTCCCAGCAGCTCTGCAGAAGATGACCTGGGGATCTCCTCTCATACAGATTACAACCTAGGAAACCCTGTGAGGCAGTTCTACTCTATCACATGGGGTCACTATGAGTCTAAACTGACTGGACAACACCTCACAACAAGAGAGAAAAAGCACCTCATGCGGATGCTTAGGTTGATAGTTAGAATGATAAGCAATGGTATGAACAGAGCTGGAGAATAAAGGAACAGGAGCATGATTAAGGGGAGCAGGAAAAGATGGAGAATCTGATTTTGGACATGTTGAGTTTGTAGAGCCTTCAGGTGAAGAGAGATCCCCAGCAGACACCTAGATTAAAAATGTGTCACTGAGAGAAGTCTGGGCTAAATATGGATGTGATAAAGTGTTGGTCATCAGCATGTAGGGGCCTTTGTGGAGGAGATCACACAGGGAGAATGTACAGTGAGAGTATCAGTTGGCTGAGGAAAGGACCCTGAGGAGCATCGACTTTACGGAGCAGAGAAGGACCACTCAAACCAATAGAGAAAGAAGCAACAGAAGTGTAAGAAGAGCCACAGGCAAAGGGAATCGTGAAGATAATGGAATAAAGGCCCCTTTTGGAAAAATAGTTTTCCTACAAATCTACATTTAAAAAAAGAGAGAGAGAGAGGAAAAAAAATCCCGCAGAAAAATAGGTAAAGAAGAGATCCAAAAAGTCCATGAACATAAGAAATGTGTTCTACTCAGTAATAGGGAAAATGCCAATAGTAAAATACAGCCACAAGAATGAACAAAATTAAAAGACTGACACTCACAAGAGTTGGCAATGATACGGCACAACTGGAACTTTCCATATGCTCCTGGTGAGATTATAAACTGGTGCCACTACTTCAGAAGGCAGTGTGGCATTATCTACTCACATTGTAAATACTCATACCCTATGACCCAGCAATGTATTCCATTTGTAAGCATAAACCCAACAGATGCATACATGTACACCAGGAGACAAGTTCTCAACAACGTTATTCAAAAATGCTAAAATTAGAAAATAATAAAATGACCAAAAACAGTAGAACAAAACAATGCATTCCTTTTACAAACTTGATACCAATAGTGAAAATGAATGAATTAGAACTTTGCAGGGCAAAGTTGAGTGAAAAAACAAGCAAAATAATATAGCGTTCATGATTACAATGATACAAACTCACAAACAAGCAAAACTAAACTGCAGTGTTTAGGGATGTGTGGTTGGGTGGTAAATCTGTAAAGAAAATGGTTATTATAAAATTAAGGACAATGTTCATCTTTAGAGGAAGGAAAGGAATGTGACCAGGAGAAGACATTAAGAGGGCTTCTAGGAGACTGACACTCTTATCAATTAACCATTTAAAGGTTTTCCCTTTATAATAATTCATTAAGCTTTCTATTTGTTATATGAAATGTTCTATGTTATTAAAGAAGATTTTTTAAATATATTTGAACAATAAATCTTTAGACATTTAAAAAGATGTTTGTTAAAGGTGAACAGAGGGACTCAAACACCCTGACAATCTAAGGCATTTAATCTTGCGTCAGGTTAACAGCCCCCAACTGCACGTCCAGAGCCCTGGAGAGCATCGTGGCATCACAACATACAATATGTTTATAATGAGGTCTGTGAGACATCAAGAACATATTTAGTTCTGCATCTGCTGTTGGGCAAGGCAAGGAAGCATGAAATACATAACAAAAGAAAGGATTAAGTTACAGAGGTTGCTTTAGCTATTGCTAAAATAGAAACGATGCTCAAACTAGGAGCCGAGTATAGGTTCAACTTCTCTCCTTTCTTTTCAGAATATGCCTTCATTCTCTCAATTTCCAATGATCTTTTTCTTACTGTCTTCAGAAAGAACTGGCACTAATTAGTGTTCTAGCTTCTGGCGGAGAATAAGCATTTAATCAAGAGATGGGGGAATGAAGACATCTCCTGTTCAAGTACCTATCTGAATACATTACTAAATATTTCTATCCAGTATTTCCATTTACCTTATTAAGCAGGAAAATATATTAAACAGGGAATTATTTGTTTTTGCTACCTAGAATTCTTCCCTCTTTCTTATAATAAACTACCCCATTGTTTTCTTAGAGTGGACCAATCTTTCCTGACATCCAAGCATGTGGTTTGAATGAAGCTGAGCTCACTCCTAGCTCCAGGAATGGAGCATGGCACCTGGGCCAACCCAATGACTTCTGGCCACAGCTCAGAGATGACCTAAGTAAGGTCAATAAAGCCCAGCAAGGTTCAGTTTTAGAGCTTTGAGTAGTTTTGAGGCTGGGGTTCCACCAGCCTCTTTCTGATCAGTAATTCTAATCATTTTTGTGGTTTTTAATTTTCTTCCACATTTTCCTCCCACTTTACTCAGGATCTCCAGCTTTGAGCCCTTCTGAGTGGTTGGCAGTGGTAACCAGACACCATCTAATTCTTCTGGTGTCAGCATCTTGAAGGCTGATTATTGAATATGCTCATTCTTAGTAAATGTGAGTCAGGGGGTGGTTAGGAACTGGAATAGCTGCAGCCATCTATTCACCTTGTGACGTCTAAGAGTGATAGAATCCTATATAGCATTATAGTTTAGATCAGAGGGAGTGAAATTTTTCCTATAAAGGGCCAACCATTTTGGGCTTTGCAGACCATATAGTCTCTGCCATTGTACTACTCAACTCTGCCATTGTAGTATGAAAATGACTATAGATAATATATAAATAAATGAGCATGGTTGTGTTCCATTTAGATCTATTTGCAGAAATGGGTGGAGGGAAGGCTTGGGGTCACAGGCCATAATTTGCCAACACCTGATGTAGAGCATATTCCCTAAAAATAGATCACATAGGTTCAAATCCTAGCTCCACCACTTGCATAGTCTTAGATAAGTTACTTAACCTCTCTGTGCCTCAGTTTCCTCATCTATATGTTAGAAGGATATTACTACTACCTAGCTCATGGAGTCACTATAAGGATTAAATGAGTTAATAACTGTAAAGTACTTAAAATAGTGCCTGACACATTAAGTCTACATGTGTTCACTGCTACTACCATTAACATCATGATCTTTGTCATTGGTGACAAGAAAGAAAAATAAGCATTGAATGTGTCATTTAAGCCCTAAATCCATATAGATCAAAAATTCTTACCCCAGAAAATACTATTGCATATACAACACTGTGTTATCAATAATTGCAAATACTAATCTACAGGAGGATACATAGGTAGACAGGCAAGAAGATCAGGTATGGATGTTGTTGTTGTTGTTAAGTGCCGTCGAGTCGTTTCTGACTCATAGCAACCCCAGGCACAGCAGAATGAAATACTGCCCGATCCCATGCCAGCCCCACAATCCCTGCTATACTTGAG
>NW_006921825.1:3368876-3370966 GCF_000298275.1 Orycteropus afer afer | reverse complement strand
GCTGGGTTTTAAACAGGTATGGATAGGCAAATGGAATATACCTACGATCATACATAGGTTTGACAGACAATATTGATACACAGGTATTTATTTGTATGCACCATAAAAATGTTCATATGTAGTTTAAAGCTAATAGGAGGCAAAGTTAGGATAGCTTTAAAAAAAATTATTGTGCTTTGTATGTCAATTTACAAAGCAAATTTGTTTTACGTTCAACATTTCATGCACATTTGATTTCACGCCCTGATTACCATCCACGACCATAACAAACTCTCCTCTCCTCCTGGTCCCTGTGACTACCCCCTCCCCATGCCCTTTTTAACTATGTACTCCTGTCTGTCCAGTTTTCCCTCTTTGTGAATGCTGCCCATCTGGTATTTCGTGGCTGATTGCTCTAAGGGTTGCATCTCCCTAGAGTAGGTGGATGTGTCGCCCTGGGGTGGGTGTTCTGCATGTAGGTCTTTCTACTGTTGGGCAGAGAGCCAATCCATGGGAGTGAATCTATTTCTAGGCCCAAAGGGTAACCCAAGACCATAGTCTCAGGGGTTTCACCAGCCTCTTTCTGATCAGTAATTCTAATCGTTTTTGTGTTTTTTAATTTCCTTCCACATTTTTCCTCCCACTCTACCCAGGATCTCCAGCTTTGAGCCCTTCTGAGTGGTTGGCAGTGGTCACCAGACACCATCTAATTCTTCCGGTGTCATCATCACAAAGGCTGAGGTCCTCGTGGTCCATCTTATGTTGTTTCCAGACTAATTGTTTCCAGACACTTTTGATTTTCTTCACTCTTCTTTGATTCAAATGAGAGGAAACCAATAGTTTGCAAACTAGATGGCCACTCGAAGCTTTTAATATCCCAGTCGCTACTCACCAAAGTAGGTTGTAGAACAAGATTTTTATACCAATCAAGCATGACATCCCCCAAGAAGATGGTCCTGAGTTACCAGGCCAGGTGATTCTCTCTCTCATGGTGTTTTGTTATCTTTGAAAAGTTACTCCAACTCTGTCTTCTGTTGCTGCTGTAATGAATGTGGCTAATTTTGTAGCACAAGTACATATGTAAGATTTTCAGCCAATTCTATCCTTGGTCGAGGGCATATTCTTAGACAACCTGATCTTCTCACCTGTACATGCATTTGTCTGTAGCCTGGTGTTTGGTGTTAGTGGTAGAGCAGTATTGTGCATATACTAGTATTTCCCTCTGTTGTCTATACCTTATGTGCATGTTTCTATGTCCTGCCTTTCCCCAATGTCATCATGCTGGTCACAGACTCTTTCCATACCATTCCTCCCCTCACCCAAATCACTATATGACTCCCAACTAGTCCAAAATTTTCTTTCCCCTTTCTCCCACCCCCAGTAACCAACAAAGTGAATTTCCTTCCCCAAGTAAACCTTTCCTTGACTTTTTACAATAATGGGCTCATATAATATTTGTCCTCGTGCAATTAACTTTTTCACGCAGCATAATGTCCTCCAGGGTCATCCATGTTGTGAGATGATTCATGTATCCTTCATTGTTCTTTAATGTAGCATAGTATTCCATTGTGTGACTGTACCATAGTTTGGTTATCCATTTATCTGTTGAAGGGCACTTAGGTTGTTTCCATCTCTTTGCCATAGTGAATTGTGTTTCATTGAACATGGGTGTGCATATATCTGTTCATATCCTGTCTCCTACCTCTTTAGGATATATTCCTAGTAATGGAATTGCTAGATCAAATGGTATTTCTATTTTCAGTTTTTTAAGGAAACACCATACCATTTTCCATAATGGTTGTACCATTTTACAGTGCCCACATCAGTATATAAGAGTTCCAATCTCTCTGCAACCTCACCAGCATTTATTATTTTCTGTCTTGTTGGATTTTTCTATTATTGCTGGGGTGAGATAATATCTCATTGTTCTTTTAATTTGCATCTCTCTAATGGGAGCTCTGGTAGCATAGTGCCTAAGGCACTTGACTGCTAACCAGAAGGCTGGCGGTTCAAACCCACCAGCGACTCCTCAGAAGGAAGGTTGGGCAATCCTACTTCCATAGTGATACTGCCTCGGAAACCCAAGGAGGGGTCGCTATGAGTCGGGGCCG
>NW_006921825.1:3366839-3368131 GCF_000298275.1 Orycteropus afer afer | reverse complement strand
TGCATTCTTCTTTGCTTCTGATGCTAGGAGACTGTTAGCTGCATTTTCACTTCCGATGCTAGGAGACCATTAGCTGCATCTTAGAGGCCACTTGAAAGCTTTTAAGACCCCAGTTGTTACTCACAAATGTGGGATGAGGAACAAGGTTTTCATGTATTTTGTTGTGGCAATTGAGTCTGGTGTCCCTCAGTACTATGGTCCTGAGACGGTAGATCTATTGGATCTCTCTCCCATAATATCTGGTTGTCTGTGAGGGATTACTCCATGTCTGTCTTCTATTGTTTCTGTAAGGATTGCAGGTATTTTGTGTCACTGGTATCTGTGCAGGATTAGCCTCAGCTGAATCTATCCTTGGTCTAGAGTATACTTCTGTTCACCATCCCCCATCTGATCGTCTCAGGTGTTTGTGTGTTTATCTGTAGCCTGGTGTTTGGTGTTAATGACAATGCAGTATTGTGGATACACCGGTTGGTATTAGCATCTGTCGTCTATCTCTTATGTGCACAATTCGGTGTCCTCCCATTTCCTAATGTTACCATGGTGGTCACAGATCCTTCCCGTATATCCCTCCCCCTACCCACATCAGTGTGTAGGCCCCAACTAGCCTGAAATTAATGCCTCTCCTTCCCTCCCCATCCCGGTAACCTACTAAGTGAGTTCCCTTTCCCAAGCAAACCCTTCTTTGTCTTTTTACAGTAACGGGCTCATACAGTACTTGTCTTTCTTCGATTGACTTATTTCACTTAGCGTAATATCCTCTAGGTTCATCCACGTTGTGAGATGATTCATGTATCCCTCATTGTTCTTTAATGTAGCATAGTATTCCGTTGTGTGCATGTACCATAATTTGGTTATCCACTCATCCGCTGACGGGCATTTAGGTTGTTTCCATCTCTTTGCTGTAGTGAATCGTGCTGTGATGGACATAGGTATACATATGTCTGTTTGTGTGTTCTCTCTCACCTCCTTAGGATATATTCCTAGTAATAGAATTGCTGGGTCAAATGGTTTCTATTTTCAGTTTCTTAAGGAAACGCCATACCATTTGCCACAATGGTTGTACCATTTCACAATCCCACCAGCAGTGCACAAGAGTTCCAATCTCTCCACTACCTTGCCAGCATTTGTTACTTTCTGACCTGTTGAACTTTGCTATTATTGCTGGGGTGAGATGATATCTCATTGTTAATTTGATTTGCATCTCTCTAATGATTAATGATCATGAGCAATTTCTCATGTGTTTGTTGGCTGCCTGTGTATCTTCTTTGGTGAAGTGTCTGTTCAAGTCTTTT
>NW_006921825.1:3365124-3366549 GCF_000298275.1 Orycteropus afer afer | reverse complement strand
TCTATTTATGCTGTAAATTAGGGCTCCTAGATTTGCCCCTATTTTGTCTTTGATTAATTTTATAGTTTTGGGTTTTACATTTAAGTCTTTGATCCAGCTGAGTTTGCTTTTGTGTATGGGGTGAGGTATGGGTCTTGTTTCCTTTTTGTACAAGTGGATATCCAGTTTTGCCAGCACCATTTGTCTCTTCCCCCATGTAATGTGTTTTGGACCTTTGTCAAAGATCAGTTGTCCATAGATGGATTGGTCTGTATCTGGACTTTTGATTCTGTTCCATTGGTCTATCTGTCTATCATTGTACCAATACCATGCTGTTTTGACTACTGTGGCTGTATTCTTAAGATGTGTTCTTAAGATCTAGGAGTGTGAGATCTCCCACTTTGTTTTTCTTCTTGAGAAGTGCTCTGCTTATCTGAGGTCTCTTTCCTTTCCATATGAAATTAGTAATTGGTTTTTCCATGTGCTTAAAAAAATTTTGTTGGAATCTGGATCGGAATTGCGTTAAATGTATAGATTGCTTTAGGTAATGTGGTGGTTATGTTTGTGTGTCAACTTGGCTGGGCCTGGTTGAGTGGCTGGGCAGCTGCTGGTGGTAGTTACTCCCTGTGATGAGACTGGCAATCAATTCCATGGTGGGATCTACCATAAGCAGCTGAGTAGCTGCTTTGGGTATGTGGTTTGTTTCCCATATATAAGAAACAGCCTTGGGAATGGTCTCTAGCATATGGCACGCTTGGACCCTGCATGTAGCCTTGTCATCATTCAGCAGTCTGCCATGCTCTGCCAACCTTGAGATTTACAATGAACTTGAATTAATGGCCTGATGTGTGGTTTGGTAACATCAGGACTGTGCTTTTTTTACTTGTCAACCTTGGGCTTCTCAGCCTCAGCAGCCAGCAGCTGTCAGAATGAAGAAATGTCTCTAGCTCCAGTGGGCTGGGAGCAGGAGGCAAAACTGGACCCCAAGGTTCACCCAGTCCCTAGAGCCTGGCACTTTGAACTTGGACTTAAAGCCTCCAAACTGTAAGAGAATAAACTCCTGTTTGTTCAAGCCATCCTATTTGTGGTGTATTTCTGTCAAAGTGGCACTAGGTAACCAGAACATGTAGTATTGATATTTTCACAATACTCATTCTACCTATCCATGAACAAGGTAGGTTCTTCCATTTATGTAGTGCCCTTGTTCTCTCTTGTGGCAGTATTTTATAGCTTTCTTTGTATAGGTCTTTTGTGTCTCTGGTGATGTTTATTCCTAGATGTTTTATCTTTTTAGTAGTTATAGTAAATGGTATTACTTCTCTTATTTCTTTATCAGAGGACTCTGTGTTTGTGTAGAGGAATCCAACTGATTTTTGTATGTTGACCTTGTATCCTGCTACTTTCCTGAATCTCTCTATTAGTTCCAGCAGGTTTTTTTTTTTTTTT
>NW_006921825.1:3350304-3356979 GCF_000298275.1 Orycteropus afer afer | reverse complement strand
GCTTAGGACGCAGTCATGTGATCCATCATGGGAACCACCACTCACAAGTGAAGTCCAGCCAAGTTGACACATCTTCAACTATCACAGGTACATTTAGTCCATTCACATTGAGTGTAATTAGTGATAGGTAACCCACCAGACATTCCTTGGAAGGAAGGTTGGGCAATCCACTTCTGTAGTGATACTGCCTTGGAAACCCAAGAAGCGGTCGCTATGAGTCAGGTCTGACTCGACAGCACATAAAAACAACAACAATAGTGATAGGTATGAATTGATTGCTGTCATTCTATTGTGTTTTTTTGTCATGTTGTTGGTATTTCCTTGGTCCATATACTTTTCTGTGCTGAGTTCAGTTTGTTGCCTAATGCTTTCTCCCTTTTCTTCTTTATTGTTGGTTTTGTGCTTATTAAACCCATATGTTTTCCTTCCTTCTGGATTTGCTTAGGGGGACTGTTAATTTTCTCTGTGGTTACCCTGGAGTATATTCTTGTTTCTACATTTTTAGAACAGTGCATACTGTGAAGACATTGTCCTGTTTTCCTCTCTATTTGGAAGTTTGTACCTAGAAGTTTTCTTCCCTCTGATAGGTCAGTTGCTGCTGTCGTGTGCTGACTGACTTCCCTGGTTTTTAGTGTACAATGTTTTATGGTCTTCTTTTGAGTTTCTATTTCTGATTTGGTTTTAGTGTTGATGCCACGTATCCTGATTTTGTTGATCTCTGTTGTGGGTTCTCTATCGGAAGGACCTCCTTAAGCAAGTCTTGTAGGGTTGGTTTGGTTTTCACAAAATCCTTTAATTTCTGTTTGTCTGAGAATGCTGTGAATTCGCCCTCATATTTGATGGATAATTTGACTGTATATAGGATTCTTGGTTGGAAGTTCTTTTCCTTCAGTGTTTTATATATGCCGTCCCATTGCCTTCTTGCCTGCATGGTTTCTGCTGAGTAATCAGAGCTCAGCTTGATTGATTAATATAAGTAATATTTCTTCTGTCCCGGGCAGCTCTGAAAATTTTTCGTCTTTGGTTTTGGAGAGTTTGATTATAATATGTCTCAGTGTTTTTCTCTTGGGGTCTATCTTGTGTGGGGTTCTATGAGCTTCTTGGACATATATCTTTTCTTCCTTCATGATATGGGGGAAGTTTTCTGTTAGCAGATTTTCCACAATTTTCTCAGTGGTTTTTCTCACCTCTTCTTGTTCTGGAATTCCAATGAATCTTATGTGGTTTCTTTTCATGACATCCCATATAATTCTTAGGTTCTCTTAAATCTTTGTTCTGATTTTTCTTCATACAGGCTGGTGTCCAGGGATTTGTCTTCTAGTTGGGATATGCGTTCTTCAGCCAGTTCTAACCTACTGTTTTGTGCTTCTACTGTGTTGTGTAATTCTGTAATTTTGGTATTCATCTTCTGGATTTCTAACTGCTACTTTTGTATGAGTTCTGATTGTGCATTAAGCTTGTTATTTTGTTCTTGAATGATTTTCCTGAGTTCTTCCAGGGAACTGTCTGTGTTCTCCTTGCTTCTGTTTGGGGTTTCCTTAGGCTCTTGTAAAGCTCTATAAACATATCTTTTAAATTCCTTCTCAGATAATTCTATCGCCTCCTCTTCCTCCATGTTTAATGAGACCTTTGTTTATGGTTTTGCTTCTAATGCCTTGTCCTGTTTTTTTTTTTTTGTTTTGTTTGATTTGAGGTTGCCTGTTTTTCCCTAGACATTTTGAGGTTGTCTTTAACTGTTGGTTATGTATTTATTTGTTTTGTCTTGGTTTTATGGTTTAATATTTTGAAAAGGTGAAGCTGGTATATTTTATTTTTTTTAGCTATTAATTCAGGTATGCTAGGCTGCTCTGCAGTTTTCTTTGTGATGGTGGTATTAACTGTGTGGAATGTGGATATGGGTTTCTGTTTGTCTTAAAGAGGGTTTAGAGTTTGAACCAGAAGGTATTATGATGGCTGAATGTGGTTTCTTCTATTGGATGAGTGAGGTTACTGGCAGAGAAGGTGGAAGAGGGAAAGCAGAAGAAGGAAGCTCCCTGTTGCTAGGGGTGGTATGTAGGGCTTTGAGCAGGATGCTAATGATGATGATGTACTATTATTCACAGGCCCACAGCTCAATTTCAGCAAAGTTGTTAAGGGGTCGCCACTTTCCACCAGGCTCAGACACATGCAAAAAACCCACTCCCAAGGCCCAAAAAAGCCAACCCAATAAGACTGCCTGGCTCCATGATCCACCATGGGGTTCCTCTCTGGGCCTGCCCACCTGCAGCACCAGCCCAGACCATGATCCACACAAGTTCTTCCGTGGGTCCACCCACCCATGGCGCCAAAGATCCACTAGGTTTCAGCAGCGCTGGAGTCAGGAAAGTGCCTGCTAGTAACCGCTGATCCCAATATTACTGATAAAGTCAATCGCAGGCCTCTCAGTGCCACTAAGCTGTCCCAAGCCTGATCAGTGATCTGCTGCAAGGGCACTCCCCAGGTCCACCCTCCTGCAGCACCAATGTACTCTCTACTCAGGTTTTAGCAGCACTGGATATGCCCTTTTGCACCTAGCCAACCCAAGTTACCAATAAGATCAGGTGCTGAAGGTAGATC
Source organism: Orycteropus afer afer (assembly GCF_000298275.1). Lineage (NCBI taxonomy): Eukaryota > Metazoa > Chordata > Mammalia > Tubulidentata > Orycteropodidae > Orycteropus > Orycteropus afer. The sequence goes on along the minus strand of NW_006921825.1, from coordinate 3,354,384 downwards.
CTTGGGGTGATCGCTGGTATGCTGGTGTAGTTTGTCTTCTTCCTTAACCCAGGGAGGTCTCAGATTGTCTTTCTTGCCTGCCGATAGGTGCTCCCCTAGGGAAGTCTCTGATGGCCTTTCTCGGCTGCCTGTCAGCACTATGCAAGATAGATCTTATCTTGTTATTTTTTCCCCTGTCACTTTCTCCTTTCTAATTCCACTCCCCTAAGTTTGGTGCACTCTGACTCAGTGAGCTGTTCAGACCACAGGAATCCCTAATTCAAACTGCTGTACCTAGTTTTTCAAGCATTAAGATGCTAAAGGGAATTAGCGTGATAATTACTGATGAGACTCCATTTGAATCCCAGCTGTCTTTTTGGTGTTGAAGTGTTTAAGTTTTCTATAAATTTTGGAGATAAGTCCCTTGTCAAATATGTCATAGCCAAATATTTTTTCCCAATCTGTAGGTTCTCTTTTTCCCCTTTTGGAAAAGTCTTTCAAGGCACATAAGAATTTAATTTTTAAAAGGTCCCAGTCATCTAGCTTCTCTTCCACTACCTGTGAATTTTGGGTTATGCTTGATAGTCTATTTATGCCATAGATCAGGGCCCCAAGATTTGCCCCTGTTTTATCTTTGATGAGCTTTATACTTTTGGGTTTTACATTTAAGTCTTTGATCCAACTTGAGTTTATTTTTGTGTGTGGGGTGAGGTATGGGTCTTGTATCATTTTTCTGCAAGTGGATATCCAGTTTTGCCACCAACATTTGTTAAAGAGGCTATCTCTTCCCCATTTAATGGGTTTTGGTCCTTTGTCAAAGATCAGCTGTCCATAGATGGATGGGTCTATTTCTTGGTTCTTTCATTCTGTTCCATTAGTCTATCTATCTATCATTGTGCCAATACTATGCTGTTTTAACTACTATGGCAGTATAGTAGCTTTTAAGATCTGGGAGTGTGAAACTTCCTACTTTGTTTTTCTTATTCAGCAGTGTTTTGCTTATCCAAGGTCTCTTTCCTTTAGGATAACTTCTTAGCCACAACTAAGCACCTGGAGGAAGTGAGTTGCTGGGTTTGTGGACTGCGGACCATGGTTGTGGGGGACATCAAGCTCAATTGGCATAATACAGTATGTTAGTGAGTAGCAATTAGAGTCTTAGAAGCTTGCAAGTGGCCATCTACGATGCAACTATTATTCTTTGTCCAGAACAAAGAAGAGTGAAGAAAATCAAAGACAATGGAAGTAGTTAGTCCAAAGGACTAAAGAACCATGAGAACCTCAGCCTCTGTGACCCTGAGACCAGAAGAATTAGATGGTGCCCAGCTACTAATGTTAAAACTCAAAAAAAGGATCAATATCAGATCCTGGATAGAGTGGGAGATAAAATATGGAAAAAAATTTCAAAAAAAAAAACACACAAAAGACCAGGGAACTCTGGTAGCATATGCCTAAGGCACCTGACTAATAACCATAAGGCTGGTGGTTAAACCCACCAGCCACTCCTTGGAAGGAAGGTTGGGCAATCTACTTCCATAGTGATACCACCTCAGAAACCCAAGGAGGTGTCTCTATGAGTCAGGTCTGACTCGACGGCGTATAACAACAACAACAAAGACAAGGTTTGATGGTTGAATAGAGACTGATGGAATCTGCAAGACTATGGCCCCAAGTCACCCTTCAGGCCTGGAATTGAATTCACTCTCATAGCTTAATTTTAGCCAAACAGCAGGACTGTGAGCTAAACTACACCAGGGTAATGTACTCCTTAGAACAATCAAGGATGGGAGATCAGAAGGGCAGCATTGCACAAGGAAAAAGGTAGAGAGGCAGGAATGCATAAGTAAGAAGGACATAGAGAAAGGTAATCACAGGGAGGAAGTGGGAGGAGAGCTGTCACAGTGCAGGGAATGTAACAAGTATCACAAAACAAAATGTGTATGAACAGTTGAATGTAAAATGAATCTGTTTTGTAAAATTCACCCAAATCACAAAAAAAAGTTAAAAAGAAAAAGAAAAAAAGGCTTTAGCCCCAGGCTATTCAGTTACATGAGATACTAAATTCCCTTTTTTGTTCAAACCAGTTTAAGCTGGTTTTCCACCTTGCAACTGAAATCATGCCATCTGACTAAGTGGATGAAATCAGGGCAGAGGTAACAATTACCTAATACGCATGATGTAACTGTACCCATTACAGACATCACCAATTAATCACAACATTTTTTCCCACTGAGTCCAGACAGGGTCTCATATATGTTTATTCCTCAAAATAGGACTCTAAGTAGTCTCTATCAATCAATCAAAGTCAGAAACCTATATATCCCTGCTTTAGGTCATCAAAGGAACTCTGGTGGTACAGTGATTAAAGCATTTGACTGATAACCAAAAGGCAATTTGAAGCCACCAGCCACCCCATGGGAGAAAGATGAGGCAGTCTGACTCCTAAAAATATACAGCATTGGAAACCCTACAGAGCAGTTCTACTAGGAATCAACTCAATGGCTGTGGGTTGAATGAGGCCATGAATTTGAGGGATTGACCCTCTGTAATACTAAGGAATGTAAATATTCTCTCACTGTTTTCTTGTGGCAGAGATAGAAATTGCCAAAAGAGCTACATACAAGATTTTAGGTATATGAAACTCCATTTCATTTTAGGTATATGACCTCCATTCTCTAACCTCATTTATGAGTCTTTATTCCATTTCTAACACATATATTTTAAGTTAACTGTTATTTCATGTTATTTCTTCCCTAATAATTTCAACATTCTTCAGTTGAAAGCCTCTATAATAGGTAAATGATTCATTTAATTGCATCTAATGAACAGACAAGAAAAACTTGAAAACTAAGCCAGCATTCTACATTCCTTTTATCCCTACCACATGTCTTTGTCTAAGAGGATGCTCAATAAATGTTTGCATGAATGAAGTTGATAAAGGCTGCTGAAGAACAAGCTTCTCTACTATCTCAGGAAGTGATAGACTTTTAAACATACAGTGTCACTTTATGTATGTAATGTCCTTAATCTATGATGAGAAAAAAGAAACATCATAATCAGTTGGATTTGTCTTATAGTCATACAAAGAGGCACTCTTAAATTCAGAATGCAAATGAGCCTCTTTTAAAAAATATAGTTAGCTTGTTGTTAACAATATTCCATATTTTCCAAATTCTTAGCACAGAGATTAAGGAATATCATTACTACCTCCCTGAAGAATTAGTGTGAAGTGTAACTTCCCTAGCCCATGTCCTTGGCCAAAACTGTTGCATTCCCATTCCAAAATCAACACCGTGGCTTAGAAAATTAGCCAGATTAGCCAAAATTCTACAATAATAGAATTTTGAAAGATCGACTTATTCATTGCACATACCATTTTTCAACAACATAAACAGCAGCTATGCACTTGGATCTCACCAGATGGAGTACACAGGAATCAGATTGACTCATCTGTGGAAAGAGGAGATGGAAAAGCTGGATATCTTCAGCCAAAACAAAGCCAGGAGCTGACTGTGAAACAGACAATCAACTACTCATATGCAAGTTCAACCTGAAGTTGAAGACAATTAAAACAAGTCCACGAGAGCCAAAATATGACCTTGATTACCTCCCACCCGAATTTAGAGGTCATCTGAAGAAAATATTTGATGCATTGAACACCAATGACCAAAAACCAGATGAATTGTGGGATGACATCAAGAGCATCATACACAAAGAAAGCAAAAGGTAGTTAAAAAGACAGGAAAGGAAGAAAAGACCAGAACGGATGTCAAAAGAGACTCTGAAACTTGCCCTTGAATGGAAAGTAGCTAAAGCAAATGGAAGAAATGACAAGACAAAAGAGCTGAACAGAAGATGTCAAAGAGCAGCTCAAGAAGACAAAGTCAATTATTATAACGAAATGTGCGAAGACCTGGAGTTAGAAAACCAAAAGAGAACAGGCCAGCATTTCTCAAGCTGAAAGAACTGAAGAAAAAAAATTATTCAAGTTGCAATATTGAAAGAGTCTATTGAATGATGAAGAAAACAGTATAAGAAGATGGAAGGAATACACAGAGTTGCAGTTCCAGAAAAAAACTGGTCAATGTTCACATATTGCAGGAG
>NW_006921825.1:3339099-3344541 GCF_000298275.1 Orycteropus afer afer | reverse complement strand
AAAGTATATGTGAACTGCTGTATGGAAAGTGAATTTGCTGTGTAAATCTTCACCCAAATACAAATAAATAAATAAATAAATTTTAAAAATAATAAAAAATAATAAAATAATAATACTGCAAAAAGAAAAAAAAAAGAAATCAGATGATGTATTGCACTGGGCAAATCTGCTGCAAAAGACCTCTTTAAAGTGTTAAAGAGCAAAGATGTCTCTTTGAAGACTAAGGTGTGCCTAACCCAAGCTGTGGTATTTTCAATAGCCTCATATGCCTGTGAAAGCTGGATAATAAATAAGGAAGACCAAAGAAGAGTTGATGGTTTTGAATTGTGGTGTTGGTGAAAAATACTGAAAGTACCATGGGCTGCCAGAACAAACAAATCTGTCCTGGAAGAAGTACAGCTGGAATGCTTCTTGAGAGCAAAAATGTCCAGACTTCATCTCATCTACTTTGGTCATGTCGTCAGAAGAGATCATTCCCTGGAGAAAGATATCATGCTTGGTAAAGTGGAGGGTCAGCAAAAAAAGGGAAGGCCCTCAATGAGATTGATGAACACAGTGGCCACAATGATGGGTTCAGGTATAACAGAGATTGTGAGGCTGGCGCAGGACTGGGCAGTGTTTCGTTCTGTTGTACACAGGGTTGCTATGAGTCAGAGCCAAGTAATTAACACCTAACAACAACAACATTTTCCCCTTCCCTGTCTCCTAATACTTGTCACATCAGAAGGATTCAATACGTATTAATGGAATGAAACAGTACAAATATCAAGCACCATCATTTGCCGTTGAGTTGATTCCAACTCATGGTGGCCTCATGTGGGTCAGAGTAGAACTGTGCTCCTTGGGGTTTTCAATGGCTCGTTTTTTGGAAGTAAATCACCAGGACCTTCTTCAAAGCTTTCTTCCAAAGCTGGGTGGACTCAAATACCAGGCTTCAGTTAGCAGCCAAGCACGTTAACAGTATCACCTAGAAACTCCTAGTAAAAATATACACTCCATGAAATAGCCTTCAGATACTTAATTTCCTCTCCACTGACATTAACCTACTCACAGTTCATAGTTCATAAAATTTACAATCCACCTATATCCAGAAGTTTCCATTTTAATCAGTTTCATGTATTCTAGCACAGATCAGCTTATAGAAGTAAGAAAGGTCATTCTCTCCTGGAAATCTGTATATACTCTGTACTCATATTCTATGCCATGTATCCAATAACCACATACTTACAGGCTTTAAACATTGCAAATGTATTATCTCACTATTTCCCTGGGTCAAGAGTCTGGCACAGGTTAGCGGGGTTCTCTGAGCTTAGGTCGCTTTCAAAATGACATGGTTGTTGGCAGAATTCATTTCCTTACAGCTGTACAACTCATAAAGTCTATGTCTTTCAGGCTAACAGGAAGGTCGTTCTCATTCTTTGAATCTTTTAACTTCAGGAAAGGCCCAGTCCCTTTTTTTAGAGACTCATCAGATTCAGTCAGGCCTACCCAGGATAATCTTCTTTTTGACTAGCTCAAAGTTAACTGATCAGTAACCTAATCAGAAGAGTGATATCCCATCATATTCACTGATCCTTCTCAAACTCAAGAGATGGAGATAATATAAAGCTTGAATACCTGGGGTCCACCACTCATCTTTCAGCTTGTTGTACTGTGGTAGTTTTTGTGTTGCTATAATGCTGGAAACTATTCCACCAGTATGTCAAATGCAAGCAGGGTCACCCATAGTGGACAGGATTTAGTGGAATGTCCAGATTAAGACAGATTAGGAAGAAAGGCCTGGCAATCTACTTTAGAAAATTAGCCAGTAAAAACCTTATGTATCACAACAAAATATTGTCTGATATTGTGTTGGACATGAGCCCCCTAGTAGAGAAGACACTCAAAAGGCACAATGACCACAACAGTGGACCAGAGCATACCAATTACCACGAAGATGGGGCCGGACTGGGCAATGCTTCTTTCTGTTGTACGTGGGCTCTCCCTATGTCAGCGCTGACTCAGCAGCAACTAACACCACTGTCACCACCACAAGATGGTCAGAAATCTTGGAGACCATCTCAGAATTCCACCTATCACAACCTCTACCACAGACCTAACCTCAGTGAATGGACTTATAAATTTGCTTATCTGACTCCATACTGAAAAGGGACTGCACATTTTACACTTACTTCCTGAGTGCCTAACACCCAAAAGATAGTCCATAAATGCCAAATTGACAAACAAATGGATGAGAATTGCCCTATTATTTCCTAGGGGAGACCTTTTCTTCCCTACTCATTTCAATATGCTTGAATTGAAAACCTCTAGAAAAAGTAAATGACACATTTGATTGTATCTAATGAACAGACAGGAAAAAAGCAAAAGAGAGCAATTAAATCCCTAAGTGAAATTCTAGCAACATGTGAACAGTGAAGGCTTTAGAGGATTGTGAACTCTAGATAATAAACACTATTTAGACATTAGTAAATTAGAATCAAGATTGTTAAAAGATTTGCCACATATGCTTTGACATTTCATCTTGTACTTGACCACAGTACTTCAATTTCTAACTTTCATTATTATTAATAATTACTATTATTTGAGCACTTCCTTTATGCCAGACATTGCACTAGATGATTTACAAAACACTCCCCTATAACGTTTCATGACCTATGAGAAGCAAAGACTGTTTCTGTCTTGTTCATTATTGTATACTCTGTGTTAGCCCAGTGTCTGACTGAGAAGGTTCACAGCAAAAACAGTTATCAAATGAGTAACTGAAGCCCTCAGTAGAAATAATAATACCCATTTCAAAGATGAGAAAACTGGTACCCAGAGAAGTTAGGTACCTTGCCTAAGATTGCATTGCACAGATAGACAGTATTCAAACCCATTGCTTCTCTCCGAAGTCCACACTCTTAACCACTCATCTGTGATATTTCTCTTCTCATTCATGGAATTATCCTATCGGAGTAATTTTTACAGTTTGGAAACTAGATTTAAATTGGCTTGTCCTTCAAGCTCAATTGGCATAACGTACTACACAAAACATTGTTCCACCTCCTACTTTAGCGAGTAGCGACTGGGATCTTAAAAGCTTGCAAGCAGCCATCTAGATGCAACAATGGGTCTCTTCTCATCTAGAACAAAGAAGAATGAAGAAAACCAAAAGTTCATGGAAACAATCAGTCCTCGTTACTGGTATACCATGCGATCCTCAGCCTATATGACTATGTGACCAGAAGAATTAGATGGTGCCCAGCTACCACTGTCAACCACTCAGAGGGGGATCTATATAGGATATCTTGGATAGAGAGGGAGAACAATGTGGAACAAAACTCAAAATCATTTGGAGAAATAAAAAGGGGGGAGACCAGGTTTGTTGGTCCAACAGAGCCTGGTGGAACCACAGAGACTATGGCCCCTAGCTGCCCTTCAGGTCTGGAATTGAACCCACACCTGTGACTTCCAGCCAAATAAAAGAAAGGCATAAGAGTTGAACATGTACCTGAGGTGGATACATCCCTTGGAGAGAACAATCATGGGAGAAAGAAGGGCTGCTTATGCACAGGGAGACAGTTCATGGGGCAGGAGTGCATGGAGGGATGGACACAGGGAAGAGGTAACTATCAGGAAGAAGTGGGAGGGGAGGTGTTGCATTGGGGTAAACTGTCGTTGTCATCAGACAACATATATGTGAACTGCTACATGGAAAGTGAATTTGCTCTGTAAACTTTCACCCAAATCACAATAAAAAAAAATAATAATAAAATTGGCTTGTCCTTAGATTTATCTAAGAAGCAAGTCTGTTTAAAACAAGGAAGCTGGAAAAGAGGAATATCAATTATAACCAAGGCTTAAATTTATCTTATTTCCCTATACCCTATTCTTAGGTTTAAAAAGAAAGAAAGATCACTTGCAAATTCACCAAGAAATTACTCTAAATATCTGCCCTAGGTGCCAGATGGTTCCTGAAGTTTCCAACCTGTCAAGATCTGAGCATTTGTATGACCACACCTCAAGTGGAAATTTCAATTCTTTAGCAGAAAATAGAAAATGAATCTACAAAGCATTTGAGTGTGGCCGTGTGAAACCCCCAAGACCATGCCCCCTAGTTAAGCTTCAGGCCTGGAATTGAACTCACTCCCATGGCTTCCAGCCAAACAATAGACAGGCATACAGAGTGAAAATGTACACAGGTAGATACACTCCTTAGAATGATCAGTCATGGAAGAACAGAAGGGCAGTATTTGCACAGGGAGATGGTTCGGGAGGCAGGAATACATAGAAAAGAAGGACACAAGGAGGAGGTAACTATAGGGAGGAAGTAGGAAGAGAGCTGTTACATTATGGGGACTGCAGTCAATGTCATGAAACAAAATGTGTATGAACTGCTGTGTGGAAAATGAATTTGCTCTGTAAAGTTTCACCCAAATCAAAGTTTCACCCAAAAGTAAAAAAAAAAAAAATATGTGTGAAGCATATGGCTTTAAGAGTGCACAGCAAAACTCTGAGGAGTTGTTTGCTAGAAAAATATTGGAGCATATAAATAGGAGTCAGCTGGCAGAAAGTATAAACATGATGGTAATTCCCTAAAAGTTACTGGTGAAAAGATGCATAAGCTCTAACTTTGGCTTTTCTCCTCCACACTATGATCCATGTATCCAGAGTCACTGCCTACAGTTGCTGGACCAGGCATCCAAAGCCTTCTCATGACATGTTTTCAGGAGAAATAAAGATCAAAAATGCTGGAAACCTTCCTGAGTGGATACATTCTGTGGTGTTTGTTCAGCTCACACACAGCAACACATATCTGGCTGCCATGTTTTCACCCTTTGGCCCCACCTACTGGTCACAGCTGCACAAACCAGAGTATTATAAGAGACCCTTAAGCAAAGCTTGACTCACTTGGAAGGTAAAAGTTGGCAGCTCAGCTCAACCTGGTTTCTTGTCCAAAAAAAAGAACAACAAAAGAATAAAACAGTTCCTGTAAAGTCGATTCTGACTCATGGTGATCCCATGTGGTTAGAGTAGAATTATATTCCACGGGTTTTCAAGGGCTGACTTTTTGAAAGTAAATTGCCAGACCTGTCTTCGAAGGTGCTTCTGGGGGTATTCGAACCTCTAACCTTTTGTTTGGCTGCTGAGAATGTTAACGATCTGTACTATTTGGGAACTTGTGGTTTCTTGTAGTTTGGTTTGCTTTTTGGTTGCCATCTTATGGCCACCCCAGGTATGCAAGAATTTTCAAGGCTATGAATTTTCAAAAGCAGATAGCTAGGCCTGTCTTTCAAAGCACCTCTGAGGAGGATTGAAGCAGCAACCTTTATGGCTGTTGTTGTTGTTGTTGAGTGCCGTCGAGTTGTTTCCGACTCATAGCGACCCCATGCACAGCAGAACGAAACACAGCCCGATCCTGCGCCAGCCCCACAATCACTGCTATACTTGAGCCCATCATTG
>NW_006921825.1:3329744-3335628 GCF_000298275.1 Orycteropus afer afer | reverse complement strand
GTCACTGAGTTGTCTCTCCTCACCTGTAACCCTGGGGCTGACTGCTCTTCTGTCCGGGTTCCTGGCTTTTTATCCCCTTTCTCTTGCTCTTCCGGCCTGCTACTCTGGACGGGCCTGAGTTACCTCTCCTCACCTAATCCCTTTTGCTGACTGCTCTTCTCTCTGGCTTCCTAGCTTTTAATCCCCTTTCTCCTGCTCTTTCCGCTTGCTACTTCGAGTGTCCCTGAGTTGTCTCTCCTCACCTATAACCCTGGGGCTGACTGCCTTATGGCTAGTAGTTGAATAGTTAACTCTTTGTACCATCTGGTTTCCTGTAAAATTGAGGGCTGAGGGGAGGTTATTTCACAGTTGCCATGGGAACTAGAGCCAAGCCAGCCCACAAGTTATTTATCACCAGTCCATCAGGAATCAAGTACAGAAATTGAGAGCAAACATTTGCTGTTGTTAGGTGCCACCAAGTCCATTCAAACTCACAGGGGCCCTATATGTACAACAGAGCAAAACACTGCCCAGTCCTGCACCGTCTTCACAGTTGTTGCCATGCTTTAGCCCATCACAGCCACCGTGTCAATCCACCTCGTTGAGGATCTTACCTTTTTTCACTGACCCTCTACTTTCCCTGGCATGATTCCCTTCTCCAAAGACCAGTCCCTTCTGACAACATGACCAAAGTATGAAAGTGAGGTCTGGCCATTCTCACTTCAAAGGAGTATTCCTGCTATACATCTTCCAAGACATATTTTTTTCATTCTTCTGACAATCCATGGTATTTTCAGTATTCTTCGCCAACAAAATTCAAATGCATCAATTCTTCTGTGGTCTTTGTTATTCATTGTCCAGCTTTCACATGCATATGAGGCAATTGATAAATACCATAGACTGGGTCAGGCACACCTTGGTTTTCAAAGTGACATCTTTGTTCTTAAACACTTTAAAGAGGTCTTCTGAGCAAGTTTGCCTAATGCAATGCATCATATGATGAGAATAAATACATGGAAATCCTTATATCACTTTGACAGAGTAATTTTATGTCTATTGAATCTAATAAAAAATTAGGGCTTGTTTTTTCCATAGCTTACTGTATTTCATTTCAATGTAATTCATTTTTATTGTGCTTTGCCATTTTGCTGTATTGAGAAACACTAGATTCCAGAAAGGCGAAGTGTATCTACAGAGAGAAAAGGCAGAGGCAGAGGTTTGTGAAGAAACTTCCGAAGGGGTTTCTAGTTCCTGTTACTGAGGTCTGATAACCTCCAAGCCCTTAGGTTCCCATCATATGCCTGGATCTTATTATAAATATTCCTATTTTTCTTAAGCTTATTTGGGCAGTTTTATGATTTTGAAATTAGAGTCCTGAAGAATATACTCACACTGATCTCTGAGGGGGAAAAAAAAAAAGCTCTAAGTATAAGTATTCTTCTTCTAGTCCTGATGATCCTTGTCCTAGTTTTCCAAGAAAATCTCCTAACCTGGAACTCCATCTCAAACCAACTCAAAGCAATGATTGTCTTTTCATTCTCATCCTTAGCTGGACTCTCAATTATAAAATAAAACAACTCTTTGTTTAGGAATCATGGAAAAGAAAAAGAGAAGTGGCTGATACAGAAAAGAGTCAACAGATATTTCTGGAGAGCCCACTATACACTCTCACTGAGTGAGCAAATATGAGCAGATGCACACAGACTAGCCAGTAGGGAGCACACACTACAGTGAGAGGAGAGTAAATAAATAAATATTAAGTAGATAAACAAGATATTTTCAGAAAATAATGCATGCAAGGAAGCTAATCACATATGAGAAGGAAAACTGATCAGCTACTCAAGCTATCTCATAAAGTGTAGAGGCAGGGAAGAAAGACAATGATGATAAATATCATTTATTAGGGCTTAGGTCCCTGAGTGGGGAAAATAACAGTTTATTCTTGTCTACTAACCAAAAAGTTAGTAGTTCGAATCTACCCATCAGCACTTGGAAGAAAGGCCTGGTGATCTACATCTATAAGATTACACCCATTGAAAATCCTATAGAGTGCACACATGGGGTCCCCATGAGTTGGAATTAACTAGACAGTAATGGGCTTGGTTTTTACAGTATTTAAGGTTTTCTCTGTTCCAGGCACTATGCTAAATATTTTAAGTACCCTCACATCAACTCTTTGAGATGACATTATTCCATTTTACAGATTGGGGGGGGGGGGCGGAAGTTTACAGAAGTTTCTGACATAGTTGGGAAGACATGCAGATACAGCATGAATCTAAATCTATTTTATGCCAAAGCCTATACTCTGAACCACCCATGGAGACTCACATAACAGAAAGGTAAGCCCTAATAATGTAGCATTCTTTTCAGGCACCTAGAACAGTCATCTTTTTCTTCTTGGCAGAAAGAACCATGCAATCCTTCAAATACACAACTCCCTCTGAAAATCAAAAGCAAAGTCCTCCTGCTTGGTGAGACCAGCCTGCATTTGTTAGTAAAAACCAACATCAGTAGACAAGTGCTTTGGGTCACATAAAAGCAATTTTTGCAGGAAGTATCTCACAAAATGGAACAAGAAAGAAGGTTGGCTCTTATGACAGTATTTCCCTAGGTGCTGACAAGGAATAGCTGTAAAATGTCTCATAAAATCCCATCAAATGTACAAATGGCATGGACTTAAACAAGTTGAAGCATGACTAAGTCATTGAACATCTGGCCTGGATTTCCACCTGCCAGAAGTGCCTGGGGCTCAGACCTATATGCAGGTGCTCATCATCTATCACAACTCCTTTTAAGGGATGTCCTCCCTTCCTCAAAGGCACACCTCTCCCTCCCTTTTTCATTCTCTTGATGAGGTTAGTGTAGGTATTTTCTAATAACAGTTTCTGGTGGCTGAAATCATCCATCTTTCTAGACTTTATAGGTAGGCAGATTTCGAATTTAGGCCTTCACAACCAGCTCTGGGAAGACTGCCTGACACCCAAGCAAAAAACAAAGATGATCACCAGAGCACCGTGTGCCTTGAGGCACAGAATAGATTTATGGCATGGTGGGCTTCTAGTCTAATAAAAAAATATGATAAAACTTCCATTCCAACCCCACTACTCTAGAGTCACAGCAATCTAAGATCAATTTTATGGGCTTTACCTATAGATTAAAAAGGTTCCCCGGGTTGTGAAAATGATATGCGCTCAATTACTAAACTGAAGGTTGACAGTTGAAACTTACCCAGGGTGTCATGGAAGAAAGCCCTGGTAACCTGTTTCTGTAAAGATCACAGTCAAGAAAACACTGTGGAGCTCAGTTCTGCTCTGTAACACATAGAGTAGCCGTGAGTCAGAACATGCTCAATGACAACAAGGTTGGGTTCTTTTGGTTTTTGCTTGTATAAAATAAGATAAAGGTATACTGAAGAAATTAAAATTTTTAAGTTCTTTACTAGAATTAAACTTCTGCAAACAAACTGTGTGCTAGTTATTCATCTAAAGAGGTCTCTAGGTAATACAAATGGTTTGCATGGGACAGTAACCTAAAGATAGACAGTGAACCCACCTAGCAGTACCGTAGGTGAAAAGGCCTGGCAATCTGTTTCTGTGAAGATTACAGCCAAGGAAACCCTACAGAACAGTTCAACTGTGTAACACATGGGGTCACAATGAGTTGCAATCAACTCAACAGCAACCAACAACTACATTCATCCCAGTGTCATAGTCGACCAGATCCCAACAAAAATATTAAGTGCTCAATCAACATTAGGTACGTATCAGTCCCTATCAGATTAAGTGCTTTATGAGGATTAGTTTACTTGAGCCTTCCCACAACCCTATGGGATAAATACCATTATCCACATTTTAAAAAAGAATAAAATTGAGACTTGGAAATTAGTTATGTTGCCCAAGAGTACAACAACCAGGCAGGAGAATTATTCAAAATCTGAATTAGAGCCCACACCCTCGACCATTCTGCAAGGATTGTTCATACATTTATTCTGCAAAACTCTTGGCTACAGCTGCTTAGAAATTAAAATTTTTAAAAATCATTCTGAAATCTATAGCAGAATTGTTATCTACTAGCCTGGAATAGGAATAGAGTTTCTCTGTGGCTAAAACGTTTTCCCAACCATAGAATGTTCCAATCCCTATCTTACAATTCACAGTTCACTTGCCCAGCCCTGATGCTCTTCTCAACAGTGATTTCGTCCCCTAGTGGTGGCATCTCTGTTGAGACAGAATGGGACATTTGAAGCTGAGGACAGGGGAAGCCTATAGTCCCACCATAGTGAGTAACTCCCCTCAAGGGTCAATTCTTCCCCCAAGAACCCTATCAAAGATAGGCTCATAGTAGATACCCTCTTTGCACCAGAATGGCCCCAGGTTCCACAGGACTGTAGAGTTTTACCCTTTGAGTCTTCCTGCTTTCTAGAGTGCACAGGGTCTATAATTAAACTTCTGCAAATGAACTGTGTGCTACTTATTCATCTAATGAGGTCTCTAGGTAATACAAATGGTTTGCATTGGACTGCACAGACCCTCATTTCAAAGAAAACTCTGAAAGAAGGTGCCCCAGATCCTATCGGAAGCAAATTCCAGATTTTTACATAATAGGAGATATAGAATGTCTGGTCAGTCTAGGAGCCATGAGAAAAATAGAACTTAACAAACCGCTGAAAATAACACCTATGCAAATCCACACACACACACCCTTTTATAGTAAATTATAGTCTACCTCTTTTTTCCTTACCAAAGAGAGATAAAGAATTTAAATAAGAATAAAATCTTATTCAAATGACTCAAAAAGCCAGAATATGTGAAAGAAGTTTCACATGGATAATGTTATCCAACCACAGACCAGACTGTTATAAGAGGCAGTGATCTCTAATTCACCACAAGCATCAAGCAGTCCCCAGAAGACTGAAGCATCAAGTAGAGATGCTGTGTAGAGCGTCCTGTGCAGGTTATAGAATTAAGGTAGGTGATCTAAAAGGTCCCTAACAACACTAAGATTCTAGAATTGCAAAATTTAGTAGAACTCTAGAAACAGTGTGATATTATCTTAAGTTCATCCACAAACATACACACTGCAAAACACTATCCCCTAGTGTGGTAGTTCAGTTTATATGTCAACTTGGTTGGGCCTGGTTGAGTGGTTGGGCAGTTGCTGGTAGTTATTCCCTATGATAAGACTGATAATCAACTCCATGGTGGGATCTACCACAAGCAGCTGAGTAGCTGGCTTTGGGATGTGATCTGCTTCCTGTATGTAAGGAGAAACCTTGGGGATAGTCCCTAGCTTATGGCACCTTGAACCCTGCATGTAGCCATGTCATTGTTCAGCAGCCTGCTATGCTCTGCTGACCTTGGGACTTACAATGGACTTGAATGAATGGCCTGCCATGTGGTTTGGTAACATCAGGACTGTGCCATTTTGTTTGTTGACCTTAGGCTTGTTAGCCTCAGCAGCCAGGAGCTGCCTGAGTGAAGAAAAGCCTCTAGCTTCAGTGGGCTGGGAGCAAGAGGCAAAGCTGAAGCCCAAGGTCGAGGGGCTTTCACCCAGCACCAAGAGCCTGGCACTTTGAACTCAGACTTCTAGCCTCTAAATTGTAAGAATAAACTCCTGTTTGTTCAAGCCATCCCATTTGTGGTATATTCTTGTCAGAGTGGTACTAGAAACCAAAACACCTAGTATCTAAGAGCTTGGGTTTTTCAGTTGGATAATCCCAGTTTTTGCTTCTTCACAGGTTATGAGACCCTGAGCAAATTACTTAAACTCTGAGACTCATACTCATTATCCATAAAATGTCAATAATAATAGAACCTGACTCCTAGAGTTATTGTGAGGATTAAGTGATAAAGAACTTAGTTAGAATGTGGTAAGAATTCAATAAATTGAGGCGGGGCAAGATGGC
>NW_006921825.1:3319862-3321709 GCF_000298275.1 Orycteropus afer afer | reverse complement strand
TAAATTATAGTTATTAATATGGCAGGTCTCTTCATAGACCCCATATTCTTTCTTCCATCTAAGTCTTTACTGAAGTTGTTCTCTTCTGAAAATTACTATCACATCCTACATTATCTTTATGGGGATTATTGAATGTATCAAGGAATGTTAGAAGAACAAACAAATCTGTTTTGGAGGAAGTATAGACAGAATCCTCCTTAGAAGCAAAAGTGGCCACACTTCATTTCTCATACTTTGGTCATGATGTCAGAAGGGACCAATCTCTGGAGAAGGATACCATGTTTGGTAAAGTAGAGGGTTAGCAAAAAAGGAGAAGACCTTCAACAAGAGGGATTGTCAAAGTGGCTGCAACAATGGGCTCAAGCATGACAACAATTGTGAGGATGGCGCAGGATTGGGCAGGGTTTCATTCTGTTGTACATAGGGTTGCTATGAGTCAGAATCAACTCGACAGCATCTAATAACAACAACATTATCTTATCCATTCTACAAAGCCCAGTACTATCCAACCAGCCACTCCTCGGAAGGAAGATGGGGCAATCTACTTCTGTAGTGATACTGCCTCGGAAACCCAAGGAGGGGTCACCATGAATCGGGGCCAACTCGACAGCACATAACAACAACAATAACATCCAGGATCCTGATTGCAGCCAGTAAGAAAAGAAATGTAATTCTAGTATATTTAGCACTCTAGTATATTACTTACATTCTCTTTGACCCAGAAATTTTACTTTTATGAAGATATTTTGTAGATATATATTCATATGGCTATATGATCATGTTTTTAGCAACATTGTTACTAGTAGTCAGTGACAAGAAACAATCTAAGTACCCATCAAGAGAGGGCTTAAAGATCATTGTTGATACTTGCGTCTAATGAATACTCAGGGATATATAACCAGCAGTCAAATATTAAGTTGGGAAAGAAAAAGATGAATAGTGGATATAGTATACTAACACTTGCATTTTTAAAAAAGAAGAAATCTTACACATATATGCTTGTATACTAGGTAGTACAAATTCTTAATGTGCTCAGCTGCTAACCAAAAAGTTGGGAGAGTCGAGTCCACATAGAGGTGACTTAGAAGGAAGTCCTATCAACTCTGAAAAACCAGCCACTGAAAACTCCATAGAGCACAGTTCTACTCTGAAGTGTAAAGGATCACCCATGAGTCAGAATCAGCTTGACGGCAACCGGTCCACACAGAATACCTCTGGAAGACCATGTAAGAAATTAGCTTCCTCTGGAAAAGAGAAGTGAGATACTGGGGTCCAAGGGTTGAAAAATATTTGTTTGTCACTGTGATAGTTGGAGCTGTGTGTCAATTTTGCTGGACCACAATTCTGTGTGCTTTAAGCAGTTGTGATATGTTTAGTCCATGGTAGGATCAGATGAATATGTTTTGAGCAGCCAATCCATTGAAAGGGAGTTTCCCTAGGGGTGTGGCCTGCTTCCAGTATATTTATGGACATCCTGGGAAAAGAGACATTCTTCTGTGGATCGGGATTCTGTTGTGCTGCCTACAACTGTCCATAAGTGAACAATCCATCATTTGGCCTGGAGATCTTGGATTAGTCATTCGTTGGAGTCAACAGCTGGTACACTGCCTGCCAACCTTGAGCTCCTCAGCCCTGCAGCTGCAAGAGTCTGGAAAAGCCTCCAGCTTGATGTTTGATCCAAGAACTTTGGACTTGCCAGCTTCTATAAGTGTGCAAACCATTTTCCTAAGACAAATTTCTCTCTCTCTCTCTCTCTCTCTCTCTCTCTCTCTCTCTCTCTCTCGAGCTCTGGTAGCATAGTGCCTAAGGCACTTGACTGCTAACCAGAAGGCCGGCGGTTCAAACCC
>NW_006921825.1:3309269-3319539 GCF_000298275.1 Orycteropus afer afer | reverse complement strand
CAACTTTTACCATGTATTCACAGGGGACATCAAGCTCAACTGGCGTAACATACCAGACAAAAACATCATTCTACATCCTACTTCGTTGAGTAGCAACTTGGGTCTTAAAAGCGTATAAGCAGCCATCAAAGGTGCAACTATTGGCCTCACCTTGTCAGGAGCCAAGAAGAATGAAGAAAATCAAAGACACATGTAAATAATCAGTACAAGGAACTAGTGGACCATGGGAATCTCACCCTCCACAACTCCGAGACCAGAAGAAGTAGATGGTGCCCAGCTACCAGTGACAACCACTCAGATAGGGATCAAACTTGGAGATCCTAGATAGAGTGGAAGAAAAATGTGGAACAAAACTCAACATCATAAAAAAGACCAGCCTTACTGGTCGGATAGAGGCTGGTGAAACCCCCAAGGCTATAGCCCCTAGTCATCCTTTGGGCCTGGAATTGAACTCACCTTTGTGGCTTAATTTTCAGCCAAACAATAGACAGGCCTACAAGGGAAAGAATTACACCAGGGAGGTATACTCCTTAGAACCAACAATCATGAGGGATCAGAAAAGCAGCACTTGGACTGGGATAACATTCAGAAAGTAGGAATCAATAGGAAAGAAGGACACAGGGAAAAGATAACCATAGGGATGAAGTGGGAAGAGAGTTCATACATTGTGGGAAGCACAATCAATGTCACAAAACAAAATCTGTATGAACTATTGAATGGGAAACAAAACTGCTCCATAAACTTTCACCCAAATTACAATAAAAATTAATAAATAAATGTTACCATGTATAGGTATTAATGGTTTTGTTTAAGGTAATTAAAAATAATTGTTCATCTCATCTCCTCCATGAAGTCTTCCCAGTTCTCTCCTTTTCCAAGTTTCCAGAGCTCTGTATATTCCCTTCTCTTTTAGCCTGATGCCTTGTCCAATTCTTGTCAATTATATAGTCACCTCCACTAGATGACTTGAAGACACATAACACGAAATTACAATGCCATATGGGAAGAGCTAAAATAGGATTTCAAAGTATGGTTTCTGGAGTGCTGAAAAGCCTTTGGATTAATCACTCCCAATATAAATTTCTGAGCCCCAAGCTCAAATATTTGACACAAGCTCTAACCTTTTATTAACCATAAAATAAACAGTTTTCTACAGACATCAAGTGCCTGCCTCTATCTTCCTTCACTTTGCAAGGGCACTGGGATAATAATCTAACCTGTTCTAATTGTGACTCAGAATAGTTCATGGAATGAAGAAAAAGAGTTTTAAAACATGAAGATACATAGGGCTTCAACCTTGAGATCTGAAAAAGAGAAAACTTTCCCTCATAGCAGGGCCTCTTTTGATAGTAAAGTAATAAGAGTGAGAATCCTTTTATGGGTTTATCAATCTCTTACCACTACTAGAATGTGACCAACAGAATATCCTAGAGAAGCTCTCCTGGACCACTAGAAAGTGACAACCATCCTGTCAGAGTATTTTTCCTTAAAGAGCTTATTTCTGTTTACCCCTCAAACTATTCTATGAGTTTTCTTCATTTTTAAAGGTGGGAATGCCATGATTTGTCCCATTTCCATTGTTTTTGTTTTCAACTCCCCACCATCTACACTTCCCCCACACTCTCACCTATACCCTTCCTGGCTGATTCATCCTTCAAAGTTCTCCAGGCCCAGGGTGGGAAGAAAAGGAATGGTGCAGGATAAAGTTCGATTCATTTAAGCCCTCTTAACTAAAGTCTGGTAGCATAGTGGCTAAGACACTTGCCTGCTAACCAGACGGCTGGTGGTTCAAACCCACCAGCCACTCCTCGGAAGGAAGGTTGGGCAATCCTACTTCCGTAGCAATACTGCCTTGGAAACCCAAGGAGGGGTCGCTATGAGTCGGGTTTGACTCGATGGCACATAACAACAACAACTAAGTCCACCAGTCAAACTATCTGGGCAGATGGTACATCCTCATTTGTAAAACTCCTTGGGTCCCCAGAGACTCTTTTTCCTAAAAGGCCCCTGCTGTTCAGAGCTTCATGATACTCTTCAAGTCCCAGGTAAGTAGAGGCATGAAGTTAGAGGAAATCCAGGTGCTACTCAGGGTTACAGATGCTCACCCATTCATTGATTGCCTCTTGGCTCTGGACTTTGGTCGGAAGAGGCCTTATGGCTGCTGCAGCCACTGCTTCTAGGAAGTGCTTCAAGAAACCAAATGCAAGTTTCAAATGTGGCTTCTTTAAACTACAGCAGCATTTCCCGGGGGGGGGAATGGTAGTCCAGTAGTAGAATTCTTACCTTTCATGTGGGAGACCTAAGTTCAATTCCTGACCAATGCACCTCATATGCAACTACCACTCATCTCTCAGTGGAAGCTTGTGTATTGCTGTGATGCTAAACAGGTTTCAATGGAGCCTCTAGTCTAAGACAGACTTGGAAGAAAGGTCTGGCTATCTACTTCCAAAATTTAGCCAGTGAAAATCCTACAGATCACAATGGTCAATCTGCAATGGACCATGAAGATGGCATAGGACCAGGCAGCACTGAGGTCCATTGTACATGGGTTGTCCTGAGTCAGAGGCTGATGGCAGCTAACAACAACAACAAGTACTTCCCAAAAGATGCTCTAAGGACACTTATTATACAGGATGTTAGTGAGACATGTGGAGGAAACGTTTTTTAGCCAATGTGAATGGGACATGCTACAGTAAACAGGGTTTGGTAGGTTTCTTTATTACTGGACTCCTCAGACCCTGTGTTGTGCTGATGGATAATGAATCTATAAGAAGGGCATTTAATAAGAAATATTTCTTGGTTAATGGGCCAATAAACTTTCTTTGAGCAGGTCCTTGAGTGGCTAGTATTCTTTGAAACATCCTCTGAGAAATGTGTAGTCCCAAGAAATTCCTCTAAAGTCTTCTTTTCAAACATTTCTGTTCTAATTACATCAAAGGATTAGGGGAAATGCCCTCTCAGGTTGTTGCCACTTCTATGATTCTATGGCCCACTGAATGTGACAAAAGACCAGGCCTCATTTTTTAGTGTTTTCATTTTAACAGTATGAGACTTCTTTATGCAGGTCAATAAAAAAAAGTAGCAGGAACAACAGCAAGAAACAGCTAAATTACTTTTTATTAAACATTTACTGTACAATGACTCCTAAAATCTTCCTAATTTCCCTCTGAGGTAGATTAGACATAAGGATGTTGGACAGCTTGTCTCAGCTCACAGAACCAAGATCCTGAGTCTAGAGCCACGGGTCCCAACCAGCTTGTTATGCATAAAAAGCAAGTGTTCAGTGAAATACAGGTCCCTTAGGAAAATCTTGCAGGCAAAAGGGGTTGAGGTGTTCTCTGGTCATATAAATTCAAGAATCCTCCTTCTTACAAGAAGGATGTCCTTATGAGAATGACCTTACAATGTCAGCAATCAAAAATCAATTGGGTTTCTAGAAGCCAGTAATGAGAAATCTGAGAGGGAAATTAGAAAAACTATTCCATTTACAATAGCATCTAGGAGAATAAAATACCTAGCAATAATTTTTTTTTTTTTTTTTTTTTTTTTTTTTGCAGTGTTCTCTCCCCTCTCCTCCCCTCCCACCCCTGGTAACCAACAAAGAAAGTTTCCTTCCATATATAAACCTTTCCTTGACTTTTTACAATTATGAACTAATACAATATTTATCCTTCTGTGATTGACTTATTTCACTCAGCATAATGTCCTCCAAGTTCATCCATGTTATGCAATGTTTTGCAGATTCTACATTATTCTTTAGTGTTGCATAGTATTCCATTGTGTGTATGTACCTAGTTTGCTTATCCATTCTTCTGTTGATGAGCACTAGGTTGTTTCCATCTTTTTCTAACAATAATTTTAACCAGGCATATAAGGGACCTATACAAAGAAAGTTCTAAAACACTGCTAAAAGAGATTAAAGAAGATGTAAATAAATGGAAAGATGTTCTGTTCACAGATTGGAAGACTTAACATTGTTAAGATGTCAGTGCTACCCAAAGCGATCTATAGATTCAACACAATCCTGACCAAAAAAATTCCAACAACCTTCTATACAGATATGAAAAAACTATCCGCAATTTTATATGGCATACCAAGAAGCACTGAATAGCTAAAGCAATGTCGAAAGAGAAGAACATAGTGGGAGGACTAATACTTTCTGACTCTAAAACATATTATAGAGTTAAAGTAATCAAAACAGTCTGGTACTGGTACAATAGAAACAGAGACTGAGGAAATAGAATTAAGAGTGCATACATCTATGACCAACTTTTTTCTTTCTTTTTTTTTTTTTTTTTAACAAAGGTGCTACATCCATCTGATAGGGAAAAAAAAGACCCTCTTCAATAAAACGTGCTGGGAAAGTTGGATTTCTACATGCAGAAAAATGAAACAAGGGGGAAAAAAAGAAAGAAACTTAAAATGAATTGAGGGCCTAAATGTGCAAACTAAAATCATAAAATTCTTAGAAGAACAAGCAAAAGTAACTCTGTCAGGCCTACCTTTTAACAATGAATTATCTAATATTAAAACAAAAGCACAAAGAGCAAAAGACAAAATAAATAAATGGCGCTCTGGTGGCGTAATGCCTAAGGCATTTGACTGCTAACCAGAAGGCTGGTGGTTCAAACCTACCAGCCACTCCTTGGAAGGAAAGTTGGGAAATCTACTTCCATAGTAATACTGCCTTGGAAACCCAAGGAGGGGTCACTATGAATTGGGACTGACAGCAGTGAGTAATAAAAATTAAAGACTTCTGTTTATCAAAAGACTTTAAAAGTGAAAAGATAAACTACCAACTGGGATAATATCTTTGGAAACCATATATCCAGTAAGAATCTAATAATCAGAACTACATAAAACTTCAACAACTTAACAACAAAAAGACAAATAACCCAATTATAAGCTGGACAAAGGACTTGAAAAGATATTTCACCAAGAACATTCAAATGGTCACCAAACATATGAAAAGAGGCTCAACATCATTAGCCATCAGAGAGATACAAATCAAAACCATAATAAGATACCACTACATACTCTCGTGGCACAGTGGTGAAGCACTCAATGGCCAATTTAAAGGCTGGCATTTGGAACACACCAACTGTTTCATAAGGGAAAGATGCAGTAGTCCAATTCTGTAAAGATTTACAGTCTTGAAGACCCTATGGGGAAATCTTCCTCTGTCCTATAGGGTCGTTATGAGTAGGAATTGAATTGACAGCAATGGGTTTTTAGGATAGCTAAGATTTAAAAATAAATAAATAAATAACAAATGTTGGCAAGGATACTGGGAAATTGGAACATTTATTCATTTTTGGTGGGAATGCAAAATGGTATAGTAGTTGTGGAAAACAGTGTGGAAGTTCCTCACAGAACTAAAAATAAAGCTACCATATTAAACCACAATTCCACTCGTAGGTATATACCTAAAATACTTGAAAGCAGAGACTCAAACAGATTGTATACACCAATGTTCAGTGCAGCACTATCCACAACAGCCAAAAGATAGAAGAAACTTAAATGTCCATCAACGGTTGAATGGATAAATAAAATGTGGCACATACATACAATAGAATACTACTCAGCCAGTAAAAGAAGTCCGTAATGTGGCTAGAGCTTGAAGATATTATGCCGAGTGAAATAACTCAATCACAAAAGAACAAATATTGAATGCTCCTTCTAGGAGCATCACTATGGGTATTAGCATAATAAAGGCTCCAAGAAGCTGTTCCATATTCCTTACAAGGACTAGCATAGGTCTGGGTACTCTGTAGGCTATCAATAAACAACAGCAAAAGTTTCCATAGAGTCAATTCCAACTCATGATGACCCCATGTGTGTCTGAATGGAACTATGCCCCATGGGGTTTTCAATGGCTATGATTGTTTGGAAGCAGATTGTCAGGCCTTTCTTCTGAGGTATCCCTGGGCAGACTTGAACCACCAACCTTTCAATTACTGGCCAAGCACCTAATGGTTTACAACACCCAGGCTATCAATAAAAGTTTTAAGTAATGTCACCCTGCTCAAAAATATTCATCCTTCAGAACAGAGTACACAGGGACAAGAGGAGAAAACCAATTAGAGGAAACAGGAGGCCAGGGCCCATGGAGAGATATAGCCAGTGAGAAAATCCTCATGGCAGGATATGAATGGCTGATATATTTTGTGAGTTAAAATTGATATTTTTTCCTAAATTTTTGGGGAGTCAAAATCTAAAACATACAAAATATCTAGGACTCATTCTCTTTCCTTCACTGTACTCTCACCCATATTCAGTCCATTATCACTGTCTCCAGAATGTATCCTGAACCTGTCCATTTATCTACATCTCTCCACTGATACTGCCCTAGTCTAAACTACCAACATCTCTCACCTGAACTACACAGTAGCCTCCTAACTGTTCTTCCCACTTCCATTCCAAACCCCACAGTCTATTTCACACACAGCAGATAGGGGGATCTTCTCCACCCCTAATACACCAGAATCAAGAATATGCCATGAGTATGCTTAAAATTCTCTAGTTGTATTTAAAGTATAATACAAATACTTACT
The DNA here is from genome assembly GCF_000298275.1 of Orycteropus afer afer. Taxonomy (NCBI): domain Eukaryota; kingdom Metazoa; phylum Chordata; class Mammalia; order Tubulidentata; family Orycteropodidae; genus Orycteropus; species Orycteropus afer. Next base: position 3,312,985 of record NW_006921825.1, on the reverse strand, counting down.
ATGGCCTATTAGTTCTTGACTGGCCTTTTTGATAATCTCATACCACTTTCCCATCACATTCTCTTCCTTTCTGTTTCTGGGACAACCAGAGCTCCCTACCATCTCAGGGCTTGAATTTCGACCTCTTGTTGTCTAGAACACTCTTATTTCTCATCCTTCATTATTTTCGCATCCTGTTATCTTCTCAAAAGGGCCTCCCTGACCACCTAGCCCCCTCTCCATCCAACATTTCCCTGTTTTATCATCTTGATATAACCCATTACCATCTGAAATTTCCTCGTGCACTTGCTTGTTGACTTGCTTGTGATCTATCTTTCCCACTAGAATGTGGACTCAATGAGAGCAGGAACATTTATCTTGCTCACAAATATTCCTGCACAGCACATAGTAAGAACTCAATTTGTATTTACTGAGAGAATGAATGAATGCCTCTGTGTTCGTTTCTCTGAGGGAATGATATAAGAGAGTCATGTCTAGTTGTGGGAGAAGTCCCTGGATGGTGTAAGTGGTTAATACTCTGAAAATAAATAAATAAAAATAAGGCTGATGTTTCAGGTCCATCCCGAGGCTCCTTGAAAGAAAGGCCTAGCAACCTACTTTCAAAAAAGCAGACATTGAAAACCTTATGGAACACAGTCCTACTCTGACACATATAGAGTCATCATAAGTCAATGTCAACCCAACAGCAACTGTGTTTCTGGTTTTGGCCTAGTGGTAGGAAGGGGACTAAGGAGGTGAGCAGCACCTGTCAGTCCAGGACTCCAGGACAAGCTGTCTATAGCACAGATATCTCCATAGACATCATCCCAGGAGCCTTCCGACACACTAAAGAACAGCTTGGTGGACTTCCATAGAGTGTTTCATACAGAAATAGGCAATTCCATGAGGTTGAAGAGACTCAGAATCATGTGAGTTAGATTGCCTATTTTAATCTTCACAACAACCCACTGAAATCAGTATGATCCCTAACTCACAAAATGAGGAAACCTGGGCTTGATGAGGCTGAGTCACTGCTTGGTGGCTGAGTATATTCACTCCCACATTCTTCCTGTTGACCACTCTGGTTGAGTTATAATTACCTTGTGGTATTTGTCATTTTCTCAGACATCCATTTTTAGCATCATCTAAGATTGGAGAAAATCTTTCACTGTGGAACCAACAAAGAGATGTGTAGCTTTCAGACTTATCAAAGTCAAGCTGAGTTAAGAATTAAGAGGAGGCTTAGGAGTATTGTGTTTCCAGATTTATTCTGTTCTTCTCTACCTCTGGAAGTTAATTCTCTACCTGGTGGGAGGTGACATCCCTAAGAAAAGGTCTCAGACTCCTGGATTCCAAAGAGATCAGCACAGAGGAACTGTCAATGAATTCCAGAGGTGCCAGGGCCTATGCCAGGCTTGGAATTTATAACCTTTAGTTTTCCTGGCTCCTCTTAATGTGATTTTTTTCCCTGCAATGATATCACTGAGCAATGAATAACTGACATAATATTCAACATGTATGAAGATCAATGTGATCACAATGCTATCAATGTTAATTCTTCCTTTGCCCACATTTCTGCTGGAATCAGAGATGAATGGGGGAAGGAAGGTTCTGCAGAACTAGGGGTGGAGGTGATAAAACCTCAAATTATAGTGTTCACAGGATTGTTTTGGGGGTGGGGAGAGGAGCTTGGATTCATCTGCACCTTGTTAAGACTCCTTGGAGAGCCACTAGTCAGGCAGAAAGGCAAACCCTAGTGATGAATATACTCTCATGCCTTTATTTCTTGTCTTTTCTCTTCTCAGCCATAAGATGACTAAGAGAGAAAACAGACTAGAAACACACACACAGAGACACAACCTCAGCTTGGCAAAAACCTTCTTCATTTCAGAAGGCCTACCAGTCTGTCCCCATTTAGGTTTAAAAATAAATAATGACTACAGGGAGAGTTTCATCTTTGGAATAAGAAAGATAGGAAGAAATCTCCCTAAACATGAGAATATTCCATGTGCCTACTGTGGTAGCGTAGTACCTAAGGCACTTGACTGTTAACCAGAAGGCTGGTAGTTCAAACCCACTAGCCACTCCTCGGAAGGAAGGTTGGGCAATCTAGTTCAGTAGTGATAACTGCCTTGGAAACCCAAGGAGGGCTCACTATGAGTCAGGTCCAACTCCACAGCACATTACAACAACAACTGTGAATACAAATAAATTCATCAAAACTAGGTTTTGAGGCTCCTTTTACTTCTCAGGAATCATGAGACCAGTCTAAGAATAAGCATATATTAAAATCCCAGGACATTTTTCAGCTTGCTTTTATGACTAGGATACCATTTACATTGTAATCATTATTATATGTAATGATATTATTATCATTATTGACAATGATAATTGCCATTTACATTGTAATCATTATTATACGTAATGATATTATTACCATTAATGACAATGATAATAAAAACTTTTTAGCAGTGAGAAAACAAGTATGTATGAAGACAAGATGTCGAGTATGGTATAGTAACTATCCTGTTCTATAACCTTATTTAATACTTCTCTAATATCTCCATAAAACCCATACCCCCAAATGGCCAACAGTGTTCCAACTACATATTCCTAACTACAGTATCCAAATTGACGTTCCATGGTCTTGAACTTCTCAATTAGTCTCAAGGTGTTTAAATCTCACTTATCCTTTAAGCATGAATCTAGGAAAATTGGAAGTTGTAAAAAAACATGAAATGTAACCCATAAAGATCTATGTGCTAGGCATTACCAAAAAACAAACTCACTGTCATCGAGTGGGATCCAACTCATAGCGACCTCTCCTTGAGTTTCTGAGGTGGTATCACTATGGAAGTACATTGCCCAATCTTCCTTCAGAGGAGTGGCTGGTGGGTTTGAACCGCCAGCCTTCTGGTTAGCAGTGAAATGCCTTAGGCACTACACCACCAGAGCTCCTATGCTAGGCATTAGTGAGCTAAAAGGACTGGTATCGGCCATTTTGAATTGGACAATCATGTGATCTACTATGCCAGGAATGGCACATTGAAGAAGAACGGTATTGCATTCATCATCAAAAAGAACATTTCAAGATCCATCCTGAAGTACAATGCTGTCAGTAATAGGATATTATTATATGCCTACAAGGAAGACAAGTTAGACTACTACCATTATTCAAATTTTTACACCAACCACTAAAGCCAAAGATGAAGAAATTGAATATTTTTACCAACTTCTGCATCTAAAATTGACTAAACATGCATTGATAATTACTGGTGATTGGAATGTGAAAGTTGGACACAAAGAAACATCAGTAGTTGGAAAATATGGCCGTGGTGATAGAAATGGCATCACTTTCTTAGTGACAGAAATTATATCACATGCATGGTAACAGGGGACATCAAGCTCAACTGACATAACATACTACACACAAACATTGTTCTATACCCTACTTTGGTGAGTAGCAACTAAGGTCTTAAAAGCTTACAAGTGACTTCTAGATGCAACAGTGGGTCTGTCCTCATCCAGAGCAAAGAAAAATGAAGAATCACCAAAGATGTATAGAAACAATTAGTCCAAGGGACTAGTAGACCATGCAATCCTCAGCCTACATGACCATGAGACCAGAAGAATGAGGTGGTGCCTGTCTACTGCTGTCAACCACTCAGAAATGGATCAGTACAGGAGATCCTGGATACAGTGGGAGAACAATGTGGAACTAAACTCAAAATCATAAA
>NW_006921825.1:3300868-3307624 GCF_000298275.1 Orycteropus afer afer | reverse complement strand
TTTCTTTTTTTGGAAGGAGTTCTGGTGGTGCAGTGCCTAAGGCATTTGACTGCTAACCAGAAGGTTGGTGGTTCAAACCCACTGGCTGTTCCATGGAAGGAAGATGTCTCTAAAGATTTACCACCTTGGAAACCCAGTGGGGGTTGCTATGAGTCAGAATCAACTTGAAGGCAGTTAGTATAGTTTGGGAATGTCAACCAAAGAAAGTCCAAGTGCATGAATTGTCACATCAGTCTCTTAGAATTTAAAACGCTCTTTCAACTATTCCAAGAGATTTGGTACATTATACTGACTTTATTTGCAATGTGTGGCAATCTATATACACTCTAGCTTTTCCTTTCAATGTTGCATCATAGAATGATCTTTTGGAAGACATTTTAATCAGCAATGAGATATTTACATTTAATTTAGATTTAACTTAAATGGTGCTATCAAACAAATTGCTCTGGTAAGATGATAATCAATGAGTAAATTCCTTCCATGAACTCTAAGTTTGAACATAAGCAGTCAAGGACAACTTCTAATCTATCACTAATTATTCCTCTCCCCGTAAGTTTCTTTTGATATTAACTCTTAAAGCATGTCAACTTCAGAAATGTTAAGATGTGGGGAGAAAACACTGCAGGCAGTCCATGAATGATGATATATTCAAGTTAGGACAAACCACACTTACGACTATTATTTTTGGGGTTTTTTTTTTTTCTTTACATCTTACAATTGGTAATATGTACTACCTAGCTAATTTTCTGACATTATCATTCTCAGATGCTTATTCACAAATGTTCAAATATTGGATTTATAAAGATATTGATAATAAAAGGAAATGATAATGAAAACTGGAAAAAAAAAGTATTCAGCTTAAGTCAGAACCAACTTACAACAGTCATCAGAATGGAACCCCATTATAAGTCAGGGACTACATGGCCACACCCATCAGAATGGCTAAGTTTTAAAAGATTGACAATATCAAGTGTTGAAATGAAGCAAGTGGAGCCCTTACCCATTTCTGGTGGGAATTTAAAATGGTACAATCATTTTCAAACATAGTTTGGCAGTTTCTAATGCAGTGAAATAGCATCTACCCTATGACCCAGAAATTTCACTCTTGAGTGTATTCCTAAAAAAAAAAAAGAATATATTTTTTCACAAAAAGACATGTACATGAATGTCTATTACATCATTACTTATAACAGTCAAAACAGGAAATAACTCAAATGCCCATTAGCAGGAGAATGGATAAACAAAATGTGGTATATTCATGTCCTAGAATACTTTTGAGCAATAAAAAAAGAACAAACTGCTACATGCAAAGGAGCTCTAGTAGCATAGTACCTAAGGCACTTGACAGCTAACCAGAAGGCTGGCGGTTCATATCCACCAGCCACTCCTCAGAAGGAAGATGGGGCAATCTACTTCCATAGTAATACTGCCTTGGAAACCCAAGGAGGGGTCACTATGAGTCAGGTCCAACTCGATGGCACAAAACAATAACAAACAACTACATGCAACACTTTGCATAAATTTCAAGAACATGTTGAATATAAAAAGTCAATCACCAAAAAAAGAGTGCACACTATTTTATTATATGATGCCATCTATATGAAATTCAAGATAAGGCAAAATAATCTCCAACTACAGAAATCATAATAGTGATCTCTCTGGTGGGGAGGAGCTTGGAAAGGGGCTGCAACAGCGGACTCAAACAAAGCAATGACAGTGGATGGCGTAGGACCAGGTAGTGTTTTGTTCTGTTGTACACAAGGTTGTTATGAGTCAGATGTAACTCAATGGCACCTAACAATCATAACAATAATATCTAAAGAATAGGACCAAAGCAAAGAGAGATGAGGTTGTTCCAAAGCACTGAATACCAAAGCCCACTGCCCTCAAGTAGATTCCAATTCACAGCAACCCTATTGAATTTCCAAGGCTGTAAATCTTTATGGAAGTAGATTGCCACATTTTCTTCCCACAGAGCAGCTGGTGGGTTTGAACTACTGACAATCTGGTTAGCAGCCCAATGTCTTACCCACTTCGCCACCAGAGTTCCTTCAAAGGCACTCATTGAATGAAAATTTCAGTCCTATTGCTGACTTTACATTTTTTTTATATATATATATTGCTTTATGTATTACTGCCCTGGCAGTTTCCATAATTTATATATCTTATAAAGCAGCTGAGTGAGTAGATTTGTTCTTTAATTGGTAAATCTTTAACCTTTGAAAATCTAATCCCAAACTCCAGAGAAAATGAATATACATGCACCATTTTCTATAGGATTCCAGAGCATCATAGCCTCTTAACCATCTGAAGGTCATCCATCACCCTGGTGAGATGTCTTCAGGCCTTTTAAACTTAGAAGTTCCTTTTTAAATGATAAGCTCTTATCTTCTAAACCAAAAGCAAATTAATCCACTGAAGTGTAGAAATGTTACTTTCATCTAAAAATGAGCATTTCTGCTTCATTAATATTTAATCTATATGGAGTCATTAATAGATAGGTAATTTATAAATAAATATAGGTAAACTAGGGTTTCTGCCTCAAAACTTTTGCATAGAAAGAGATGCGTGACCTAAAAAATGAGGAGACTACTCTCCCATAACCACTTATTTTCAGGCCTTTAAATTTTATGGTACTTACTTCTTTCTCACTCGTTTCAAAATAATAGAGACCACATGTTTTGGGTTTTGGAGAGGTGTTTTTTGCCTTTTATGCCTTAAAGAAAAATGACCCTCTGTCTTTATTATAATTTCATAAAAGAAAGATAACAAGGTAACAAGAACATGGTCTCTGGATTTTGAAAAAAAAAAAAAAAACATTTAAAACAATAAATTCAGCTTCATGAATAATTAAATATATTATTCTGAATTTTCATGTTTCACCATGGAAGTAAAAACGTCACTGCAAAGGAGCTCTAGTGCAGTTTAAAATGCTCATCTCATTGAAATCTTGATTGTATTTTATCTTGCCTTCACCAAGCTCATGTATGTGAAAAAGAAAGAGCTAAGAAGTTGCTTTAGAGCTGTAAACTGGAGAGGATCCACGATGGTGGACTAGGCAGATGCACCAACAAGACTCAAAAAGAAGAGGGGGAGGGGTATGGCTACACATGACAATTCTATACCCCAGAGCTCCAAGGGAAATGATAAAGAAGTTGATCAAATACCCTTGAGAAGAAGAGACTAAAGAGGAAGATACTAAACAAAAACAGTGAACAAGGGATGCCAATTAGCACAGCACAGCCGTTTTGAATTGTTGCAAGCTGCATTTGAATTATTGCACCAGAACGATCAGAGCAGGAACCTGATAACTGGTTCCACTTGCCCAGAACTATACCAGCAGCCACATCAGTGATCAGACAACCAGAGGCATGTCCTGTCCCCTTGCATAACCTCCCAGTAACCAGAGGCATGGCCTTCCCCACCTCCACTTATCCAGCTGCCAGTCAAACTTGCCCCACGGTCAATGCTGTGCTACTCTTTTTCCCCTTGGGTTTCTTTTTGTTTGTTTTTTCCCCTTATCATTCTGCTTAGTTCTTCCATCTTCCTCCTCTACATTCTTTTTTTTTTTTTTTTTTTTTAATCTTTTCTCCTTTTATTTTTTTTCCTCTTCCCTTGACCATTTTCTTTTTGAGTCCTGAAGAGTAAAACCCCCCATGCGGTTAGCAGTGCCTTTTCTCCCCCTCCTTGGTCAGAGGAGAAACTTCCAGCAGAACAAGGGATGCGTTCCGTGCAGCTGTGCTTGGTGACTGGCACTTTCATCAGTACTGCGCTGTGTGCTTGCTTGTTTTCTTTCTTCTTAGTTTTTCCTCTTCTCCACTTGTTTGCCTGTGCTTTCTTGTCTTTGCTTCTTCCTCTTCAGCCCATCGACTTTTTTTCTTTTGGATCCTGCTCCCCATTCCATGGTCAGCAGCAACCATTCTTACCCCTCTGGACGGTGATGTGCACTGCCCTATAGTGAGTGCTGTGTTCCTGCTGCAGCTGTGCATGGCAGCAAACACTTGCACCAGTTTCTTTTTCTTTATCTTTTTCTTTCTTCCCTTCCTCTCAGTCTTTCCCTCTTCCCTCTCCCTTGTTCTTTGTTGTTGTTGTTGTTTTGTTTTGCATTTTCTTCTTGTTTTGTTTTGCATTTTCTTCCACTTCCCTACACTTTTTTTCTTCTCCTTTTTTGACCAAACAAGTGCCTCACCACCCCACCCACCAGCTCTGTGTTCAGTAGTGTCACCTTTGAGCCTCAGTACTCATCATTGCACACTCCAGTGCCACATTCCCACCACAATTGTGTTTGGTGGCTACCACATCCACCAGTACTGTGCTGCGTTTACTTTCTATTTTTCATTTTTCTTCTTTCCCTTTTCCTTTTTTCTCCTTCTCTTTCTTCTTAGTTCTAACTTCCTCGCCCTCATTTTATTCTTTTCTCTTTTTTTTCTTTTATTTCTCTCCCTTCCCCCTCCCAATTTTTTTTTTTTTTTTTAATTTGTGTCCTTCCCTGCAGTTGGGAGCCAGTAACCCTACCTACCCAGCCATACTCACCCAAACCAATTGTCCCACCCACTGGGGGAGCACCATCACCTGATTCAGCACCACTAAATCAACAACAGATGATAGCCAATAGCTGCCTAGATTACCCTCAGCTACTCTGCAGGATCAGTGATCAAAGACTCATGCCCACATCCCACCTGCTATGAAATTCACCTGGAGACAGGTTGTGAGTGCCCTAGTGCTGTCAAACTAGCAACCAGAGTAACAAGCCCATCCTCTTGCATGGATACATTAAAAAAAAATAAAACAAAAAATCAGGATGAAGGAAACCAATCCACAATCAAAAATTAATACAATAATGCTACAAAGTCTGGAAGACAACAGACAACTTCAAATCATGGTGGGGGGGCCAGCAGGGACAGGACAGCATGGTTCACACAAGTGACCAAAATACAGGGCCAGAAAATCTTCAGAAGGAATAAATGATATTGGAACTACCTGATAAGGAATTCAAAAGAATTATATTTAGGATCCTTAAACAGACTGAGAGGAAGTTCAAGGAAACCACAAAATAAATCAAGGAAAACACAGAGAAAACTCTCAAAGAATTAAAAAAAAAACAAGAACACAAACTGCCAAAATAAACAGGAAATTAGAAATCATACAAAAATAGCAAATAGAAGTCCGTAAGATTAATAGTAAGATTTCAGAAATAGGTAACATGTTAGAAGGAGTAGAACTAAATTAATGGAACACAGAATTAGTGCATCAACACTTCTTCAGTATTCCTTATTCATTGCCCAGCTCTCACATGCATAAGAGGTGACTGAAAATACCATGACTTGGGTTAGGCGCACCTTAATCTTCAAGGAGACATCTTTGCTCAAAGAAGAGTTCATGCTTTTCAGCTGTGGTGTTACAGAAGAATGCTAAGAGTACCATGGTCTGCTAAAAGGACTAACAAATCTATCCTGGAGGAAGTGCAGTCAGAATGCTCCTTGGATGCGAGAATGGCCAGACTTCATCTCACCTCCTTTGGTCATGTTGTCAGAAGGAACCATTTCCTGGAGAAGGATATCATGCTTGGTGATGTGGAGGGTCAATGAAGAAGGGGAAGACCTTCAATGAGATGGATAGACAAAGTGGCTGCAATGATGGGCTCAGGTATAGGAAGGATCATGAGGCTGGCACAGGATCGGGCAGTGTTTTATTCTGCTGTGCAAGGGTATCTATGAGTTGAAGACAACTTGACGGCACCTAACAACAACAATAACAGAATTAGTGAGATTACAGACAAATCTCTCAACACAAAATGTTAGAGGAATAATGAGAAAAAAGAATGATGAAAAAAAAAAAATGAAGACAGCCTGAGAATCATGTGGGACACCATCAAGAGTGTTTCAGTTATCTAGTGCTGCTCTAAGAGAAGATATCACAAATGAGTGGTTTTAACAAACAGATGTTTATTCTCTTACCAGTTTGGAGGCTAGAAGTCTGAGGTCAAAGTGCCATACTCCAGGGGCTAGGTGAAAGCCCCTCAAACTTGGGCTACAGCTCTGCCTCTTGCTCCTAGCCCACTGGAGCTGAAGGCATCTCTTCACTCAGGCAGCTGCTGACTGCTGAGGCTGATAAACCCAAGGTGGACAAGTAAAATGGCATAGTCCCAAAATTATCAAACTGCATGGCGCCCTGCTGAATGACGACTCAGCTACATGTAGGATTCAAGCCTGGCAAAAGCTGCAGACCTTTCTCAATTCCTCTCCTTACATACTGGAAGCAGACCACATCCCTAAGGCAGCTACTCAGCTTCTCCAGTAAATCCCGCCATGGAGGTGACTACCAATTCTATTATGGGGAATAACTACATCCAGCTGCCCAGCCACTCAAAACCAGGCCTACCCAAGCTAACACATAACCTTAACTGCCACAAAGAAGAATAACATGTGTGACTGCAATTCCAGAAGAGGAAGAGACAAAAGGGGGGAGGGGAGCAACTGAGAAAACTGTCAAAGATTTGTTGGAAAAAAACTTCCCTAATATCATGAAGGATGAGAAGATATGCATTCAAAAACCTCAATGGACCCCAAATAGGATAGATCCCAAAAGAAAATCACCAAGAAAATCAACAAGACATACCAAAATCAAACTTACCAAAATAAAGACAAATAAAGAACCCTCAAAGCAGCTCAGGAAAAACTAAAAGTCACCTAGAAAGGAGAGCCAATAAGATTAAACTCTGATTTCCTGGCAGAAACCATGCAGGCAAAGAAGGCA
>NW_006921825.1:3299280-3300768 GCF_000298275.1 Orycteropus afer afer | reverse complement strand
AAAAAAAAAAAAAGACAAGGTTTGCTGGTCTAATAGAGCCTGGTGAGACCCCCGAGACTATGACCCCTAGTTACCCTTCAGGTCTGGAACTGAACTCAGCCCTGTGGTTTCCAGCCAAACAACAGACAGGCATATGTGGTGAACATTTACATCATGTTGATACAACCCTTAGAGCAATCAGTCGTGGGAGAACAGAAGGACAGTGTTTACACAGGGAGACAGCTCTGGGAGGGAGTTGGGCAGGAGTGCATGAGAGGGAAGGACACAGGGTAGAAGTAACTATGGGAAGGAAAGAGCAAAAGAGCTGTTACATTGTTGGGAATTGCAGTCAATGTCATGAAACAAAATGTGTATGAACTACTGTATGGAAAATGAATTTGTTCTGTAAACTTTCACCCAAATCACAAGAAAAAAAATTTAATTATATTGCATGATAGAATTTTGCAAGAACAACAACTTATTCATTGTAAATACATTTTTCCAGCAACATAAACAGCAACTATATACTTGAACCTCACCAGATAGAATACACAGAAATGAAATTGATTATCTGGGGAAAGAGACAAGGGAGAAGCTCAGCAGCATCAGTCAGAACAAGTCCAGGGCCCAAATGCAGAACAAACCATCAATTGCCCACATACAATTTTAAAGTGAAGCTGAAGAAAATTAAAATAAGTCCATTGTCTCTCAGATATGATGATGAAATTAGGACATTTCCAGATAAGCAGAAATTAAGGGAATTTGTTAAAACCAGACCAACCTTACAAGAGATGCTAAAGGCTGTCTTTTGGACAGAGAAGCAAAAACAGCCAACAGTCATTAACACACATGATGATATAACCCAGAAACCAACCCAGCTATGGAAGTATCCTAAGTAAATAAGCCTACAAGATTGTAAACAGGGAACCAGATATATCAATTGACAAATGAGGACAACTACAAACCAAAAAGAGGGGAAAAACTGTATCATTACAGAACTTCTAGATAATAAGGAAGTCAAGACAACTACAAGATAGAATGGACTGTTCTAAACTTGGGAAGAAAACTATAAATCACAGGGTAAGGACCAGAATAAATATTCAGCAAATACTAAACCAATAGCAACGAAGGAAGTGATAAGACAATTCATAAACAAAACAACCTCAGCATTGAAAATTATATGGAACAAAGATATTGACACCACGCAAAAGCACATAACAAAAACGACAACAAGAAATTCATATTTGCTGATAGTTACATATCTGGCAAGGGACTTATCTCTAAGATTTATAGCAGAAGAGTGAATAACCAAACTATGGTACATATACATATTGGAATGCTATGGAGCACTAAAGAATAATGTAGAGTCTGCAAAACACCACATAATATGCTTAAACTTGGAGAACATTACGCTGAGTGAAGTAAGTCAATCACAGGACAAATATAGTATTACTTCGTTGTTGTGGAGGGTCAAGGAAAGGTTTACATACGGAGGGAAACTTTCTTTGT
>NW_006921825.1:3294022-3297376 GCF_000298275.1 Orycteropus afer afer | reverse complement strand
ATAAACAAAATGAACTCAGCACAGAAAAATATATTGAACAAACCATCAACACCAAATACAGGAAAAACAAACAAAAAAAAAAAAAACAGCTAAATGGCTAAATGGCAGCACCAAATTCATACCTGTCAATAAGTACACTGAATGTGAATGGATTAAATCCACTAGTCAAGAGACAATAAGAATGGATGTGAAGACAGGGCCCATCAATATACTGTCTATATGAGACTCCCTTAGACACCAAGCAAAAACAAGCTAAATATCAATGGATGGAAAACAAGCAAACAACAACTAAAAAAGAGCAGAAGTGCAATATTAATTTCTGATAAAATAGACTTTAATGTAAAAACCAGCTAAAGAGACAAGGAAGGATATTATATAATGATTAAAAGATCCGTCAAACAAGAGAACATAACCATAATAAACATCTGTGCACCCAATGAAAGCACCCCAAAATACATAAATCAATCTTTAACAGAATTAAACAACAGACAACTCCACAATAATAGCTGTTGTTGTGGTGCTTGTTGTTGTGGTTGTGTGCCATCAAGTTGATTCTGACTCATAGTAGCCCCATGTGACAGAGTAGAACTGTCCCATAGGATTTCCTAAGCACAATAATAGTAGGAGATTTTAATACACCATCTTCAATAAAGAACAGACCAACTAGAACGAAACTTAACAAAGATACAGAAAATCTAAACAATATAATCAACCAACTGGACCTGATAGATGTATACAGAACACTTCACAAACAACAATATATTCCTTTCCAGTGCACAAGGAAATTTCTCCAGAACAGATCATATGTTAGGCCACAAAGCAAGCAAGCCTCCATAAATTTAAAAACATTGATATATTGCAAAGCACTTTCTCAGGTCATAGTGCTATAAAATTAGAAATCAACAACAGGAAGATCGAGGGGGAAAAAAGGAAACACAGGCAAACTGACTAATACCCTCCTTAAAAACTGTGGGGTAATAGAAGAAATAAAAAATGAAATTAAAAAATCCCTTGAATCAAATGAGGATGAAAACACAACATACCAAAATCTTTGGGATGCAGCAAAAGCAGTGCTCAGCTCAGAGGGCAATTTATAACAACAAATGTACATATCAAAAAAGAAGAAACAGCAAAAATCAACACCTTACCACAATATCTCCAACAATCAGAAAAAAAAGAAGCAAAAAAGCCTACAGTAACCAGAAGAAAAGAAATAATAAAGATTTAAGCAGAAATAAATGAAACAAAAATAACAGAAAGGATAAACAAGACTAGAAGTTGGCTCTTTGAAAAGATTAATAAAATCGACAATCCACTGGCACATTTAACAAAGGAAAAGAAGATGCAAATAACACAAATAAAAATAGGTGATCTCACAACAGAATCTACTGAAATAAAAAGGATGATAACAGGAAACTATGAAGCAGCTCTGGTGGTGTAGTGCCTAAGGCATTTGACTGCTAACCAGACGGCTGGTAGTTCAAATCCACCAGCCACTCCTCAGAAGGAAGATTGGGCAATCTACTCCCATAGAGATACCACCTTGGAAACCCAAGGAGGGGTCATTATGAGTCAAATTGATTCAACAGCAGTGTTTGTTTTTGTTTTTGTTTTTTATGAAGAACTATTCAGCAACAAATTTGAAAACCTAGAAGAAATGCACAAATTTCTAGAAACACACTACCTACCCCAACTAACGCAATCTGAGGTAAAAAATTTGAACAGACCCATCACAAAAGAAGAAATTGAACAAGTCACAAGAAAACTCTCAACAAAAACAACAAAAAAAATGTCCTGGCCCAGACAGCTTCACTGGTGAATTCTACCAAATATATTTAGAGATTTCCAGAACACAAAAAAGAATGGAATACTACCAAACTCATTCTACAAAGCAAACATAACCCTGATACCAAAACCAGGCAAAGACATGACTAAAAAACAAAATTATAAACCAATATCCCTCATAAACACTGATGCAAAAAAATTATCAGTAAAATGTTGTTGTTGTTGTTAGGCACCGCTGAGTCAATTCCAACTTATAGTGACCCTATGTACAAGAGAAAGAAACACTGCCCTGTCCTGAGCCATCCTCACAAACTTGCTTTGCTTGAGCTCATCGCTGCGTCAATCTATCTTATTGAGGGTCTTCCCCTTTTTCTCTGACCCTCCACTGTATCGATCAGTCATGTCGCTTCTGATAACATGGCCAAAGTCTGGGAATTCTCATTTCTAAGGAGTATTCTGGCTGTACTTTTTTTTTTAATGCATTTTATTGAAATATAATTTATGTACCGTGAAATACACAAAACTAAAGTGACATGGTCTATGCTTTATTTATTTATTTGTTTGTTTGTTTGTTTGTTTATTGTGGTGTTCCCTCCCCTCCCTTCCCACCCCTGGCAACCAACAAAGAAAGTTTCCCTCTGTATATAATCTTTCCTTGACCCTCCACAACAACAAACTTATACTATATTTGTCCTTCTGTGATTGACTTATTTCACTCAGCACAATGTCCTCCAAGTTTATCCATATTATGTGGTGTTTTGCAGACTTTACATTATTCTTTAGTGCTTCATGGCATTCCATTGTGTGTATGCATCATAGTTTGGTCATCCACTCTTCCACTGATTGGCACGTAGGTTGTTTCCATCTTTTTATTATAGTAAATATAGTGCTGCAATGAACATGGGTGTGCATATATCTGTTCCTGTCCTGGCTCTCACATCTCTAGGATATATACCTAGTAATGGGATTGCTGGGTCAAATGATATCTCCAATTCCAGCTTTCTAAGGAATCGTCATACTACTTTCCAGTGTTTGTATCACTTCACAGTCCCACCAGCAGTGTATGAGAGTCCCAATCTCTCTACATCCCTGTCAGCATTTGTTATTTTCTGTTTCCCTGAACCTGGCCATCAGTGCTAGGGTGAGACAGTATCCTGTTGTTTAGATTTGCATCTCTCTGATAGCCAATGATCGTAACCATCTCTTCATGTATTAGCTGGCCACCTGAATATGCTCCTTGGTGAAGTGTCTATTCATGTCTTCTGCCCATTTTTCAATTGGATTGTTAATTCCTTTGCTGTTTAGGAGTTGGAGTTTTCTATAAATATTAGAGATAAGTCCCTTGCCAGAGAAGTGGTTATCAGCAAATATGAATTTGTTGCTGGCATTTTCGTTATGTGCTTTTTCATGGTGTCAATTTCTTTGTTCCATATAATTTTCTGTGCTGAGCTTGTTTTGTTTATGAATCATGTTATCACTTCCCTCATTGCTGTTGTTTTAGTATTTGCTAAATATTTGTGCTGGTCCTCTTTTTTATTTTGATGTGAAGGTTTATCATTTTTCTTTGAG
>NW_006921825.1:3287070-3293302 GCF_000298275.1 Orycteropus afer afer | reverse complement strand
CTGAATGGATATATTCTCATCTTTCATCATATCAGGAAAATTCTCTTCCAACAAATCTTCAACAATTTTCTGTGGTTTTATTTGTCTCTTCCTGTTCTGGAATTCCAATTACATGTAGGTTATTCCTTTTGATGGTATCCCACATGAATCTTAGGCTTTCTTCATTTTGTTTTGATCTTTTTTTATGATTGAACACTTTCCAGAGAAGTATTCAGGTATTTGCCTTCAATCTCACTAATTCTGTCTTCCATTGATTCAATTCTACTCCTTTGCCTGTCTTATCTATTTCTGAAAATTTAGTATTAATCCTCTGGGTTTCTGTGTGTAGATTTTGTATCATTTCTAATTTTTCATTTCTTTTTTAATTTTGTTCTTGTATTGTCTTTCAAAATTGTTCTAGGGTTTTCTCTGTGTTTTCCTCAATTTTGTCAGTGTTTTCCTTGATCTGTCTCTCAGTTCGTTGAAGAAACCTAAACATAATTCTTTTGAATTCCTTATCAGGGAGTTCCAATGCTGCATCTTCCTCAGGGATGCGTTTTGAGTCTGTATCTTGGTCCCTTGTTTTTCCTGCTTTATCCTGCTTCTTTCTGTGGACTGTGATGCTCTCTTGTCCCTGAGGCATTGTGACATTTTTGTGTTTATATTTAGTTGGTGATTGTATGTTTGCACTAGTTGACAGCACCTGTACAATCACCACCTGTCTCCTTTCCTGTTGTCAGCCTCTCGTATGTCCCTTGCCATCCTTGGCAAACAGAGCCTATTCTTAGGCCCCTAGAATCCGAATGAGAATGCTGTCACTTTAAAATCCAAAATGGCTACCACTTGTAAAGAAAAATGGCTGTGGCCTCAGTCACTTTAAATATCCAAAATGGCTGCCATGTGTAAACTATCAAAATGCCCACACCCTCAGAACAGTGGAAAGTCCACAGCTCAGGTTGTCTCCCTCCTTGCTATTTCCCTTCCTAGTCATAGGTCACCAGTGCAGTTGTCCCTGCAGCCCTTGGTGACCAGGGCTGATCTTTAGGTCAGTTCTCAGGTCCCAACACCACTTGGAAATATTCAGCTGTTGGTCCCATCAGAGTAGCTGACAGTCCACAGGTCTGACTGTCTCCATATTCACTGTTTTCATTCAGGCTTTTCCACTAGTTGGTGCCTAATCCACTTCTGTATAGTTCCTTTCAAAGCTTAGGGCTCCAGGATTATCTTCTGTATCTCTGTCAGTTGGTTTCTCTGTTCTTTGTTGAAGAGGGTCTGTGTTGCTTGTCTGCCTATTCCTCCATCTTACCGAAGTCCTCCTGGCTATATTTCTTAAGGGAAGATTTATTCATTCTCCTGGCAGTCCATTGTATTTTCAGTATTCTTCACCAACACTACAATTCAAAGGCAACAATTCTTCTTCAATCTTCTTTATTCATTGTCCAGCTTTCACATGCATATGAGGTTACTGAAAACATCATGGCTTGAGTTAGGCACACTTTAGTCTTCAAAGTGACATCTTTGCTCTTCAACACTTGAAAGAAGTCTTTTACAACAGATTTGCTTGGTGCAATACAACATCTGATTTCTTAACTGTTGCTTCCATGAGTGTTGATTGTGGATCCAAGTAAAATTAAATCTTTGAAAACTTCAATCTTTTCTCCATTTATCATGATGTTGCTTATTGGTCCAGTTGTGAGGATTTTTTGTTTTCTTTATGTTGAGATATAATCCATACTGAAGACTGTATTCTCTGGTCTTCATCAGTCAGTGCTTCAAGTCTTCTTCATTTTCAGCAAGGCAAGGTTGTGAATAAAATATTAGCCAATAGAATCTAACAACATGTCAAAAAATAATAAATCATGACCAGGTGGGATTCATACCAGGTATGCAAAGATGGTTCAACATCAGAAAAGCAATCAACATAATCTACTACATAAATAAAACTAAAGGAAAAAAACACATGATCATATCAATTGATCATGAAAAGTCACCTGACAAAATCCAACACCCATTCCTTATGAAAATTCTCAGCAAAATAGGAATACAAGGGAAACTCCTCAGCATTATTAAGGGCATATACACAAAACTAACAGCCAACATTAGTCACTATGAAGAGAAACTGAAAACATTACCCTTGAGGATGGGAACCAGAGAAGGATGCCCTTTATCACCACTCCTATTCAGTATTTTATTAGATATCTGTGATAGTTGGAGCTGTGTGTCAACTTGGCTGGACCACAATTCTGTGTAGTTTAAGCAATTGTGATGCGGGTTGTTCCCATGATGGGATCAGATGTACATGTTCTGAGAAGCCAATGCATTGAAAGGGAGTTTCTCTAGGGGTATGGCCTCCTTCCAGTATATTTATGGACATCCTGGGAAAAGAGACACTCTTCTATGGATCAGGATTCTGTTGTGCTGCCTACATCTGCCTGTGAATGAACAATCCACCATTCAGCCTGGAGATCTTGAATTCATCATTCATTGCAGTCAACAGCCAGTATACTGCCTGCCAACCTTGAGCTCCTCAGCCCCTGCATCTGCATGAGTCAGGAATAGCCTCCAGATTGACATTTGATCCAAGAACTCTGGACTTGCCAGCTTCTATAAGTGTGTGAGCCATTTTCCTAAGATAAATTTCTCTTTCTCTATATATATAAGTTTTACTGGTTTGGTTTCTCTAGAGCACCCAGTCTAACAATGTCCTAACCAGAGCAATAAGGTAAGAAAAGGAAATAAAAGCCACCCAAATTGGCAAAGAAGAAGTAAACCTATCTCTAGTGGCAGACAATATGATCCTATACATAGAAAAGGAGCTCTGGTAGCATAGTGGCTAAGGCACTTGACTGCTAACCAGAAGGCTGGTGGTTCAAACCCACTAGCCACTCCTCAGAAGGAAGATGGGGCAATCTACTTCCGTAGTGATACTGCCTCGGAAACCCAAGGAGGGGTCACTATGAGTCAGGTCCTACTCGATGGCACATAACAACAACAACATACATAGAAAATCTCACAGACTTAGCAAGAAAACTACTGGAACTAATAGAAGTTTTAGCAAAAGGGCAGGGTACAAGATCAACATACAAAAATCAGTAGAACTCTACACTCACTAACAAACAGAGCTCTGGAAAGGAAATCAGGAAAACTATACCATTTTTAATAGTCACCCAAAAGATGGAATATTTAAGAATAAATCTAACCAGAGATATAAAAGACCTATACAAAGAAAACTATAAAACACTACTATAAAAAACTATAAGAGATATACATAAATGTATGCTTATGGATAGGAAGACTGAATATTATGAAAATGTCAATATTATCCAAAGCAATCTATAGGTCAATGCAATCCCAATCTAGATTCCATAAACATTCTTTAAGGACATGGAAAAAACAATTATTAATTTTATATGGAAAGGAAAGAGAGCTCAGATAAGCAAAGCACTACTGAAGAAGAAGAACAAAATAGGAGGTCTCACACTCCCTAATCTCAAAACCTACTATACAACCACAGTCGTCACAACAGCCTGGTATAGACACATAGACCAGTCAAACAGAATTGAGAATCCAGAAATAGATCCATCTACCTGTGGACAGCTGATCTTTGAGAAAGGGCTAAAACCCATTAAATGGGGAAGAGATAGTCTTTTTAACAAATGATGCTGGCAAAACTGGATATCCATTGCAGAAAAATGAAAAAAACAGCCATACATCACACAATACACAAAAAGTAACTCAAGATGGATCAAAGACCTGCATGTAAAACCTAAACATATAAAGTTCATCAAAGGAAAACTAAGGGCATACTTCTTTTGGTTAAGTGCAGTTGAGTCAGCTCCAACTCATAGCGACAGATGAAACACCATCTGGTCCTGCACTATCCTCACAATCCTTGCTATGTTTGAGCTCATCATTGCAGCCACTGTGTCAATCCTTCTCATTGAGGGTCTTTTCCTTCTTCAGTGACTCTCTACTTTACCAAGCATGATATCCTTCTCCAGGGAATGGTCCCTTCTGACAACATGACCAAAGTAGGTAAGGTGAAGTCTGGCCATTCTCACTTCCAAGGAACATTCTGGCTGCACTTCTTCCAGGACAGATTTGTTCATTCTTCTGGCAGTCCATGGCATTTTCAGTATTCTTTGCCAACACCACAATTCAAAGGCATCAATTCTTCTTTGGTCTACCTTATTCACTGACCAGCTTTCACATGCATATGAGGCTACTGGAAGTACTATAGCTTGGGTCAGGATCTTCAAAATGACTTCTTTGCTTCTTAACACTTTCAAGAAGTCTTTTGCAGCAGATTTTCCCAATGTAATATGACATCCAATTTCCTAACTGCTGCTTCCATGGATGTTGATTGTGGATCCAAGTAAAACTAATTCCCTGACAACTTCAATCTTTTCTCCATTTATCATGATGTTGCCACTGGTCCAGTCATGAGGATTTTCATTTTCTTTATGTGAGGTGTAATCCATACTGAAGACTGTAGTCTCTGATCTTCATCAGTAAGTGTTTCAAGTCATCTTCACTTTCAGCAAGCAAGGCTGTGTCATCTGCATATCACAGGTTGTTAATGAGTCTTCCTCCAATCCTGATGCCACATTCTTGTGCATACAGTTCAGCTTCTTGGATTATTTGCTCAGCATACAAATTGAGTAAGCATGGTGAAAGGATACAATCCTGGCATACACCCTTCCTGATTTTAAACTATGTGATATTCCCTTGTTCTATTCAAACAATATCCTCCTGGTCTATGTACAGGTTCTTCATGAGCACAATTAAGTGTTCTGGAACTCCCATTCTTCACAATGTTATCCCTAATTTGTTATGATCCACACAGTCAAATGCCTTTGCATACTTAGGGCCCCAAACTTATGGCATAAATATAATATCAAACATAACTAAAAATGTACAAACAACAGATAATAAACCAGATGACTGGGACCTTCTGAAAATTAAATTCTTATGAGCATCAAAAGACTTCTCCAAAAGAGTAAAACTTCAGTACCTCAACATCACAAAACAGCCAATTAAAAAATGGGCAGAGGACATGAACAGACACTTCATCAAAGAAGATATTCAGGTGGCCAGCAAATACATGAAGAAATGCTCACAATCCTTATCTATTAGAGAGATGCAAATCAAAACAACAAAGAGATATCATCTCATGAAGCAATAACAAAGTTCACCAAGACAGAAAATAGCAAATGCTGGTGAGGGTGTGGAAAGATTAGAACTCTCATACATTGCTGGTAGGAATGTAAAATGGTACAACCACTGTGGAAAACAGTATGGCACTTCCTTTAAAAGTTGGAAATATAAGTAGCATTTGATCCAGCAATTCCATTATTAGGTATATATCCTAAAAAAGTGAGACCAGAAGAAGCACAAGGAAGAAGTGGGAAGAATATTGTTACAGTGTGAGTATTTCAGTCAATGTCACAAAACAGAACTTATATGGATTGTTGAATGGAAAACCAATTTTCTCTGTAAACGTCCACCCAAATAATAATTTAAAAAAAAAAAAAATGAAGAAGTGGTGAGTGCTGGGATACAAATAGGTATGTGCACACTCATGTTCATTGCAGCACTATTCACAATAGCAAAAAGATGGAAACAACCTAAGTGGCCATCAAGAGATGAATGGATAACCAAAGTATGGTACATATACACAATAGAATACTATGGAACATTAAAGAATGTTGAAATATCCATGAAACACCTCATAACATGGAATAACTTGGAGGACATTATGCTGAGTTAAATAAGTCAGTCACAGAAGGATAAATATTGTATGAGTCCAACATTCTAAAAAGTTAAGGAAAGATTTACATAGAAGGAAATTTTATTTGTTGGTTACGAGGGATGGGAGACAAGAAGAGGAAAAAGTGCGAGCTATGTAAGAGACGTATATTGATTTGAGCGCAGAGAAAGGCAATATACCAAAAGTGGGTGAACAGTACAATATCACTGTTCTGGCTACCTAATGCTGCTCTGACAACATTATACCACAAATGGGATGGCCTTAACAAACAGGAGTTTATTCTCTTACAGTTTGGAGGCTTTAAGTCCAAGTTCAAAGTGCCATGCTCTAGGGGCTGGGTGAAAGCCCCTCAACCTTGGGGTCCAGCTCTGCCTCCTACTCCCAGCCCACTGGAGCTAGAGGCATTTCTTCACTCAGACAGCTGCTGGCTGCTGTGGCTGACAAGCCCAAGGTTGACAAATAAAAAGTCACAGTCCCAATGTT
>NW_006921825.1:3283482-3284140 GCF_000298275.1 Orycteropus afer afer | reverse complement strand
TTGACACAGTGGCTGCGATTATGGGGTCAAGTACAGCAGGGATCATGGAGCTGGCACAAGATTGGGCAGTATTTCTTTCTGCTGTGCATGGGGTCGCTATGAGTTGGAAACGACTTGACGGCACTTAACAACAACATATATATAATAGAGTGAACAGGGGCAAAGTTATGATAATTTCTTAGCCACAACCAAACACCTTGAGGGAGTGAGTCACTAGGCCAGTGGGCTTAGGATCATGTTTTTTTTTTTTTGGGGGGGGGGGCAGTGCAGCCAGGACATCAAGCCTAATTGTCACAACACAGTACACAAAAACACTGTTCTACATCCTACTTTGGTGAGTAGCAAGTAGGGTCTTAAAAGCTTGTGAGAGGCCATCTAAGATGCAACTATTGGCCTCACCTCATCCAGAGCAAAGAATAATGAAGGAAATCCAAGGCACATGGAAATAATTAACCCAAGAACTAGTGGACCCTGAGACCAGAAGAATTAGATGGAGCCCAGCTACTACTGCCCTACTGCCAACCACTTGGAAAGGAATCAAAATTGGAAATCCTAGATAGACTGGGGGGAAAATGTGGAACAAAACTCAAAATCACAAAAAAAAAAAAAAAAAAAAAGACCAGGAAATAGTGAAAAGTATCTTCTCAGGTCACAATGC
>NW_006921825.1:3276907-3283368 GCF_000298275.1 Orycteropus afer afer | reverse complement strand
CTCCTTAGAACAATCAACCTTGGGAGATCAGAAGGGAGACATTTGCACAGGGAGACAACTCAGAAGGCAGGAATGCATAGGAAAGAAGGAATTAGAAAGGGCAACCACAGGAAGGAAGTGGGGAGAGCTATTATATTGTGAGTATCACATGAAACAAAATATGTATGAACTGTTGAATGGAAAACAAATTTGCTTTGTAAACGTTGACCCAAATCACAATAAAAAGTTAAATAAATAAATTCACTAGTGGACATGCAACTTCTACGCATCAAAAGGGAAGAAAAAAAACAAACTCACTGCCATCTAGTAGATTCCGACTCATAGCAACTCCTTCTGGGTTTCCTAGATGGTAAATCTTTATGGAAGTAGATTGCCCAGTCTTCCTTCTGTGGAGTGGCTGGTCGGTTTGAACCATCAGCCTTTGGATTAGCAGTCAAAGGCACTACGCTACCAGAGCTCCTCAAAAGGGAAAAGCGGGGATTAAAGAAAGGAGAAAACAGAATAGATCAAATTGGGTAAAGAAAATCAAGGTAGCTCTTATCTTGTTAAAATGGAAGGGAGGAGGAAAAAACTAGTTGTGTGTCTTTTCTGAAGACTAGCCTAATGGCACATTGTTTTAGCTGCTAACCAAAAAGTTAGTGATATGAACCAGCTGCTCCACAAGAGAAAAGACTTGGCAATCTGCTCCCCTAAAGATTACAGCCTGGGAGGTAGATCTACTCTGTCCTAAATGTTGTTATGGGTCAGAATCAATGACACACCACACAACAAAAGGCCATTCTATCATCTTGCTCAACTGCTGTGACCAGGACTGAAGAACCAGGCTAGCAGAGCTAAGAGACTTTTTACTTGGCAGATGGCCAGTAGAAGGAACAAGTTCTGGTGTCTGACATCCATGGAATTGAGTCCCAACCCTGGTACATATGGGTATGTATCCTTGATCTTAAATGATCTACTTATTTGATCTGTGTTTCACTCTCCTCTTCTGCAAAGTAGAGATAACAATAGTTATTATTGTTATCATAGATAACAATTCATAGATATGACACTCAGAGTACTTGGATGAAAGCAATAGAGTTCAAGTAAAAGGAGAATTCATTAGAGTCTATGAAGGCATAGATGAAAAACCAGCAGGAGCCATTAGTGATTAGACCATCTGTCTAGGATACTGCTGTCAGCAAAAAGGAGTCTACCATCCCCTATCTGTTCCCATTTATCTTTTGGCACATGTTCATGTTCAAAAAACCCAACATGAGAATACAATTGATCCATCTGTCTGCTAGAGGCACGGAGAGGTAAGATGTTGCTCCCCCCAGATGTAGGGCACTGTCTGGATTCCCCCACACAAGACAAGGTTGCATGAAGACATATAAAAAGGCAATCCCACATAGATGAAAAATGTCTGCAACAATAGAATCATCATAAAGAATAAATGAGATAATATACATTCAACCCTTAGTAATCTACTAGAATGTATCAGATGGCCAATAAATGACAGCTATTATTATTGCTATAATTAGTATTATTTTTAACAACTACCACTCTGGCCACCAGGGGGGATACAGACAAACAATATAAATAGACTCATTTAAATGAATTCATAATGAGGAGCCACAGGGAGAAAGGTAGAACTAGAGACATTTAAGATAAAGGCCTAATGCTTCCATGAGATGACAGCTAAGAATATCAAAGCCACTTGGGGAATAGCCTTAGTATCACTGTCAGCCTGAATGCTGGGGCAGAGTGTAGAGAGAGAGGTCATCGGCTTCAGAGCGAGACTTGTCCTCTTATGGAGGACAGCACTGTCCATTCATTTGTCAGTTTCCAGTGCCTTATGAGCAGGCTCCGTGGGCCTTCACAGGAGGGGGTTCTCTGACTTCAATGACTTGCCCCAAGTCCTATGAGAAAGAAAGATAGATCTGAGGTCCTCCTGAGGTTACCATGCAAGCTCAAACCTTGTCATTTACAAAGGACATGGGTATGCCTACACATTGTTTGCATCAAAAATACAGCTCAAGTCTAAATATTAGCCCAGTGTAACTACACAGAAAATGAAGTCTAACATGGCAATTAATTCTCTGTATCTCTCTGCTGTGTTTCATGGGGGAATTTTTTTAAAGGGCAGAATTCTCATCATAGGTTCAAGTCATGCCAGTGGTTTAGAGCTAAAATTAAAAGTGAAACCCTATCTTGAAAAATGTAGTCCTGAAGTCCTTATGATGTCACATTCTTTTACAAATGTATGGTGTGAGTTGCCTCTGACAGCCTAAAGCTGCCCTTGTATTGCTGAGTCTTTCCACAGAGCCAAGGTAAATGGTGATGTACAAACAACACACAGGAGGCTTTGGAAGGCTCTAAGACCTCTTAATCAAAAAAATAGAAAAGTAAAGCCATATTCAGTATTGGGTAAAATTTAGTGAAATCAATAGAAAATTTAGTATCAGGCTGATTCTTCTTGTCAACTGACGTCGAGTCAACCTCTAACTTTTGACTCATGGTTACCCTGTGAACTACAAATTAAACCATTATGATCCCTAAGGCTTCACTAGCTAAATTTCAAAAACAGATTACCAGGCCTTTCTTCCTAGTCCTACCTTAATCTGGAAATTCATTGAAACCTATTCAGCATCACAGCAACATGCAAGCCTCCACTGACAAAAGAGTGGTAATGGAGCAAGAGCTATATTGGCCAGGAATCAAACACTCATCTCCCACATGGAATGTGAGAATCCTACCATTGAACCACCACTGCCTCATATTGGATTAAGGTTAATATAATCCAGAACATATAATTTGTTAGATACTATACCCTATACTCTCTATATGCTAAATCCTTGATCCATACCAACATTAAAGTTGTAATCCAAGTTGTGATAATGACAATGATAAATGATGAGAGTTAACTAGTCAAAAATTGTTGTTGTTATAGCCGTATAGTCAATTTCAACTCATAGCAACCCTCTAGGACAGAGTAGAACTGCTCCATAGGGTTGCCTAGACTATAATCTTTAAGGGAGAAAATTACCAGGTATTTTCTCCCATGGATTCAAATTGCTGACCTTTCAGTTAGCAACTAAGAGCTCAATCATTGCATACTGGGTTGTCATTTATTGATTCAAACAATATCTATTAAAGGCTTGCTTTGTGCTAGGAACAGTACTGAATTCTGGGATGCAATAGAGAGAAAGGTAGCCAGGGAGTTGCCAGGCTAGGGAAAGCAAAAGATAGTAATCATATAAATAAATGCAAAGTAGTAAAATTTGTCCAAGTTACAATAGGAAAATTGGAGCTACTCAGGCAAGACAAAGATGCCTTCTTGAAGGAGGTGTGGCAAACAAGCTGAGATCCCAGGAATGAGACTTGGTACCTAGGAGAAGTGCGGATGGTAGTAGATGGAAAGGAGGGTATTTTGTCAAGTAGTCATCTTTATCCTTATCCTCCTTCCTTGCTAGGAAAGTCAAAGGTCTCAAAAATCATCGCTAGCAGCTTGGGAAGTACATATGTCCCTAGTGTGCCAAAAAGCCCAAAAGACAAAAATACACAATCCAAAAACTATTGTTTAAGCCTCCATTGGCAAGACAACAAGAACTATACAAATAAGCAGAAGTCTGCTTCATTCCTATTCTCAATAATAACCTACCTAGGGAAGAAGACAAAACAAATTCATAAATAAATAAGGAAAAAATATCTAGGTTTATCTAGGCAACAATAGAAGCCATCTTCTTTTATTCATTCAGCAGTTATTACTAAGAAGCTCTGGTAGCACATTTAAGCACTCAGCTGCTACCTAAAAGTTAGTGGTTTGAATCCATCCAGCACTTCTGTTGGAGAAAAACCTGGCAATCTGCTCCCATAAAGATAAGGGCCTAGAAAACCTATAGGCAGTTCTACTCTGTCATATGGCTCACTGTGAATCAGAATCAATTCTGTGGCATGCAACAGCAACAAAAACAACATGAACTCAGCAGTGTGTGGGAAACAAAAATGATTCAGGCCCATTACAAGGGAAATCAATAAGATGGATTGATACAATAGCCACAACAATGAAGTCAAACATACCAATGATCGTGAAGATGGTGCAAGGCTAAATAACATTTTGTTCTGTTATACATGAGGTCACCATGAGTTGGAAGCTGACTCAGTAACAGCTAATAACAACAAATTAGCCATGATAGATCAAGAAAGAGGTTATTTTCACTGGCTCTTATTTTTGTGTGTGTGTGTGTGTGTGTGTGTGATTTGGGTGAAAATTTACAGAGCAAATTCACTTTCCATACAGCAGCTCACATACACTTTGTTTCATGACATTGACCACAATTTACTGCAATGCAACAGCGCCCCTCCCACTTCCTCCCACCAGTTACCTCCTCCCTGTGTCCATCCCTCCATGCACTCCTGCCCCCTGAGCTGTCTTCTTATGTCTAAACAGCCCTTCTTTCTCCCATGATTGTTCTCTCCAAGGAGTGTATCTACCTCAGGTAAATGTTCAGCTCATATGCCTGTCTTTTGTTTGGCTGGAAGACGCATGGGTTCAATTCCAGACCTGAAGGGCAGCTAGGGGCCATAGTCTCAGTGGTTCCACCAGGCTCTATTGGACCAGCAAACCTGGTCCCCTTTTTTTCTTTTTTTCTCCAAATGATTTTGAATTTTGTTCCACATTGTTCTCCCTCTCTATCCAGGATCTCCTACATAGACCCCCCTCCAAATGGTTGATAGTGGTAGCCGGGCACCATCTAGTTCTTCTGGTCTCATAGTCATATAGGCTGCAGATTGGATGGTGTACCAGTCACTAGGACTAATTCTTTCCATGAATTTTTAGTTTTCTTCATTCTTCTTTGCTCTGGATGAGGAGAGACCCAACAGTGCATCTAGATGGCTGCTTGCAAGCTTTTAAGATCCCAGTCACTACTCACCAAAGTAGGAGGTAGAACAATGTTTTGTGTAGTATGTTATGTCAATTGAGCTTGATGTCCCCTATTTCACTGGGTCTTAAATTGAATTCGTGGAGAAGTGAAGAAATGCAACCCAGAGAGGGAATGTACTAGAGGGAATAAAACAAGAGAAAAAAGATAAAATGTCTATAGGGGCAGCAAACAATTCAGCAATCTTTTGTAACTGGGGAGTTGATCAAGCTGGATGACTTCCACCCACCCTGCACCCAAGGAAGACAATACTCAGTGATCTCCATACTTCTCTTCTTAAATCCCTGGAATCTTCCCTCGCAGTTCTCCAGGCAGCCATTCCCAATAAATTGGAAAGGAAATGTGAAATGATACATGGATCATTCCTGGCTTTGATAAAATTCTAGTCTGTGGTGATCAAAGGTTTTACCCAAGAGAAAAGAGATATTATCAGAAGAATAGGTAAATCTGAGGATAGGAAGGAAAAAGAGAGTTAGGTAAGAAGAAAAAAGAAGCAGAGATGCCCATCTGGGAGCTATCACAAACACTGAGACATAGTGAAAGGTCCTGAGTTAATCTGATGAGAGTAGAATGGAAAGAAAAAAAAAATGTGATGAACAAAACAGCAAGACTTGGTGACTATCTGGATATGAATGACATCCCATTTAATAACTCAATTGTTATGAATTAAATTGTGCCACCAGCAAAATGGTGGCAGCATGAGCAGAAAACAGAGGAAAGAGACCTGAACTGTTGGGGAAGGGAAAGAAGTCAATTTGATTTGTTGGTAAGGATGTATCTAGGAGCAAACTACTTAAATTCAACAGGAGTTGTTAATCTGGAAATCAGCCTTACAGAGCTGCTTCTAAATAAACATTCACTCTGCTAGAGAAAACCATAAACCCAGGCTACTTTGGATGGCTATGAATAAACTTTCCTTGAAGAGCCTACATTATTGCAGAGAACAGGTTGCAAATAATAGAATGAAGATGTCTGCTAATGCACTGAATTAGAATTTTCCGAACTGCAGCCATTCATGTAATTCCCATTAGTGAGTGCAAAATAGGTGTTAATAGGACTTCCAGAAAGATGGTGGAATAGGCACACAAGCTACACAGACCCTCTGCAACAAAGAAATGAGAATCCAATTGAAACAGATACAGAAGATAATCTTGGAACCCTGCACTTTGAAGGGAAGGATAAAAAAATGGATTAAATACCAACTAGTAGAAGAACTTGAATGAAAACAGTGGATAGGGAGAAAAACAAAGCTGAGGACTGACAACCGTCCTGAGGGTGCAGCCATTTTAAATAATTGTAAGCAGTGTTCTGATGTCGCAGCAACTTAAGAATCTGCATGGGCAAGGACTGCACTGGCGGCTGACAACTAGAAAGGAAAATAGCGAAGAAGACAACAAACAGAGCTGTGGACCGTGAGCTGTCCTAAGGAAACAGCCATTATGAATATTTGCAAGCAGTGCTACCAGTTTAAATATATGCAAGAAGCATTGTGATTTGGGCAACAACCTAAGAATAGGTTCTGCTTGCCTAAGACAGCAA
>NW_006921825.1:3272731-3276626 GCF_000298275.1 Orycteropus afer afer | reverse complement strand
TTTTTTTTTTTTTTCTTCTTATCTTCTTTTGTTTCTTTCCATCCTTTTTTTTTTTTCATTTGCTATTTTCCCCTTTTTTCTTTACTATTCTTTTATTCTTGCTCTTTTCATTCATCCCCCCTCCCCAGATATTGTGGGAAGTTTTATCTCTTTTTTTAATTATCTTTCTTTTGTCTTTTTATTTATTTAATTTTTTTTATTCTTGTTTATTGCCTTTCCTTTTTTTGTGTATGTGTGTGTGTGATTTTTCCTGTTTGTTTATGTGGTTTGTGTGTTTTCTTCTCTTGTTTTTACTTATTTATTTGCTGGCTTGTAATTTACTTATTTACTGTGTCTCACTTACTGGGAGACAGCAACCATTCCCATGCAACCCAACCATACCTGCACCTCCTGAACCCCACCCACTAAGTGAGAGCTACCACTTGCTTCTGCACCAACTGACCAACAATAGATGGTGGCCAATATCACCGCAACTCATCCTCAACTGGTCTTCATGAAAAACTAACAGATCTGTACATACACTCTCATTTTCTATCACACTCACCAGGACACAGGTGCCTAAGTGATCCCAACTAGCAAATAGAAGAGCACAGTACCCTGCTCACACAGATATATCAAAACAAAATAAAGGAAAAAAAAAAAGTCTTGGGAAAATCACACAAACATACAACCACCAACTAAACATAAATACAACAACATCACAATGTCTTGGATACAACTGACCATCCCAGTCCACTCAAAGAAGAAAGATAAAGTGGTAAAAACAAGGCACCAGGATACAGATCTAGAAAACATCCCTGAGGAAGAAGCAGCATTAAAATTCCCTGATAAGGAATTCAAAAGAATTATATTTACAGATCTTCAATGAACTGAATGACAGATCAAGGAAAACACAGACAAAATTAAGGAAAACAGACAAGAAACTCTAGAACAATTTAGGAAAACAATACAAAATCAAACTAACAAAATAAACAAAAATTAGAAACAACACCAAAAAAAAACAACAAATAGAAATCCAGAAGATTACAACTAAGATTTCAGAAATAGATAATATATGGAATGGGCAAAGGAATAGAATTGAATCAATGAAAGAGAGAATTAAACAGATTGAAGTCAAATACCTCAATACTACTTTGCTAAGAGATCAATCAGAAAAAAAACATCAAAACAAAATGAAGAAAGCCTAAGATTCATCTGGGATACTATAAAGAGGAATAATGTAATTTTATATGTAATCAAAATTCCAACACAAGAAGAGAGAAACAAAACCACAGAGAAAATTGTGAAAGATTGTTGAAAGAGAAATTTGTTACTATGATGAACAATGAGAAGATATCCATTCAAGAAGTTCAACAAACCCCAAACATGAAAGACCCCAAAAGAAAATCACCAAGACATTATCATCAAACTCACCAAAACCAGAAAAAGAAAGAATCCTGAAAGCAGTTAGTGAAAAATGAAAAGTTACTTACAAAAGACAACCAATAAGACTAAGGTCTGCATTCTTGGCAGAAACCATGCAGGCAAGAAGGCAATGGAATGATACACATAAAAGCTTGAAAGAAAAAATTTCCAATCAAGAATTATTTTAAAAAAAACACCTCATTGCCGTTGAGTGTGGTCCAACTGATAGAGATCCTCTCTTTAGGTTTCCAAGGTGGTATCACTACAAAAGTAGACTGCCTAATATTCCTTCCAACCAAGAATTATATACCCAGCAAAACTGTCCCTCAAATATGAAGGTGAAATTAGGACATTTCCAGATAAACAGAAATTAAGGGAATTCAAGATGGAGTCTCATCAGTAATCACCACACTATTTCCCTCTAGCATCTTAGTGCTGGAAAAACTAGATACAGCTGTTTGAATTAGGGATTTTGGTGCTCTGAACAGCTCACTGAGTCAGACTGCACCAAGTTCACAGGGGTAGATTTGGAGGGAAAGTACAGGGGAGGGAACTAAAGAATATCTACCTTATGCAACACGGGCAAGCAGCCGAGAAGGGCCATTGGGGATTTCCCTGGGGGAATGTCTGGCAAGTGAGAATGGCCATCTGAGACCTCCCTGGGCCAAGGCAGACAGCACTCCACACCAGCATACCACCAATCTCCACAGGGATCTACCTTCAGCACATGATTTTATTGGTAATGTGTCGACTAGGTGCAAGTGGACACATCCAGAAACACTGAAACCCAAGCAGGAAGACCATTGGTGCTTCAGGAGGGTGGACTCACTCCCCCCTCAGCAGGTCATTGAATAGGCTTGGCTCAACTTGGTGGCACTGAGAGATCTACACTAAACTTTTTCACTAATATTAGAACCACAGATTACTAACAGGCACGCTCCTGACTCTAGCGCAGCTGAAACTGAGCATGTTCTGGGCCCCACAGGTGAGTGAACTAAAGACAATCTCCTGAGCCAATTGCAGCCAGGGCAAGTTGGGCTGGCACCGTGGGCAGGTGGAGCTAGAGAGAGGGATGCCCGTGGCCCATAGCAGAGCAGTGGGGGAACTTAAAGACAGACTTCCAGGCCGATCACAGTCAGGGCGGGTTGGGCCGGTGCTACAGGCAGGCGGGGCCAGAGGGAGAAGCACACGCAGCCAATTGCGGAGCTGGAAGGTGCCTTGCATCGGCTTATTGGCACCTGGGGGCCTTGGGAGTGGGTTTTTGTGTGTGTCTGGGCCTGTCAGAGAGTGGCAACCCCCTGGCAACCTGAGTCTTTCCTGATATTGAGCCGAGGGCCTTTAAATAACAGTATGACGTCACCAGTAGCAGCCCACCTAAAGCTCTAGAAACCACCCATAGCAATAACAAGCTTTCATTTTTCCACTCCCACCTCCTCTGCCAATAACTTCACTCATCCAATAGAAGAAACAGCATTCAGCCTACATAAAACCTCCCCATTCAAACTCTAAACCCTCTTTATGACAAATAGAAACCCATATCCACATTCCACACAGTGTTTCCAACACCACAAAGAAAACTGGAGAGTGACTCAGCATACCTGAATTAAAAATTAAATAAAATAAAATACACCAGCCTCACCTTTTCAAAATATTAAACCATAAAACCAAGACAACACAAATCAACACATAACCAACAGTTAAAGACAACCTCAAATGTTGAGGAAACAACAGGCAACCTCAAATCAAACAAAAAAACAGGGCAAGGAATTAGAAGCAAAACCACAACCAAAGGTCTCATTATACATGGAGAAAAAGGAGGCAATAGAATTATGTGAGAAGGAATTTAGAAGACATATTTATAGAGCTATACGAGAGCCTAAGGAAATCCCAAACAGAAACAAGGAGAACACAGACTGTTCACTGGAGGAACTCAGGAAAATCATTCACAAACAGAATAATAAGATTAGTGCACAATCAGAACTCATACAAAAACAGCAGTTAGAAATGCAGATGATGAATACCAAAATGCAAAAGATGAGTACCAAAATGACAGAATTACACAACACAGTAGAAGCACAAAACAGTACGTTAGAACTGGCTGAAGAACGCATATCCCAACCAGAAGACAAATCCCTGGACATCAGCCTGTATGAAGAAAAATCAGAACAAAGATTTAAGAGAAATGAAAAGAACCTAAGAATTATATGCAATGATGTGAGAAGAAACAATATAAGGCTCATTGGGTTTCCAGAACAAGAAGAGGTGAAAAAGACCACCGAGAAAATTGTGGAAGACCTGCTAGCAGAAAACTTCCCCCATATCATGAAGGAAGAAAAAATATCTGTCCAAGAAGCCCATAGAACCCACACAAGATAGATCCCAAGAGAAAAACACTGAAGCATATTATAATCAAACTTTCCAAAATCAAAGACAAAGAAAAAATTTTGAGAGCTGCCCAGGAGAAAAGAAATATTACTTATAATAATTAAAC
>NW_006921825.1:3269043-3270344 GCF_000298275.1 Orycteropus afer afer | reverse complement strand
ACCAAAACCAGGGAAAGACACCACTAGAAAGAAAAATTACAGACCAATATCACTCATGATATAGATGCAAAAATCTTTAACATAATTTTAACCAAAAGAATCCAACAACATATCAAAAAATTAATACATCCAGACCAAGTGGGATTCATACCAGGTTTACCAGGGTGGTTCAACATTAGAAAATCAATCAATGTAATCCACCACATAAACAAAACAAAACAAAAGAACCATATGATTATATCAATTGATGCAGAAAAAGCATTTGATAAAACCCAACATCCATTCCTGTTTAGAACTCAAAGCAAAATAGGGATAGAAGGGAAATTCCTCAACATAATAAAGGGTATATATGCAAAGCCAACAGCCAACATCATTATTTTTTTTATTGTGATTTGAGTGAAGATTTACAGAGTAGATTCATTTTCCATACAGCAGTTCACATACACTTTGTCTAGCCAACATCATTATTAATGGAGAAAGACTTAAGGCATTCCCCTTATGAACAGGAACCAGACAGGGATGCCCTCTATCACCACTTCTATTTAACATTGTGTTGGAAGTTCTGGCCAGGGCAATAAGGCATGAAAGAGAAATAAAAGGCATACAAATTGGCGAAGAGGAATTAAACTATCTCTGTTTGCGGATGATATGATCCTGTACATAGAAAATCCAAGGGACTCAATTAAAAAAAACAACTGGAACTAGTAGAGAGGTTCAGCAAAGTGGCAGGATACAAGGTCAACATACAAAAATCAGTTGGATTTCTCTACACCAGCAAAGAGTCTTCTGATAAAGAAGTAAGGAAAACAATACCATACACTATAGCTATGAAAAAAATAAAATATCTAGGAATAAACTTCACCAGAGATACAAAAGACCTATACAGAGAAAACTATAAAACACTGCTACAAGAGATAGCAAACACACTACATAAATGGAAGAACCTACCTTGTTCATGGATAGGTAGACTAAATATTTGTGAAAATGTCAATACTACCTAAAGCAATTTATACATTTAACGTAATCCCGATCCAGATTTCAACAAAATGTTTTAAGGACGTGGAAAAACTAATTACTAACTTCATATGGAAAGGAAAGAGACCTCAAATAAGCAGAGCACATTTTCAAGAAGAAAAACAAAGTGGGAGTTCTCACACTCCCAGATCTTAAGAACTACTAGACAGCCACTGCAGTCAAAACAGCATGGTATTGGTATAATGATAGACAGATAGACCAATGGAACAGAATCGAAAGTCCAGATATAGACCCATCCATCTATGGACAACTGATCTTTGACAAAG
>NW_006921825.1:3242347-3267128 GCF_000298275.1 Orycteropus afer afer | reverse complement strand
TGAGATCAAAGAACTAGACGGTGCCTGGCTACCAATGCCAACCACTCAGGAAAGGATCAAATCTGGAGATCCTGGATAGAGTGGGAGGGAAAACATGGAACAAAATTCCAAAAACTCAATAATGACCAGAATCACTGGTCAGATGAAATCTGGTGAGGCTCCTAATACTATGGCCCTGGAATACATTGTGCTTCTGGAATAAAACTCATCCCCAGGGGTGGGCTCTCAGCCCAATAGTTAACAAGATGTACACACAGACCACTCAACTTAGGATGACACACCCCCATACTCTATGGCAATACATCCCTTACAGCAATAGACCGTGGGATACCAGAGGACCAACATCCAAACTGAAGAAATGCAGGACCAATAGGAGTGCATAAATATGAGGGGCACAGGGGGAGGTTCACAGGGTAGGGAGGGGAGGAGACTGGGTTAGGGTTGGACATGGTGAATGGGGAATGAAACTAAATGTATGCATTATGTTGAATGTAAAACGAGCTTTTAAATTAAAAAATAAATTAAGGGAAATTTTTAATACCAGACCAATCTTACAAAGAGATGCTAAAAGGAGTCCTTCAGACAGAGAACAAACAGCAGCAGACAACAATCAATGGTTAACACACATGATGACATAACCCAGAAACCAACACAGTTGTGGAAGTATCCAAAATAAAGTAAGCTTACAAGACTGTAAACAGGGACATTAATTGGTAAATGAGGACAAATACAAACTAAAAAGAGGGAATAGATAATGTAGATCCATAACTTCCAAATGGTGAGGAGTTGAGAAAATTGGAGAGAGAACAGACTATTCTAAACTTGGGAAGAAAATTATAAATCACAGGGTAACCTCAAAGAAAAATAATACACCGCTGCAACAAAATAAGAAAGAGGAGAGGTAAAAATATTTAACAAATACTAAAACAATAGCAATGAAAGGAATGATAACAAAATTTATTTTAAAAAAAGATGAGCACAGAAAATTACATGGAACAAAGAAATCAGCAACACCATGAAAAAAACACATAACGAAATGACAGCAACAAATTCATACTTGTCAATAATTACACTGAATGTAAGTGGGTTAAAGGCACCCCTCAGGAGATGGAGAGTTGAAGACTGGATAAGAAAACATGACCTATCAATATGCTGTCTGCAATAAACTCACCTTAAACACAAAGACAAAAACAGACAAAAAAATCAAAGTTGGAAAAAGATTTATCAAGCAAATGGCAATCAAAAGAGAACAGGAGTGGCAATATTAATTTCTGATAAAACAAACTTTAAAAAAAAAACCACAAGAGGCAAGAAAAGACATTATGTAATGGTTAAAGAACCAATTGAACAAGAGGATATAACCATAATAAATATCTGTGCACCTAAAGAAAGGGCCCCAAAATACATATATCAGACTTTAACAGAACTGAAAAGATAAATAGATCGCTCCATGCCAATAGTAGAAGACTTTAATACATCACTTTCCATGAAAGATAGAACAATTGGAAAGAAACTCCACAAAGACGCAGAAGAACTAAACAATACAATCCCACAATTGGACCTTGTAGACATCTACAGAGCACTTCATCCAACAAGACAATATACATTTTTTTTTTTCAGTACACATGGAACATTATCTGCAATAGACCATATGTTAGGCCACAGAACAAGCCTCAATAAATTTAAAAGCACTGAAATATTGCCAAGCATCTTATCAGATCACTATGCTATAAAATTAGAAATCAACACTAGGAAGACCAAAGGAAAAAGAGAAAACACATGGAAACTGAATAACACCATCCATAAAAACTACTAGGTAATATAAGATATAAAAAATGAATTTAAAAAAATTCCTTGATTCAAATGAGAATGAAAACATAACACACTAATATCTTTGGGACACAGCAAAAGCAGTGCTCTGAGGGTATTTTATAGCAATAGATGCACACAACAAAAAAGAAGAAAGATACCAGAAGTAGGAGGGGAGGGGAGAGAACACTGCAAAAATAAAAATAATAATAATAAAAAAGAAGAAAGAGCTTATTTTGGTTCTCTAGTACTACTCTAACCGAAAATACCACAAATGGGATGGCTTTAACAAACAGATATTTATTCTCTTATTGTTTAGGAGGTTAGAAGTCCAAGGTCAAAGTGTTAGCTGTAGGGGCTGGGTGAAACATCTCCACCTTGGGCTTCGACTCTGTCTCTTGTTCCTGGCCCACTGGAGCTGGAGGTATCTCTTACTCAGGCAGCTGCTGGCTGTTGAGGCTGACTAACCCAAGGTTGACAAGTAAAATGGCACAGTCCCAAGATTAGCAGACAATATGGCAAGCCACTGGTTCAAGTCCAAGATCAGCAGATAACATGGCAGACAGCTGAATGAAGCTGTGGCTATCTACATGCAGGGTCCAAGCATGTCAAAAAGCTGCAGAGACCTTTCTCAAAACTAATGCTTATATACTGAAAATAGACCCCTAAGGCAGCTACTCAGCTGCTGCAGTAGATTCCACCATGGAGTTGATTACCAGTCTCATCATGAGAAATAACAACATCCAGTTGCCCAGCCACTCATAACTAAGCCCAGTCAAGTTAACATACAACTTTACTACAATTAGAGCCAAAATCAACACCATAACCCAACATCTTCAACAATTAGGAAAAGATCAGGAGGGGAAATAAAAGAAACCTACAGTCACCAGAATAAATAAATAAATAAATATTCAATCAGAAATAAATGAAACAGAAAATAGAAAGACAATAGAAAAAAATCAACAAGACTAGAAGTTGGTTCTTTGGAAAAGATAAATAAAATTGACAAACCACTGGCAAACTTAATGAAGGAGAAGATGCAAGTAACACAAATAAGAAATGAAATGAGCAACGTCACAACAGAACCAACCAAAATAAAAAGGATATCAGAATACTATGAAAAACTTTACTCAAATTTGAAAATCTAGAAGTGGACAGATTTCTAGAAACACGCCACTTACCTAAACTAACACATGCTGAGGTAGAAATTTTGAACAGACCCATAACAAAAGAAGAAATTGAACAGTTCATAAGAAAATGACCAACAAAAAAGTCCTGGCCCAGATGATTTCACTGTAAAATTTTACCAAACATTCAGACAAGAACTGACACCAATCCTACTCAAACTATTTCAGAACACAGCGAAGGATGGAATCCCCCAAAATCCATTTTATGAAGCAACCATAACCCTGATACCAAAACCAGGCAAAGACACCACTAGAAAGTAAAACTACAGATTAATATCCCTCATGAACATAGATGAAAAAATCTTCAACAAAATCCTAGCCAATAAACTCCAACAACATATCAAAAAATTGATACAGCATGACCACATGGTATTCATAGCAGGTATGCATTAGAAAAACAATCAACATAATCCATCACATAAGTAAAATAAAGGAAAAGAATCATAATATGATCATATCAATAGATGCCAGAAAAGGCATTTGATAAAATCTAACACTTTATCATTTATGCAACATTTTATCATTCCTGATAAAATCTCTCTGAAAAATGGAAAATTCCTCAACACAATAAAGGACATCTATGCAAAACCAACAGCCAACATTATTCTCAATGGAGAGAGACTGAAACCATTCCCACTGCAAACAGGAACCAGACAAGGATGCCTTCTATCTCCACTCCTATTCAATATTCTATTAGAAGTCCTAGCCAGGTCAATAAGGCAAGAAAGGAAAATAAAAGGCATCTACACTGGTAAGGAAGAAGTCAAACTATCCCTATTTGAAGATGATATGATCTTATACATAAAATAACCCAAGAGAGTCAACAAGAAAACTACTGGAACTTATTGAAAGATTTAGCATAGTAGCAGGATACAAGATCAACATACAAAAATCAGGATTCCTCTACACCAGCAAAGAGATTGCTGAAAAACAAATAAGGAAATCAATACCATTTACAATAGCTACCAAAAAGATAAGATACTTGGGAATAAATCTTACTAGGGATACAAAAGGCCTACACAAAGAAAACTCAAAACATTACTTCAAGACATTTTAAGAGATAGACATTAATGCAAGAACATACCATGCTCATGGACAGGAAGACTGAAAATTGTGAAAATGCCAATACTATCCAGAGCAATCTGTATATTCAATGCAATCCTGATTCAGATTCCATCAAAATTCTCCAAGGACATGGAAAAATCAATCACTAATTTTATACAGGAAAGAAAAGAGACCTCAAATAAGCAAAGCACTACTGAAGAAGAGCAAAGTAGGAGGTCTCACACTCCCAGATCTCAAAACCTACTCTACCGCCACAGTAATCAAAACTTCCTGGTATTGGTACAATGACAGACACACAGACCAGTGGAACAGAATTGAGAACTCAGAAATAGATCCATCCACCTATGGTCAGCTGATCTTTGACAAAATGCTGAAATCCATTAAATAGGAGAAGAGCTAGTCTCTTTAACAAATGGTGCTGGCAAAACTGGATATCCATTTGCAGAAAAAGGAAACAAGATCCTCACACCATACACAAAAACTAACTCCAGATGGATCAAAGACTTAAATGTGAAATCTAAATCTGTAAAACTCATCAAAGAAAAAAATAGGGACAAACCTAGGGGAGCTAATTTTTGGCATGAATAGATTATCAAGCAAACTCAAAATGCACAAACAGCAGAAGATAAACTAGATAATTGGGACCTTGTAAAAATTAAATTCTTATGTGCATCAAAAGACTTCTCCAAAAGAGTGAAAAGAGAACCTACACATTGGGAAAAAACTCAGCAACAACATACCTGACAAAGGACTTATCTCTAAAATTAATAGAAAACTGCAACACCTCAACATCAAAGAGACAAACAACCCAATTCAAAAATGGGCAGAAGACATGAACAGACACTTCATCAAAGAAGATATTCAAGCAGCCAACAAACACATGAAGAAAAGCTCATGATCATTAGCCATTAGAGAGATGTGAATCAAAACAACAATGAGATACTATCTTACCCCAGAATTAACAGCAAAGTTCAACAAGACAGAAAATAACAAATGCTGGTGAGGATGTAGAAAGATTGGGACTCTCATACACTGCTAGTGGGACTGTAAAATAATACAACCACTGTGCAAATTGGTATGGTGATTCCTTAAAAGTTGAAATAGAAATACCATTTAATCCAGCAATCCCATTACTAGGTATATATCCTAAAGAAGTGACAGCCAGGACATGAATAGATATATGCACACCCATGTTCATTGCAGCACTATTCACAACAGCAAAGAGATGAAAACCACCTAAGTGCCCATCAACAAAGGAATGAATAACCAAACTCTGGTACATAGATAAAATGGAATACTATGCAACACTAAAGAATAATGTAGAATCAGCAAAACACTGCATAATATGGATGAACTTAGAGGACTGAGTGAATGCTGAGTGAATAAGTCAATCACAGAAGGACAAATATTGTATTACTACACTATTGTAAAAAGTCAAGGAAGGAAACTTTCTTTGTTGGTTACCAGAAATGAAAGGGGAGGGATAGGAAAGTACCTAGAGAAGCTGGAAAAAAAATAGATTGATAGATGATAGGTAAATATAGATAGATAGATAGATAGATAGATAGATAGATGATAGATGATAGATAGAGATAGAAACCAAAAATTATTAGTGGTTACCAGGAGTAAGAGGGAGGGGGAAATGTGAAAATTTTGTTTGCAGGGCATTTAATTTATGTTAATGGTGGTAGAATATTTTGGAAAAGGATAGCAATAATGGTGGTACAACATGAAAAATGTCATCAATGTCCCTGAGCTGTAAATGTAGAAGTTGATATGATGGTGAATGCTTTGGTGTGTACTTTTTCACCCTAATAAAAGTAAAAAAATAAAAAAGTATACTTACACTTTAAAAAAAAGAAAAAAGTGGTGTTAATATACATACTAACAACTAACTCAGACTTTGTCCTGAGTTAGACAGAGAGAGAATTAAGAGAGGCACACCTGTGTGAATTATATATTATCTAATCCTCAATCTATGTACCATAAAAATCATCTACTGGATCACATATGGCTCACACTTTGGTGAACAGAGGATAGCACATAATTGGCTAAAACTTGTTGAGCAACTACCAATCACCACCACCACTTGTCTGTCAGTCTGTTGTACTGTGGTGGCTTACATGTTGCTGTGAGGCTGCAGGCTATACCACCAGTATTTCAAATACCAGCAGGGTCACCCATCATCAACAGGTTTCAGCAGAGCTTCCAGCATAAGACAGACTGGGAAGAAATATGGAGCCATCTACTTCTGAAAAAATTGGCCAGTGAAAGTTTGTGGTGGCTTCTTGGCCATAGCCAGCTACTCAGAGAGAATGAGTAGTTGGAACTGTAGGCTCAGGACCATGGTCGCAGGGACATCGAACTCAATTGGCATAGCATACTACATAAAACATTGTTCTATCATTCTACTTTGGTGAGTAGTAGTGACTGGCATCTTAAATGCTTGCAAGTGGTCATCTAGATGCAATGATGGGTCTTTCCTCATCCAAAGCAAACAAGAATGAAGAAAACCAAAAACACATGGAAACAATTAGTCCAAGGGACTGGGAGACCAAGAGATTCTCAGCCTATATGACCATGAGACCAGAGGAACTAGATGTCAACCACTCAGAGGGGGATCAGTGCAGGAGATACTGGATAGAGTGGGAGAACAATGTGGACCAAAACTTAAAATCATAAATAAATAAATAGACCAAGTTTGCTGGTCTGATAGAGCCTGGTGAGACCCCTGAAACTATGACCCCTAGTTACTCTTCAGGTCTGGAACTGAACTCACTCCTGTGGCTTCCAGCCAAACAACAGACAGGTATATGTGGTGAACATTTACATCAAGTTGATACATTCCTTGAAGTGATCAATTGTGGGAGAACAGAATGGCAGTGTTTCCACAGGGAGACAGCTTGGGGAGGGGGCAGTAGTGCAGGGGAGGGAAGGACACAGGGAAGAGGTAACTACGAAGAAGAAATGAGAAGAGAGCTGTTACACTGTGGGGAATTGCAGTCAATGTCATGAAACAAAATATGTATGAACTGCTGTATGGAAAAGGAATTTGCTCTGTGAACTTTCAGCCAAATCACGACAAAAATTTAAAAAAAAAAAAAAAATTGGCCAGTGAGGACCTTATGGATAGCAATGAAACTATATTACTGGAAAACTTTATGAATAGCCCTGAAACATTGTCTGATATAGTGCCAGAAGATAAGTCCCTTAGGTTGGAAGGCACTCAAAATATGAATAGAGAAGAGGCTCCTCCTCAAAGGAGAGTTGACCTCAATGACACACATGAAATAACACTGTTAGGACTTTCATTTGCTAGTGGGGCATGACTCAAAATGGGAAGAAACAGCTTCAAGCACCCATTAATAATCAGAAAGTGGAATGTACAAAGTATGAATCTAAGAAAACTGGAAGTTTTCAAAAATGAAATGAAATGCATAAAGACTGATAACCTAGGCATTAGTGAGCTATAATAGACTGGTATTGGCCATTTTGAATTAGACAATCATGTACTATGCCAGGAAAGACTAATTGAAGAGGAATGGCATAGCATTCATCATCAAAAAAAGTGTTTCAAGGTCTATCCGAAAGCACAATGCTGTCAGTGATAGGATAACATTCACAAGTCTTTAAGGAAGACCAGATAATAATATTATTCAAATTTATGCACCAATCACTTAAACAAAAGATTAAGAAATTGAAGATTTTTATCAACTTCTGCAGTCTGAAATTGACTAAATATGCAATCAAGATGTGCTTATTATTACTGGTGAATAGAATGTGAAAGTTGGGAACAAAAAAGCAGCTCAGTAGTTGGAAAACATGGCCTTGGTGATATAAATGATGCTGGACATTACATGATACAATTTTGCAAGACTTATTCATTGCAAATACCTTTTCTCAGCAACATAAATGGCAGCTACACATGTGGACTTCATCAGATGGAATACACAGGAATCAGATTGACTACATCTGTGGAAAGAGGCAATGGAGAAGTTTAGTTCTTTAGCCAAAACAAGGTAAGGAGCTGACTGTGCATCAGACCATCAATTGCTCATATCTAAGTTCAAGCTGAAGCTGAAGACAATTAAAACAAGTCCACGAGAGCCAAAACATGATTTTGATTGGTAGCATAATGCCTAAGGCACTTGACTGCTAACCAGAAGGCTGGTGGTTCAAACCCACCAGCCACTCCTCAGAAAGAAGGTTGGGCAATCCTACTTCCGTAGTGATACTGCCTTGGAAACCCAAGGAGGGGTCGCTATGAGTCGGGGCCGACTCGACGGCATATAACAACAACAACAACAACAAATTTAGAGAAGGAACTCTGGAGGCATAGTGCCTAAGGCATTTGACTGCTACCCCAAAAGGCTGGCGGTTCAAACCCACCAGCCACTCCTTGGAAGGAAGGTTGGGTAATCTACTTCCATAGTGATACCACTTCAGAAAACCAAGGAGGGTCACTATCAGTCAGATCCAACTCCACAGGAGTGAGTTTGGTTTTTGGTTTTGAATTTAGAGACCAGCTGAAGAATAGATTTGACACACTGAACACCAATGACAGAAAACCAGACAAGTTATGCGAGGACATCAAGACAGCATACATGAAGAAAGCAAAAGTTCATTAAAAAGATAGAAAAGGAAGAAAAGACTAAAACGGATGTCAGGAGAGACTCTGCAACTTGCTCTTGAATGAAGAGTAGCTACAGTGAAGGGAAGAAATCCTGAAATAAAAGAAATGAACAGAAGATTTTGAAGATTAACTCAAGAAAAGTAAAGTATTATAATGAAATGTGCAAAGACCTGGAATTAGAAAACCAAAAGGGAAGAACATGCTTGGCATTTCTCAAGCTCAAAGAACTGAAGAAAAAAATTCAAGCCTCAAGTTGTACTACTGAAAGATTCTATGGGCAAAATATTGAATGATGCAGGAAACTTCAAAAGAAGATGGAAGGAACACAGAGTCACTGTACCAAAAAGAATTGATCAATGTTCAACTATTTCAGGAGGTAGCATATGATCAAGAACCAATTGTACTGAAAGAAGAAATCCAAGCTGCACTGAAGGAAGTGACAAAAAATAAGACTCCAGGAATTGATGGAATACTTATTGAGATGTTTTAACAAACAGACGCCACGCTGGAGGCACTTACTCATGTATGCCAAGTAATTTGGAAAACACCACCTGGCCAATGAACTGGAAGCGATCTATAGTTGTACTCATTCCAAAAAAAGGTGATCCCATAGAATATGGAAATTATAGAACAATATAATTAATATTACACACAAGTAAAATTTTGTTGAAAATAATTCAAAAAGTGTTGCAGCTGTATATTGACAGGGAACTTCCAGAAATGCAAGCTGGATTCAGAAGAGGACATGGAATGAGGGATATCATTGCTGCTATCAGATGGATCTTGGCTGAAAGCAAAGAATACTGGGAAGATGTTTACCTGTGTTTTATTGATTATGTGAAGGTATTTGACTCTCTGGCTTATAAAAAAAATTATGAGTAATATTGCAAACAAGGGAATTGAGAACACTTAATTGTGCTCATGAGGAGCCTGTACATAGGCCAGAACAAGGGGATACTGTATGGTTTAAGTCAGGAAGGGTGTGAGTCATCAGGGTTATATCATCTCACCACACTTACTCAATACCACTCATCGTTCTAAAACCTTTAGATCAAAACAACCCTGTTCAATAGAAATTGTTTTTTTAGTTGTTAGGTGTCTTCAGGTCGGTTCTGACTCATAGTGACCCTATGTACAATA
This sequence comes from Orycteropus afer afer, assembly GCF_000298275.1. NCBI lineage: Eukaryota > Metazoa > Chordata > Mammalia > Tubulidentata > Orycteropodidae > Orycteropus > Orycteropus afer. The sequence goes on along the minus strand of NW_006921825.1, from coordinate 3,257,294 downwards.
GAAGCAAACACTACCCAGTCCTACGCCATCCTCACAATCGTTGCTATGATTGAGCTCATCATTACAGCCACTGTGTCAATCCACCTTGTTGAGAGTCTTCCCCATTCTTGCTGACCCTCTACTTTATCAAGCATGATATCCTTCTCCATGGACTCGTCCCTCTTGACACCATGACTCAAGTATAAGAGGTGAAGATAGAAATTATTATCCCCCATTTACAGATGAAAAAAGTTGAGACAGAGAAAAGTTAAGAATTTTCTTCAGGTTATGCTACCAGAAAATGGTAGAGCTGCAATTCAAACCCAGCTATCCTAACTTCAGAATCCTCACATGAAGTATAATCCTATATTGGCTGGCCAGAGAGGATGGGAGCACTGTGTGGGACAGCTTAGTACAAGGCACCTCTGTGAAGTGATACCCAGAGAAACAATGACCTGGTAAGTGGCTGAAAATAGCACTGGTGGAGAAGTTTTGATGTATGGTTCGTACCCATAATTATATAATTGTAGAGGGTAGCATTTCACTAATGGAGAGTTAAGGGGAGACATGGACTAGAACACTGTGTTATTAAGCATTTTCAAAGACCATAATAATTTAAGATACTGCGTTAACACAATTTATTCAAGATAGTATGTATAGTAAACGAAAAATGGAGGTATGTCTAAGGTACTGTTTCTTTACTGGTCAGAGTTAAATGCTGGAAACAGAAACCACTCTAAGTGTTTCAAGAAGAATAGAATTTAATTTAGGGATTAGATGCTTATAAAATCACTTAACAGGTAGATGAATGGAATTGAATAAGCTGTCTGTGTAGGCTTCTGTGGCACTCACGAATATGGCTCACCAAGTATTTCCAGCTTTCTACCTTCTGAGAACATGATAGGATGGCATGTCCTACACCCTCCGTGGTTGGGTGGGACATGTGACTAGTTCTGGCCATTGATTTTTGAGAAGACATGACATGATTCACTCACAAACCAGAGCATTTAACTGTCAGCACAACATTCCTAGAACTCTCCACCTTTCTGCCATTGAGTTGATGGCTGCTCCATTAGCCTCTATCCTAGAGTGAGAAGACACAGATTACAGCCCCTAGATAACCCACCAAACCAGTAAATCAGTTGCCATCAAGTTGACTCTGCCTCATGACAACCTCATTTGTGTCAGAGTAGAACTGCACTCCATAGGGTTTCCGATGGCTAGTTTTTCAGAAGCAGATGACCAGGTCTTTCTTCTGAGATGCCTCTGCGTGTACTTGAATCCCCATCTCTTTGGTTAGTAGTCAAGTGCATTAACCATCTGCACTACCCAGAGACTCCAGATAATCTCATGAGCCATCTAAGATTCTGAGGTTGTTTGTTACCCCAGCAAAACTTCACACATGCTGACTGATACAGGTTCTGATTTCAAGATTATAAACTACCACAGCTACAATCCAGAGGCCAACAGCTATTACTGCCACTAAGATGCTAGGCTATTGATGCTGACATGGTTATCACCACTGCTACAACTACAGTTTCCCCACACCAAGAACCCGAAAAATAAACTGTGGACATGGACTTCAGGTGCTGCAAATATTCACAATATTCTTCTACCTTCAAAATATCAAGGGTATCTACTTACCAGAACCTATGTTGCATCCAGTATCTTAGCTGCCAAAGAGTCAGGAGAATGTAATTTTTAGCCTTCTGCATCTGAGAAAAGGAGCTCTGATGGATAAGGAGTGCTACTAATCAAAAAGTCAGTGGTTCGAACCCACCAGCCACTTCCTGGTAAAAGGATGAGGCAATCTGTTTCTGTAAAGATTTACAGTCTTGGAAACCCTATGGGGGCAATTCTACTCTGTTCTATAGTGTCACTATGAATCAGAATTGACTTGATGGCAGGTGGTTTGGCTTTTTGGATCTCTGAGATGGAAGAGTATGGGGACATAGATGCTGTAGAAACAGTTTGGAGTACCAACAAAATCTAGCACCAGTTCTCAAAGCAGGCTCCAAAGACTTTTGCATCAGATCACAGTGGGTGCTTACCACCAGATGCCAAAGATAATCAGAATCTCAGGGGCTGGGCCTAGGGATCCACATTTTGACAAAAGCCCCAAATGATTCTCATACAAACTAAAATTTGAGGCTCTCTGGCCTATGGCAAAGGGAATTTGAAAAAAAGGGGGGGGGGGTTAAAGTAAAACAGTTCCTAAATGAATATTAATATTTTAATATCTCTTTAATTTTGCAGGAGCTCTGATGCCACAGTGGTTAAAGCATTTGGCTGCTAACCAAAAGTTGGTGGTTCAAACCCACAAGCCGCTCCAGGGGAGAATGGTGAAGCAGTCTGCTTCAGTAAAGATTTACTGCCTTGGAAACCCTATGGGGCGGTTCTATTTTGTGCTATAGAGTCACTGTGAGTCAGAATCAACCAATGTCAGTGGGTTTAGTTTTTGCTATAAATTTTGCAAGGACCTCTGGTAGTGCGAATGTTTAAGCATTTAACTCCTAACAGAGAGGTTGGCAGTTCAAACCCACCCAGCCACTCCACGAGAGAAAGACCTAGTAATCTGCTTCTGTAAAAATTACAACCTAGAAAACCCCATGGGGCAATTCCACTCTCCTACATGGGGTTACTAGAAGTTGGAATAAACCAGACAGCACCCAACAAAAACAATGTAGTGGTTTTTTTTTTTTTTTTTTTCTTATATGGTTTTAAATCATTAAAATTGTGAATCATAAAAGTTAGAGTTAGACCGTACTGAAAATAAAACCTAACTCCTTTGTTTTAGAAATAAGGAAAATGAAACACAAGAAGGTTAAGAACCTTGCTTAACAGTAAATATATTTAACAGGAGAGATAATATTATGGCCCAAAGAAATGACTGAAAACCAAATAAATTACATTGGACCCCAGAAGACAAGACTATATGACAAACACCTAAATATTACTCACAGAGAAAACAAATCTTAAGAAATTCTTAATACAGAAGCTCAAATGGATGGCCTCCATGTCACAGATGCATTTTGTTGACCTACCCAGTATTCTTTTAAAATTGGAGCTAGCATCTAAATTTGGGAGATTTCACATGAAAATACGTGTACCTGGTTTCCCTTGAAAGATTAGAACAGCTAAGCAATTGGGGCTCACATTCCCAGCCCAGCTGACAACCATTGGTTCTTCTGAGAAGCCTCTGCCAATCCCCCTTCTGAAGGGGTTTATGTTCTCCTGATTTCCACAATTGTACAACTTCTCACTCTCTTCTGGGATTTCAGGCTGAAGGTTGAAAGCTATTTATCACCATGCCTAAAATTGTTTTTCTTAATGTAGAGAAAGATTTCTCATAACTATAGGCTATCATTAAAGCCAAGAAAACCCTAGGGAGCAGTTCTACTCTGTCCCATAGGGTTGCTATAAGTCAGAATTAACTGACAGCGCCTAACAACAACATCATCAACACGAAAAACACAAAGATCAATGAGGCTGTGTATGTTCTTATTCCTCTCACTTCATTCATTTTTATTACAGGCCTGGTCCCTAGGAACAAGCTGCCACTCTGGCCTTAATGCACTTAGGAGAATTTCTGTCCTCATGGGCAAGTTTGCAGCATATGATGAGCTAAACAAGTAACCAGAGCCCCCACCTGGTCACCTACAAAATAGCACCGTGGAGATCTAGCTATTTTCATATCCTGGCACGCAGGGCAGTTAGAGTACTTCTCTATACAGGATACCACAGCGCTGTATGTTGGAGGTAATTAGTTTGGCTCTAAAATTAGATGTTAAATAAATGTTCATGAACATCTGTTCCCAATAAACAGGATAAATTGAAATTAATAATTGCCATATTCATTTCACAAATGAATTACACACTTTTTAAATATACCCGCATAACACACGCGTGATCTCCTGCCAAGCTGGGCCAGCATAAGAAAATTTATTTAGTGGCAAAATAGGAGAACCTGAGGAGCTGAGCCAGGCAGATACTGTGCCACCCACTCTGAACACACCAAGAAAATGTGTGAATGCCTTGCTTGTTTTTACTCCTTTAAAAGGAAGAAGTAAATAGCTGATTAACCATGACCCAAACACCAGTGGCCGTCACTAGGGTTGGTGTCACCCAGTGCAGTAACTCATGGTGTCACCATCTCCTTCTCCCATACCAGACCATACAGGATCCTTAGTAATGTGTATTGTCAATATTAATCATAGAAAAATATGTCATAGAGTTGCAAATTGCTTAAATGTAATACTTAGACTATATGAATACTAACAAAATTGCTTTGTAAAATCTTTCTACATTGAATTACAATACTACTAGTTACAATTATATTAGTAACTGAGCAGAAGCCTTTTTTATTTTTCTTCTTCTTTCCTTTAATTACTACTTTATTCTCGAAAAAGTTATTGATGAAAGTTCACCAATGGGTTTTATTTATCACATTAATCCACCAGAGCATAAGCAGTATATCAGAGTGGTTAAGAGACGTCAGTCAGCCTCAGTCTGAGCCCCAGATCTACCATCTGTGCAAGTCTGATCAATTTACTTCATCTCCTTAATGAATCAGATTTTCCATCTATGGAAGTTGGGACAATAGTACCTAGCTACTTTGAAGATCAACAATAGTGATAAAACATGGGATGAGTTTAGGACATAAGATGTCCAACATATAGTATCCATTCCCATTGCTACTGAGTTGATTCTGAGTCATAGCAACCCTATAGGACAGAGTTGCCCCCATAGGGCTTCTAAAGGTGTGATCTTTATGCAAGCAGACTGCCACATCTCTCCCCATAGAGTGGCTGGTGGATTTGAACCACTGACCTTTCGGTTAGCAGCCAAGTGCCTAGCCACTGTACTGCCAGGGCTCCTGAAGTGTACTAAGTATTAATAAATGTCAGCTCTTAGCAATAGAGCCTTAGTATACAAAGGTCTTCTCTCTGATTGACTCAAATCCTGTTCCACTGATACCTATAAAATAAAGTCATATTAAAAACCAGAAGCAAAGTTAGTGATGAAATTACTTCACAGATAGGAAGTTTGAAGTTTTAGCTAAAAACTAATTTATATGGATCTAGCAAGAAACTCTTCAGTCTCAGCAGGCCTTTGTTCAGAGTCAGTATAAGGTTCTCAAAACTTTAGAGTATATAACATCTAGTATAGGCAATGCTGGAGTCCCTGGATAGTACAAACAATTAACATGCTCAGCTGCTAATCAAAAGGGTGAGGTTTGACTCCACCCAGATATGCCTCAGAAGAAAGACTTGGTGGTCTACTCGCAAAAGATCAGCCACTGACTATTTCACGGAGGGCAGTTCTACTCTGACATGTATGGAGTCACCATAAGTTAGGATGGACGTGACAGCAACTGGTAACAGGCTTCAGTGAGGTGAGCCAAATCTCTCACGCACTGATGGAGGAGGCAGTGTAAAATGGTATAGCCATTTTACAGGAAAATCTGATAATATCTAATACATTTTAAGGGTATATAAACATTGACTCAGCAACTTACTTCTCAATCTTTCTTCTGGAATATGACACTCAAATGTGCCTAGAAGCCATGCCCAAGGGTATTCATCACTGCATTGTTTATAATAGTGAAAACAACCTAATAGCTAAGCAAATTATGGCATATTCACAACATGGAAGATTATGCAACAGTGAATGAAATGTAGTAGAATTAGATCTACTAATGTGTTAAGATCTCTAAAATACATTGAGTTGGAAAGAATATATTGCAAAATTATATGCACAGTCTGACACACACACACACACAAAAAAAGTGCTGTACCAGAACACTAAGGAAAAGAAAGACATGGAGAGATGCACAAGAAGTACAGACAACAAAAGTGAATACTATTACATACACACTACTGCATTATCAGTAATAACAAACATTAATCTATGGATAGATACATAGGTCAACAGGGTAATAGATCAGGTGTGAGTAGGCAAAAGGGAATATACCCATGACCATATGTAAGTTTGAAAGATGATATTTCTATATATGTATTTGTATGTACTATAAAAAACGTCCATATATATTGCCAAAGGGGCAAGGATGTTGCATCTTCTGACCTCCTCTAACCCCACAAGAGGAAGACAGAATCACCATCAGTAGCACAAAGCCTACCCCTGCAAGGCCAGACATGCCACCTCCCTCCAGCCCTTTCACCAATCCTGACACCAACTGTTCCTCCCACAGCACCCACCACCTCACTGCTAGGTTCAATAATTCACTGCAATGGCCACACAGAACTCATAGATTATGGGGTTTACTAGGGAAGCAACAGGTTACAACTCAAATTCAGAAATGCACTCAGTCTCTCGCAGCCAGCTATCTCACTTAGCAGCCAGCAGCTCTCTCTCAGCAGCACATGTCTCTCACATCACTCTCTCAGCAAGTGCGTGTCTCTCAGGAAAGTGTTTCTCTCAGCAGCATGTCTTTCTCAGCCAGCAGCCAGAGAGACTCCTTCTGCCTCTAGGAGGGCTCTTCTGAGCCTGGCAGAGTGTCCATTCTAACCAATCCCAACATCAGAATTCTATATATCTGAGAGAAAGTGAACTTCCCAGAAAATTACTTTGTGCTGCTCACAGCAGAAATACCCAAGGTGGATAACTTTAACAATCAGGAGCTACTCAGTTGCTCACAGTAAATTCCACCACAGAGTTTATAAACACTTACAGCTAGAAAAGCTACACTATGTAATTTACTATACTGCATATATATATAATAAAGCTAACAGGGAGCAAAGTTAAGATAACTTCTTAGCCACAACCAAACACTTGAAGGAGTGAGTCACTAGGCCCTCGGGTTCAGGGCCATGGTCCTGAGGGGGCGTAAGCTCTACTGGCATAACATACTATAGAAAAACATTGTTCTACATCCTACTTTGTTAAATAGCAACTAAGGTCTTAAAAGCTTGTGCAAGTCCATCTAAGATGCAACAACTGGTCTCTCTTCATCCAGAGCAAAGAAGAGTGAAGAAAATCAAAGATGCATGGAAACAATTTGTCCAAGGGACTAGTGGACCGTGGAACCTCAGCCCACATGATTTTGAGACCAGAAGAACCAGATGGTACCCAGCTACCACTGCCAACCACTTGGAAAGGGATCAAAATTGGAGATCACAGATAGGGGAGAAAAATGTAGAATAAAACTCAAAATCATAAAAAAGACCAGGCTTTCTGATCTGATAGAAATTGGTGAAACTCCTGATATTATGGCCCCAAGTCACCCTTCAGGCCTGGAATTGAACTCACTCCTACAGCTTAACTTTCATCCAAACAATAAATAGGCCTACTATGTGAATAGTTACACCAGGTAGGTACACTCCTTAAAACAATCAACCACGGGAGGTCAGAAGAGCAGCATTTGCACAAGGAAATAGCTCAGAAGGCAGGAATGCATAGGAAAGGAGAACACAGGGAAGAGGTAACCACAGGGAGGAAGTGGGAAGAGAGCTGATACATTGTGGAGATTTCAATCAATATCACGAAACAAAATGTGTATGAACTGTTGAATGGAAAACAAATTTGTTCTGTAAACTTTCACCCAAATCAAAATTGGAAAAAAAAAAAAGTAGTACTATGCATTTTTACACACATGCTCACATGGTAGAAATTTCTGGTTGCCTTCTCCCCTTGCTTAATAATAGAAACATTATTTTATTTGGTGTAGTAATTAATCAGGTCCTCATATTCCTTGCAACTAGATGTAGGTTTGTGACTGAATTCTGGTCAATAAGATGTAATCAGAGTATATGTCTGGATGTCTTGCCTGGATTACACATAGCATGGCTAAAGGTTTTGTCACTATACTGGACCAAGAGGTGACTTTGAGGATGGAGATAACGAGCAAAGGGTAGAAGATTGGGACCTGGCTCCTTGATGACACCATGGAGCCACCATATCAACCCTGGATCACCTACTTCCATACTTTTTATCTGAGAGAGAAATTTCTAACTTATTTAAAATATTGTTATTTGAGATTTTTTTTCTATCATATGCACCCAAATCTAATCCTAAGTAATATGATAGGCAAATCCAATAGTCTCCAAGGACGTACCAAACTCTTATCAGGTGTTGCCTCTGGGGAACAGAGAGGAGGCCTCAATTGCCAAGAGTGGTTAAAGGAAAATATACCTCTATCTTTCACGTTTTGTTTTTTATTAGGATTCACGCATATTAGTACAATTAAAAATTAATTCCAAAATAAAGGGAAAGATCCCTGGGTGGCTCAAATGGTCAGTGCTAGATTGCTAACCAAAGGGTTGGTGGTTCAAACTTACCCAGAGGTGCCTCAGAAGACAAGCCTGATGATCTTCTGAAAAGCCACAGCCTTGAAAATCCTATGGAGCAATTCTACTCTGCACAAAAGGAGTTGCTGTGAGTCAGAATCGACAGCTACTAACAACAGCATGTAGACTAGGAAAGTCTTAAAGGGAAAACATCCTTGTTCAATTTTCTTTATAAAAAGAAAGTGGAGTCTGATCAAGCAACAGCTGCCAGAGCTCAGGGCCTCAGGTGCTCTGCAATGACTTTACACTGCAACCCCTCACTACAGGGCCAGAAGGGTTGCACCATGATAACAAACACCTCCCAAGAGGACTCTTACCCAGACTGACAGCTGGGTAACTCCATCAGAGACACTTCACCTGGAGACTGACCACCAGAGACCATTAAGCAGGCAGTGAACTTAGTTTCAGACAAAAACTAATCCCAGCTGAGGTCCTTGCACAGCTCTGTAGTTATTGAATCACTGGGCCCAGGAGGCTACAGTTAGGTTCAATTATCAATCCTGTCAAAGAATTGTTTTCTCTTTTTGTGATCAGTATTTCTAATTTGACAGGGAGATGTTCAAATGTGACAGAGATTAGGAGGGGTATCAGTAGCTCTGGTGGCATTCTACTATGTGGCAAGGGTGATAGCCTGTAATTCTATCATCTGTCAGCTAAAACCAAAAACCAAACTCACTGCCATCGAGTTGGATCTGACTCATAGCAACCCCTCCTTGGGTTTCCGAGGCAGTATCACTATGGAAGTAGATTGCCCAATCTTCCTTCCAAGGAGTGGCTGGTGGGTTTGAACTGCCAGCCTTTTGGTTAGCAGTCAAATGTCTTAGGCACTACACCACCAGAAAGTAAGTTTGGCACACATTCTTATGGTCTCAAAATAACAGATATAGGAAATGAATTGGCCAGGAGGAGGGGGATATGGGACTAAAACTTAGTCCAAATTCAACTGACATTCACCACATTCAGATCAGCAAGAAGCCACAGATGAACTAACATTGGGCAGATATGGGGACCTTTCGTGACTTTAACATATCTGTCCTCAATTAAAGGACCTTTGGTGTTGCTGTGGGCTACTAAAGGTCAGCAGTTCAAACCCACCAGCTACTCTGTGGGAGAACAATGAGGCAGTCTGCTTCCATAAAGATTTACAGCCTGGGGAACCCTATGAGGGCAGTTTTACTCTGTCCTATAGGACTGCTATGAGTAAGAATTGACTCTACAGCAATGGGTTTTGTTTTGGGTTTGGTCCTCATTTATTCCCGGATTTGGAAAAATTCCAGCCCTGAATAACCCATTCATCAACTTTCTGTATGCCTACACCTATAAAGCCATGCCTTACCAAAGAAGACCACTCACAAGTGGGCATGCTGGTATCATTCTAAATCAGGAGTCCAGTCTCAAATAACATTCAACTGGACCCAGCAATTCTGCTATTTCGGAGTAACCAGATCATAGTTTTTCTAATTCCTCAAACCTTCCACCCTCTGCCCCCCCTTTTACAAGATGTCCTCATGTCACACTTAATCAAGAAAGGAGGAGCCACATAGGAACTCCCACATCTTGCCACCTCCAAATATAAAAACCCTCTTAGTGCCTGCACCCATCTGCTGCTTCTGCTCTCTTATCACAAGCAAGCAATACCATCACCCTATTTAATGCCAATCTCCACACATGTGATCTGGATCCCACACCCTCTAACTTCCTAAAGCGATAGACACTCCTTGACTTATTGTCATGTCTCTGGCATGCTTACTTAGTCTTTCCTTTTCCCCACCATCACTCCCTCAACCCACACATTTGCTCTAGAGAAGGAGAGGGACACAGTGCTGTTAACAGGAGATGTGAGCTTTTGAGCAACATCCCAGAGAAAGCAAAGCTTGAACAAAGACCTGAAGAACTAGGAGAGATTAGTTTGAGAAAAACTGGAAAGAATAATATCCCAGGCAATAGGACCTGCATGTGTATCATACCAAAAACCAAACTCACTGCCAATTGAATCGATTCTGACTCATAGCGACCCCCATTGTGTTTCCAAGGCTATAAAGCTTTAGGGAAGTAAATTCCTCCATCTTCCATCCACTGAGTGGCTGGTGGGTTTGAACTGATGACTTTCTGGTTAGCAGCCAAATGCCTTATTCACTACATCACCAGGGCTCCCTTATGTACATCATAGGCCCTGTGAAAAGTTGAGAGCTCACGTGGTGCTTTGAAATTAATCTGTTAGAATTATCCATGTATTTTTACTTGAAAAAACAAATTCTGAAGAAATTGTTCCAATACTTTCTTAACTACCAGATAATCTATACCTGCACAGTCAACTGAGTAGCCAATGCTATAAACAGCTATTTAAATTGAAGTTACATAGTCAGTTGCAGTAGTCACATTTCTAGTGTCACCATAACGGACAACAGAGATATGGAATAATTCCATCACCTAAACCACTGGGGGCAGGAGAATGGGGGCTAAATTCATAAGTTGGGGGTTTATTTTATTTTTAAATATTTTGTTTGGGTTAATTAAGCATAATCAACAAGCTTCTGCTCTGTAGTTAATATTACAAATTTGGTGATCTATTTTCTACATTAAACATGTTAACAAATGCTGTTTTCCTTACAAATATAAACAGCCTCAAAGTTATAGGTCCATAATCCTCAGAAAGTAACTATTTAAGCCAAACTTTGACTATTACAGGAAAGTTGTGTGCTCTTTTTAGCACAGTTAAAAATCCAACTTTACATACATAAGCTAATCAGCACAGATTTAACTCAAATTTTATGGGAATCTGTTTGTCAGTATTCTTTATCTTTGTCCCTTATGTCTCTTAATGAAGGATAAAGATTAACCCTAACTTAAAAACATTTGCATCAACATCACCTTTACTCAGTATTTCTCATCACATACCATCAAAATTTGTTGCCTGTGCTTTCAACTATGATTTTAACCAAAGCTTTAGTGGGGGATTAAAATAGTTTTGTTGTAAAGCTCTAGAATGGAAGAAAAAGTGGTAAATACATGACTGGGGTAGCTGGAAGGAAAAGAAAAGAAGGAGATGAATAAGATAAATCAGGAGACACAGGTATGGGCCAAGCTGTATCAACTTTTGTCTTTAACCAAAGTGTGATACAAAGTCATTGAACAATTTTAAGGTCAGAAAGGGAAGAACACAGAGCAAAAAGATGTGATCAATACTGAGTCTTGAAAAGATGACTCTGGTTTCTGTGTGGAGAAAAAAGAACAAAGAACACTTTTAAAAGAGACCAGGATAAATACAACGAAAATGCAACCACTACCATGGAGTCGGATCCGACTCATAGGGACCCCACCTTGGATTTCCAAGGCTGTACCACTACAGAAGTAGATTGTCCAACCTTCCTTCCGAGGACTGGCTGGTGGGTTTGAACCACCAGCCTTCTGGTTAGCAGTCAAGTGCCTTAGGCACTACACCACCAGAGCTCCTAGGATAAATACAGACAGACCTAATATGGAGTATCCCAGTAGCACACAACAGCTAAAAACTGGGTTCACCAGCCATCGGATCATTCTATTTTCCAAATGAAAAATCAAGAAACTATACTGACAAGTGTGGAAGTAGTTGTAGGGAAACAAAACAGAATATTTAAAAGTCAAACTGTCCCACAAAGCTGGAGTGTAGTCATTCCCTCAGCAGTAGAGACAGTGGTAGGCTATAATACGTACTCAAAACAGGAACTTGTTACTTGAAGGAGAGATTTCCTGGTTTAACAGGCAGATCAACTGCTACTTCAGGATTCAAAACAAAGAGTTATCGTATCTTGAAATTGTAATCCCAACAGATTGTGTGAGTTTTCCCAAAAAATATTAAAGCAACTCTACTTCTGTTTCCTATATGCCCTTCTCCTCACTTTCAAAGACAAAAAACTCACTGCTATCTAGTTGATTCCAACTCATAGCGACCCCTCCTTGGGCTTCCGAGGTGGTATCTCTATGGAAGTAGATTGCCCAGTCTTCCTTCCAAGGAGTTGCTGGTGCGTTTGAACAGCCAGCCTTCTGGTTAGCAGTTAGATGCCTTAGGCACTATGCCAGAAGTACTACGGAAATTTCTTTTTGTAAAGAGAGACAAATAAGTCTGGGAAATTTATAATCCTAAAATTCTATAGGTGCAACAGCCCAGAGGCCAAATTCAGCCCATCAACATGTTCTTCTTTTTATTTTTTTAGTCTGAGAGATAATTTTTTTAAAATAAGTTAGAAATATTTCTAAAGATTTCACAGAGATATCTAGAATGCGTGCTTCTCTTGAAAAACAAAAATCAGATCTGATGACACTGGAGTCTTCTTCCCACAAGGCAACCATCAGATAGAATTGAGCACAAGCTGACCCTTTTAGACCTAGAATGCCTCTTCAGCTCCCTCAGGACTCCAGTGCCCAATCTAGGCGTTTGAATGCGCACACAGATTGCACTGCAGGTGTATTAGCAAAGTACTTTACTCTGTTGCCCTCTGCTGGCAAAGTCTATGCAAAGTCTATGCAATTACAGAAAACTACTGGAAGTCTGAAAATATTAACCTCTCAAAAACAAAATTACCTTATTCGTGACCTTCTCCCAGCATCAGAAGTTATGTATTGAAGAAACGCATTCTAACAAGAAAAGCATAATTAACGTTTCTATATTGGAAGTAAATTATCAAATAGATGACTTTGAGGAAAACTATCTTTTCCTTAGGTGACTTTCCAATTGCTTATAAACTTATCTTTTCACTTAAAAGTGCAACCACGGTTGCATTTTTTCATTCCCCTTCAAGAAAATACTGTTTCATGAACATTTCAATAAACTAATATTTTAGGTTTCTTCATGAATTAATGTTTTGTGTCTTCTACATAATCTCACACAGATATTATTAATAAATAGTTGTTGTTTATTGATTCTGTTGACCAGAAATGTATCTGCATTATGATTTTTTAAAGTCACATCAACATTATATACAATGTCATGCATATTGCAGTGTGGTAAATTGCTTAATATGGCCCTTCTAGCCATCATCATCCATTTTGTGATACACTGTAAATCTTAGTCTCAATGTCTATTTAAGGAACTCTGGTGGCTAGCACCTAAGGCATTTGACTGCTAACCAGAAGGCTGGTGGTTCAAACTCACCATCCACTCCTCAGAAGGAAAGTTGGGCAATCTACTTCTATAGTGATACCACCTCAGAAACCCAAGGAGGAGTTGGATCTGACTCCACAGCAGTGAGTTTGGGTTTTTGGTTTTTGGTTTGTTTGGGTTTTTTTGTTTGTTTGTTTGTTTGTTTGTTTTGGTATGCCTGTTTAGAATAGGATGTATCTTGAGTCCCACCTTTTTGGAAGGTATAACTCAAGTCACTTCCCTTGGTTTCCTTTAGTACACATACACATGTGTTTCCTATTCTGGGAAAGTTCACATTCTTGCTCTGGTCCTGCATTTGGTTCATCATTATCTCACTCCTGGACTTGAGACAGCAGCCAGTCATCTCTCTGCCAGTTTGGGTTTGCCAGCTGCTGCACCCATGAAAGTGAGAAGAATCTTCCAAACCTACCCACAGATTTGGGACTTGCCAACCACCCAGCCTCCACCACCACATGAGCCATTTCTTTGGCAGCTTGTGAGTTCTGTGAGACATTACAGCAAAATATGGGGCCCTGAGACAGGAAGGAGAATACTGAGAAGAGGAGGAGCTGATGTTAGAGATGGTGGAGTGGTCCATCAGTTTGAAAAAGTTGGACATTTAGGACATGTTTAACCCCCACCTCATAAGGACCAGCCTTGTGTTTCTAAAAGAAATTATTTGAGCAATTGGTGTCAGAATGGTGGGGTTTACTGCAACAGCCCAGACACACTGGAATATATAGTTTGGGGAAAAAATGGATAGAGGGCAGAATGAGAAACCTTTGGTTTCTGAATGGGATTTTGAAAAAACATGGATTGAAGCAGCTGTTTTGCTGAGATCAGTTACTTACAGCAAAAGCTATTTATGGGATTTAGGAGTGGTAGATCTACCTCCTGAGGAATTGGTTAGTTGCATGTGTTTGGAAATACAGAGTGATAAGGAAAGGCGAAGAGATCCAGGTGAGGAGAGGAACTCAGGCATGCCCAAAGCAGCAGGGCGGGAGAGCAGGAAAAAGGGGATAAAAGCCAGGAACTCAGACAGAGGAGCAGTCAGCCCTAGGGATTCAGGTGAGGAGAGGGAAATCAGGCTTGCCCAAAGCAGCAGGGCAGGAGAGCGGGAGAAAGGGGATTAAAAGGCTTAGGAATCTGAACAGAGGAGGAGTCAGCCGCAGGGACCCAGGTAAGGGTGGTACGAGAGGTTTCCAACAGGGAGACAAACTTGTCTGTTGGTTTGTCCTACCATGGTGACGTGTTAATGTGAGTTTTGAAGCTGAGCCAGTGGTGTTTCAAACCCAGCAGGATGCACATGGTGCACAGGTATCAGCCCAGCTTACAGACTGAGACAGACTGGGAAGAAGGAGGAGGCCATCCATTTCTCAAAGAATTAGCCAGGGAAAACCTTATGAATAGCAAAGAAACACTGTTTGATATATTACTGTGCAACTTTATGAATAGTCCGGTTAGTTTAGAAGGCTCTCAAAATAGGACTGGGAAAGAGCTGCAACATCTGAGTAAACCCAGCCTTACTCCTATGGATAAGGTA
>NW_006921825.1:3234280-3235022 GCF_000298275.1 Orycteropus afer afer | reverse complement strand
AAAAAAAAAAAAAAAAGAAGTCCCACTTGGGACCAATTGAAGCAGAGGCTCAGATAGTTGAAGAAGATAGGGACAGAGGAGGGGGCCAGGATCTTCCAGTCCAGCCACCAGTAGGAGACCCAAGGCTATATGCACATGTGTGAGTAAAATGGCCCAGGGATGGGGAAGAGAACTTCTTGGGACTCCTAATGGAGCCCAATGTACTGTCATCCTAAAACTTGTCAATGAAATCTTGAAGGGACCTAAGGTTAGATTGAGGGGCTATGGAGATGCAACAGTTGATGGGACTTACGTGAAATGGATGATTTAAACAAATGTTGTATGAAGTTGTTGCATCTCCCTTACCTGAATGTATATTGGTATGAATATTGTGTCTAACTGGGAAACACGCCCTTTACCTGATATTGTGAAACTGAAGGTATGTAAGTCTGCCCTTAGGCCAGTATTGATTGGACATGCAAAATGGGAACCATTAGAATTGCTCAAACCCACTCAGGTAGTTAACTTGAAACAGTATAGGATACCTGGTAGACAAAAGGTTACTTACTGCTTTGATTAAAGACATGCTGTTCTGGTTACCTAGTACTGCTGTGACAAGAAATTATACCACAAACGGGATGTCCTTATCAAACAGGAGTTTATTCTTACAGTTTGGAGGCTTTAAGTCCAAGTTTAAGGTGCCAGGCTCTAGGGGCTGGGTGAAAACCCCTCAACCTTGGGGTCCAGCTCTGCCTCCTGCTCC
>NW_006921825.1:3218315-3233265 GCF_000298275.1 Orycteropus afer afer | reverse complement strand
ATGTATGGAAAGAGTCTGTGACCACCATGATAACATTAGGAAATGGGAGGACACCAAATTGTGCACATAGGATATAGACGACAGATGCTAATACCAACCAGTGTGTCCACAATACTGCATTACCATTAACACCAAACACAAGGCTACAGATAAACACATAAACACCTGAGAAGATCAGATGGGGGTCAGTGAACAGGAGTATACTCTAGACCAAGGATAGATTCAACAGAGGCTAATCTTACACAGATACCAGTGATAAAAAATACTTGCAATCCTTACAGAAACAATAGAAGACAGACACAGAATAATCCCTCACAGACACCCAGACACTGGGGGAGAGAGATCCAATGGATCTACCATCTCAGGGCCATAGTACTGGGGGACACCAGACTCAATTGGCACAACAAAATACATAAAAGCCTTATTCCTCAACCTACATTGGTGAGTAGCGATGGGGGTCTTAAAAGCTTTCAAGCGGCCATTTAAAATGTACCTAATGGTCTCCTAGCATCAGAAGTGAAGAAGAGTGCAAAAAAAAAAAAACAAGGGGATTTGGAAGCAATCAGCCCTAGGACACAACAGCC
Organism: Orycteropus afer afer; assembly: GCF_000298275.1. NCBI lineage: Eukaryota > Metazoa > Chordata > Mammalia > Tubulidentata > Orycteropodidae > Orycteropus > Orycteropus afer. The sequence continues at coordinate 3,232,681 of NW_006921825.1, read as the reverse complement.
CTCGAAACCAGAAGAACTACATGGTGCCCAGCTACCAATCCCAACCACTCAGGAGAGTATCAAACCTGGAGATCCTGGATAGAGTGGGAGGAAAAACATGGAACAAAATCCAAAAACTCAATAATGATCAGAATTACTGGTCGGACAGAGTCTGGTGAGATCCCCCAATACTATGGCCCTGGGATACATTCTGGGCCTGGAATAATACTCACTCCCAGGGACTGGCTCTCAGCCCAATAGTTAACAAGATGTACATGCAACCCAGGGTGATGCACCCACATACTCTATGGAAATACATGCCTTGCAACAATAGACCAGGAGCACCAGAGGGGCAACATTCACATGGAGGAAATGCAGGACAAACAGGAGTGCATAACTAGGGGGGGCGCAGGGGAAGGGTTACTGGGCAGGGAGGGAAGGAGACTGGGTTAGGGTTGGGCGTGGTAAATGGGGTGTGAAACTAAACATACATGTAACATTGAATGTAAAACAAACTCTTAAAATAAAAAAATTAAGGAGACTAGTACTCAGTGATTGATCTTGCAAAGGCTTTTGTCTCTATCCTAATCTAGGAAAAGAGCTAGCACAACTTGCTTTCACATGGGAAGGATTTCAATATATTTTCAGCATTTTGCCAGAGTTTTTGAATTCACTAGCTTACTGGAGCTCCGGTGGCATAGTGCCTAAGGTATTTTACTGCTAACCAGAAGGATGGCATTTCAAACCCACCAGCCACTCCTCAGAAGGAAGATTGAGCAATCTACTTCTGTAGAGATACCTCCTCAGAAACCTAAGGAGGGGTCAATATGAGTTCAGTCGACTTGACTTGGTAGCTTACTGTCATGCTTTGGTTAGGAGGAACTTGGACTTGGTGCAGATTTCAAGTATGGTGATACATTATATTGATGATACTATGTTAATATCAAACACAGAAGAACAGGCTAGGGCAGATTTGAAAACAGTGGTGGGCCACATGACCAACGGAGCCTGGTTAATAAATCCAGCAAAAATCCAGGGCCCTGCACAACAGTGAAATTCTTGGGAATAACTTGGGCAGGAGCCACCCATGACATTCCACAGGCAACTAAGAATAAGTTGCTGTCACTAACTAGACCAAGGACTAAGCAGGAAGCCCAGCATGTTAATGGTCTATTTGTGTATTGGAGAACACTTACTCCACATCTTGGGATATTGCTGGCTCCCTTCCATAAAGCCACTCAGAAGAAAACTGCATTTGAGTGGGGGCCTAAGAAATAGCAGGCTATGTCTGAATTACAAAAAATGGTCTCACTTTCCTTGCCTTTAGGCTCTTATAAGCCATAATCAGACATTATTTTGGAGGTGTCTGCTACATGTGATTATGCAGACTAGAGCTTATGGCAAAAACCTGAGAATGCCACCCTACAACAACCATTGGGATTCTGTACTAGAAAGTTTCCAGATGCTGCAGCATGATACACGCCATTTGAAAGGTAATTACTCACCTGCTACTGGGCATTGATTGAGATTGCCTCAATGACAAAAGGACATAAAATCATCATGAGACCTAACATATCCATAATGTCTTAGGTGATATTAGAGAAACATTTTAGTAATGAAGGCGGTGCCCAACATAGTTCCATAATAAAATTGAAATGGTTCATACAAGAACAAGCTACTAGAGGAAGGCAGGGAGGCACCAACCATATCCATGGGGAGGTAACCTCTTTTCCCATAGGTCCTACCTGTAACCACCCGAGAAGCTGCCAGAACTTATTGCCACATGTTGTTGTTGTTGTTGTTTTGCTATCGAGTCAGCCCCGACTCATAGCGACCCCTCCTTGGGTTTCCGAGGCAGTATCACTATGGAAGTAGGAATGCCCAACCTTCTTTCCGAGGAGTGGCTGGTGGGTTTGAACCACCAACCTTCTGGTTAGCAGTCAAGTGTCTTAGGCACTATGCTACCAGAGCTCCTATGGACAGTGCCTAATGAACAACTTTCTGCTGACCAGCAGAAGGCTGCTTGGCTCACAGATGGCAGTTCAGAGTATGTGGACATTTGATATGGAAAGCTGCTGCATTAAGACCAGCAGATGGAAAGACCCTGATTGAAGAAGCTAAGAACAAGTCAGCTCAATGGACTGAACTGCATGTTCTCTTCCTAGCTGTCATGAAAGAACTGGGCAATGATGAGACCCACTATGTTTGGATTTTTATTGATTCATGGACAGTGGGCAATGACCTGGCTATAGGGTCAGGCAAATGAGCAATGGAAAATAAGACTATTAAAGGGAGACCTGTGTAGGGCATGGACCTATGGAAAGCACTCTGGGAATTTAGATGGTGCATTAGAGTAGGCCATGTCGATGCCTGCAGTGTAGTAAATTACTTAGTATGGCTTTTAGACCCATAAATCATTGTAAACTCAGTGGTGGAATGAGCAACTGAGGAGCTCCTGATTGTAAATATTATCAACCTGGTTTATTTCTGTTGGGAGTGGCACAACGCAATGTTATGGGAGGCTCACTCTCAAGTGCTTAGAGTTCTGATGCTATGATTGGCTAGTCTGGTCACTCTGCTGGGCTCAAAAGGAGACCTCCTAGAGGCTGAACTCTGACTGCTGGTTGAGGAAGATGTGCTGCTGAAAGAGACACGCACTCCTGAAAGAGACACGTGCTGTTGGGAAAGAGATGCAAGAGACACATGTTGCTGAGTAAGACACCAAGGGACATGCACTGCTTGGGGAGAGACTGTGAGAGACTTGGCTGAGAGACGGTGGGCTGGGAGAGAGACTGAGCATTTTTCTTGAACTTGAATTGTAGCCTGTGGTTCTTCCCTAATAAACCCCATAATCTGTGAGTTCTGTGTGGCCACTGCAGTGAATTATCGAACCCAGGAGAGAGGTGGTGGGTGCTTTGGGAGGAACAGTTGGTGAAAGGGCTGGAGGGAGGCAGCATGTCTGGCCTTGCAGGAATAGGCCTTGGGCTATTGATGGTGATTCTGCCTTCCTCTTGTGGGGTTCTAGGAGGTCAGAATGTGTGTCCTCCTTGCCCTTTTTGTAATGCCTATCAGAAGAACCCCCTTCCTGAATCAGAAGGCTACTGGGATTAGCAAGTGGACATGTTGGTACACTCCCTTGAGGTGGCCAATCGAGTCCATGAAATGAGCGGACATGAGGGTGCTGTGGCAATCCAGAGATGAGCTGAATCTAGACACATCCCTCTTGTACCCTCTGAGGCACAAAATGCCAATAATAACTGTCTTGTGTGTCATCAAGAAAGACAGAGGCTACAGATGGCTATGGGGCATATTCCCCAGGGGAAAGACGCTGCACACAACTGGAAAGTCGATTATATAGGCCAATGATGCCAGTGGTTCCAGGTGGTTATAAAAAGGTCCTCACAGGAATAGATACTTACTCTGGTCTAGACTTTGCTTAACCTGTAACAGATGCAAATGCCAAAAACACCACTGAAAGACTGGAACAAAAAATACTGTAAGAATTGGTGCCACTAAGTTTTATTTCCTCAGACCAAGGAACATACTTTACAGCCCATAAGGTATAGCAATGGGCCAATAAACATCATATTAAGTGGACATACCATGTTGCATACCATTCTCAGAGTAATGCTTTATAAACAATAGGAATGGAAAATTAAAGCATTTGTTATCTAAAATGGGGGGGGGGGATAAAGACATGAAGGGCTGGATCACATGAGTGTGTGCTCACACTCAACATCAAGGGGGCAAAGGGAAAATCACCACTGGACAGATTCCTATGATTCTCTGGGGGATCTGGGGAAGAAGGGTTGGGGCAGGATGCTGGTGCCACTGTATAATTATTCCCCACATCACCTGAAATTGCTTTTTTGCTGCCAGAAGCTGTGATCCCAGGACCCAGGATGCAGCAGTGGGTGCCAGAGGCAGGTGTGATGCCTAAGCAAGAGACTGTAACTACAATGCTAAGCCTATATGTCAGAATCCCGGGACTTTATGGGATGGATTGTACCTTCCCCTGTCTGGCAATATTGAGGTTGACAGTAAATATTACCATATTGCCAACTTGACAACTTCCAATTTTGGGTTGAGATAGCCCACTAGTGTTGTACTTGTATAACCCTTCCCAATACAAATGGCAGTGGACTGAGAGGCAAGCACTTGCTAGACCAGTCTTGCTACCAGCAATCTGGCCTGGCACAGCACCTGAACCTGATGTCCCTTCCCAAGGTGAGAAAGTTTGGGTAAAAATAAATGGCAATCTGAAGGAAGGAGAAATAATAGCTGAAGCTAAAGGAATGAATAAATGGGTTATGGGGGGGGCAGTATCTAACATTATGCTAATATCTGAGGTAGGTGGGCCTGGGGCTTAGAGGCTGCTTTTCACTTGGGGATTGCTCTATATTAAGGCTGGGACCTGAAGTAGGTGGGCTGGGGCTTGGCAGCTGCTTTTTGCTTGTGGGTAGCTCTATTTTAATAAGGCCGTTGCCCGAGGTAGGCAAGTGCAGAGGGGTTAGGAACAATTAAAGGAGACGAACTTGTCTGTCAATTTGTCGTCCTGTGGTGGCTTACATGTTGCTATGAGGCTGGGGGCTATGCCATCATGTTGCAAAATGCCAGCAGGATTACCCATGGAGGGAGCAGGTTTCATCAGAGTTTCTGGGCTAAGACAGACTCAAAAGAAGGAAGAGGCCATCCATTTCTCAAAGAATTGGCCAGTGAAAACCTTATGAATAGCAGTGAAATATGGTCCGATATATTACTGGAAAACTTTTTGAATAGACCGGAAACATCATCCAATATACTGCTGGAAGATGAATGCATCAGGTTGGAAGGCACCCAAAATTTGACTGGGGAAGAGCTGCCTCCTCAGAGTAGAGACAACCTTAACAATATGGATAGAGTAAAGCTTTTGGGACCTCCATTGGTTGATATGGCACAAGTCAAAATGAGTAGAGACAGATGAAAACATCTATTAATAATTGGAGCATGGAATGTACGAAGTATGAAACTAGGAAAATTGCAAGTTGTCAAAAATGAAATGAAACACAGAAAGATTGATATCCTAGGCATTAGTGAGCTGAAATGGACTGGTTTTGGCCATTTTGAATCAGACAACCATATGCTCTACTATGCTGGGAATGACAGATTCAAGAGAAATGGTGTGGCATTCATCATCACAAAGACTGTTCAAGATCTGTCCTGAAGTGCAATGCTGTTACTGATAGGATAATATCCATATGCCCACAAGGAAGACCAGTTCATACTACTATTGTTCAGATTTATGCACCAACCACCAAAGCCAAAGATGAGGAAAGTGAAGATTTCTACCAACTTCTGCAATCTGAAATTGACTGGACATGCAATCAAGACATGTTGATTATCACTGGTGAGTGGAATGCAAAAGTTGAAAACAAAGAAGAGTTATCGGTAGTTGGAAAATATGGCCTTGGTGATAGAAATAACCCTGGAGATCGCATTATAGAATTTTGCAAGACCAATGACTTACGCATTGCAAATACTATTTTCAACAACATAAGATGACTGTATGCCTGGAGCTTACCAGATGGAATACATAGGAATCAGAATACCTACATCTGTGCCAAGAGACAATGGAGAAGTTCAATATCTTCAGCCAAAACAAGGCCAGGAGTTGATTGTGGAACAGACCATCAACTGCTCATAGGCAAGTTCAACATGAAATTGAAGATAATTAAAACAAGTCCATGAGAGCCAAAATATGACTTTGATAATATCCCTCCTGAATTTAGAGACCATTTAAAGAATAGATTTGATGCATTGAACACCAATGACCAAAAGCCAGAGGAATTGTGGGATGACATAAAAATATCATCCATGAAGAAAGCAAAAGTCATTAAAAAGACAAGAAAGAAAGAAAAGACCAAAATGGATGTCAGAAGAGACTCTGAACATTGCCCTTGAACAGAGAGTAGCTAAAGCAAATGGAAGGAATGACAAGAAAAAAGAGCTGAACAGAAGATTTCAAAGAGCAGCTTGAGCAAACAAAGCCAATTACTGTAATAAAATGTGCAAAGACCTGGAGTTAGAAAACCAAAAGGGAAGAACAGGCTCAGCATTTCTCAAGCTGAAAGAACTGAGGAAAAATTTAATACTTTAGTTGCAATATTGAAAGATTCTATGGGCAAAACCTGAATGGTGCAGGAAGCATCAAGAGAAGATGGAAGGGATACACAGTCACTGTAGCAAAAAAAAAAAAAAGGTCAATGTTCATCCATTTCAGGAGGTGGCATAAGATCCAGAACCAATGGTACTGAAGGGAGAAGTCAAAGCTGCACTGAAGGAATTGGCAAAGAACAAGGTTCCAAGAATTGGCAGAATACCCACTGAGATGTTTCAACAAACAGATACCCCACTGGAGGCACTCACTCGGTTATGCCAAGAGATTTGGAAGACAGCTATCTGGCCAACTGACTGGAAGAGATCCATATTTGTACACATTCCAAAGAAAGGTGATCCCACAGAATGTGGAAATTATCAAACAGTATCATTAATATCACATGCAAGTAAAATCTTACTGAAGATAATTCAAAAACAGCTGCAGCAGTATATTGACAGAGAGCTTCAAGAAATGCAAGCTGAATTCAGAAGAGGACATGGAACGAGGGATATCATTGCTGATGTCAGATAGATCTTAGCTGAAAACAAAGAATACCAGAAAGATGTTTATTTGTGTTTTATTGACTATGCAAAAGCAACTGATTGTGTTAATCATAACAAATTATGGATAACATTGAGAAGAATGGGAATTCCAGAACACTTGATTGTGCTCATGAGGAACCTGTACATAGACCAATAGGCTGTCATTCGAACAGAACAAGGGGATACTGCATGGCTCAAAATCAAGAAGGGAATGTGCCAAGGCTGTATCTTTTCACCACACTTATTCAACTTGTATGCTGAGCAAATAATCTGAGAAACTGGATTATATGAAGAAGAAGGTAGCATCAGGATTGGAGGAAGACTCATTAACAATCTGTGATACACAGATGACACAATTTTGCTTGCTGAAAGTGAGGATGACTTGAAACACTTATACTGATGAAGACCAAAGACTACAGTCTGCAGCATGGATTACACCTCAATATAAAGGAAACAAAAATCCTCACAATTGGTCTAATAAAGTTTCACGGTGGATGGAGAAAAGATTGAAGTTGTCAAGGATTTCATATTAGTAGGCTCTACAATCAACACGAGTGGAAGCAGCAGTCAAGACATTAGACGATGTATTGCATTGGGCAAATCTGCTGCAAAAGACCTCTTTCAAGTGATGAAAAGCAAAGATATCTCCTTGAAGACTAAGGTATGCCTAACCCAAGCCATGGTATTTTCAGTTGCCTCTTTCGCATGTGAGAGCTGGACAACGAATAAGGAAGACCAAAGAAGAGTTGATGCTTTTGAGTTGTGGTGTTGGAGAAGAATGTTAAGAGTACCACGGTCTGCTAAAAGGACTAACATATCTGTCCTGAAAGTAGTGCAGCCAGAATGCTCCCTGGAAGCGAGAATGGCCAGACTTTGTCTCATCTACTTTGGTCATGTTGTAAGAAGGATCCACTCTTTGGAGAAGGATTTCATGCTTGGTAAAGTGGAGGATCAAGGAAGAGAGGAAGGCCCTCAAGGAGATGGATAGACACAGTGGCTGTAATGATGAGCTCAGGAATAGCAAGGATGGTGAGCCTGGCACAAGACCAGGCAGAGTTTTGGTCTGCTGTACATAGATAGGGTTGCTATGAGTCAGAGACAACTTAACGGTACCTAACAACAAAGCACTTGACTGCTAACCAGAAGGCTGGCGGTTCAAACCCACCAGAGCCACTCCGCAGAAGGAAGGTTAGGCAATCCTACTTCCATAGTGATACTGCCTCGGAAACCCAAGGAGGGGTCACTATGAGTTGGGCTGACTCGAAGGCACATAACAACAACAATACCTAAAGAGAGACTCAGAGCAAGGAAATAATCTTCTCTCAGTTACATTTTATCAGAGTTCAGAAAGCGTGATGATGAGACAAACTTGAAGTACCTGATCAGATCAGATGGACACCTGCAGCAGACCTGAACGGCTGGTACCTGAATAACCTCACCTTTAGGACTCTTTGTCTTACCAAAGGATTAATTGTTAGTGACTTTGGCAGAGGTAGAATGATTGCAAGGGGCAAATAATTCTTTACGTATGAAAGAGTCAATGGCCAGAAGAGCCAGGGGGTGGCCTGCAATGCAGTGAATTGCTTAATATGGCCCTTCTAGTCATCGTCTGCCATTTAGTGATATATTGCAAATCTTAGTCTCTATGCCTATTTGGGTGGGATTTATCTTGAGTCCTCTCTTGCTGGAGGGTGTGACTCAAGTCACCTTCCTAGAAGGTGTGTATGTGAATATTCTGGGAAAGCTCTCTCTCTTGCTCCTGTCTTGAGTTTGGTTCCTTGTCATCTCACTCCTGGAACTGAGACAGCAACCAGTCATCTGACCTGCCAATTTAGTATCACCAGCCCCTGCAACCACGCAAATGAAGAGAATCCTCCAGACCACCCATGGATTTGGGACTTGCCAGCCTCCACCACTGCTCATAAGCTTGGAAGCTTATGAGTTCTGTGAGACATCACAGTGAAATATGAAACCTTAAGCAGGAGGGAGAATATTGAGGGGAGGAGAAGGAGTTGGTGTTAGACATGATGGAGAGGTACAGCAGTTTAGAAAAGCTGAACATTTGGGACATGTTTAACCCTCCATCATAGAGACAAGCCTTGTGCTGATCCTGCTAAAAGAAATTATTTAGGCATGTATTTAAAACAATCTATTCTAAAATAAAAATTAAAAAGAAATGCAAATGGAATTACGTTTTAATCTATCACCACTAAATAAGTGAAAGGAACAGAGCCAAACATCAAACAAAAGTATCTTTCTAATTACAGTTTAGATTTTTTGTGATAATTCATTATAGTTTGACTTTCATAGCAAAGCTTTAATGTTTTTCCCAAATATCCAGTGTGTTAAATAATATCCCACCATAATGCTAAATAAGGAGCTCTGCTGATGCATTGACTAAGGCATTTGGTTGCTAACCAAAAGGTTGGAGGTTCAAACCCACCAGTCGTTCTGTGGGAGAAAGATGAGGCAGTCTGCTTTCTTAAAGATTTACAGCCTTGGAAACCCTATGGGGCATTTCTACGCTGTCCTAAGGGTCACTGTGACTCAGAATTGACTCAACAGCAGTAGGGGTGTGTGTGGGTGTGGGTGTGCATGCTTGTGTGTATTGCTAAATACAATTAAAGCATATTAATTTGATCCTGAAGTTTCCATGAGCTACACTGCACTTACCCATCCCAAAGGTTGTGATGTTAAACTTCTCATACACAACATGGTGTCTGTAATAGCTATCACAGGGGCCAAAACAAAACAGAAGGCTCTTTATTATTGAGATACTGCAAAGTGCAACCCTCCCCGCAGGAAATCACCACTTCGCAAGATACTCCCAACACATACGCAAAGATTTTCTAGTCCACTTTGACTTAATGCACTTTGACAGCTGTATTTTGAACAGTATATATTCTATCAGAAATATTTCTGCTCTATTTTTACTACATTCTCCTCTCTAGAAGGTAGAATATTACATGAAAGCCACACAATTTTTTGATTATACCTGCAAGCTAATCACTACATTCCCAACTAGCAGCAGGAGCAGACAAATAATGCAAAATGCCAACCAAATTTCCTGCAGCTGAACTGAAACATAAAGGCTATTTCCAAGCGCACCTAATCAAAGACTCCTGTGGACACATGGTCACACACACAGAGGGGCAGGGCCAATTCAAATCAATGGCCATGGAGAAGTATAATTCTTGGAGAATTTCAATTTCATTCATTTCAAGTACAACTAGGGATCCCGGCAGAGCTCTGTCCCTTAAGTAATCTAATTAATGTAGAAAAATAATTGATTTATCTTCAACTGAATCTATTAGCTTACAATGTTGTTGTTGTTGTTGTTAGCTGCCCTAGAGTTGTTCCAGTTTGTGGTGATCTCGTGTACAACAGGATTGGATCATTGGACTCTACAGAGTTTCTATTGGTTGATTTTCAGAAGCTGATCACTAAGCCTTTTATTCCAGTCCATCTTAGTGTGGAAATTCTGCTGAAACCTGTTCAGCCTCATAATATCACACAAGCCTCCAGTGACAGATGAATGATGACACATGAGGTGCACTGGCCAGGAATCAAACCCAGGTCTCCCACATGAAAAGTGAGAATTCTACCACCGAACCACCACTGCCCTCTCACTTACAACAAATGTGCTTTAACCTTTAAACCAGGAGTTCGCTGGGACTCCCTAGGGGGCCCACAAAATCAAAACTATTTTCATCATAATCTTTGCTTTTTTCACTCTCATTCTTTCATGAGTGTACCGTGGAACTTTCCAGAGGTTGCATGATGTCTGGTACTGCAAAAAATTGTATGCAGAAGCAGATTTGTGAATCTGGCTCTATTCTGTTAAGCCAGGCATTAAAGAGATAAGCAGAAATGTAAAACAAAACGATTTTTCTAATTTTTTTATTTTAGAGAGTATAGTTATTTCTTATAATATAGTAACATGTAATGAGTTGATTATTATTATTATTATTAATTGACTTAATGACAAATTTTTCTCAGTTTTAATTTCTAATAAGGTAACTATTGATAAATATAATGCACATAAACAAAAGCTCTTTGGGGTCGTCAATGATCTCTTGAGAACCACTGTTTTAAATCATTTCCTTTGTCTATTAGATTAAGTAAGCTGTCTGCAAACTGGTTTCATCTTAAAGAATTCTTTCTCCATCGATAATGGAAAAAAAAAAAAAAAAGATCAGTAGTTGGTTCAGAATCCAACTCTTAAAAGCTATCATTACCCCCAGGCCTCAACGTCCCACCTCCAGTTGTTGCCAATGCTACATTTTCCACTTCATTTGAAACATTCCACTCCAATCCACTTGCTCAATGACATTGCTTTATAATGATTTTATCCATCAAAACCACTATTTTTTGTTTTAATTTTTAAAGAGCATTTACTATTTGCCAAGCATTTATCTTGAATTATCTCATTAATGAATTAATCACAACTTAGAACCATGCCTGACATGTGGTAAGCCCTCATGAAATGTTATTGATGATGGTGAGGTGGACTTACCTTACAATAATCCTATGAGGGATGCACTAATATTATACCTACTCTGCAGATGAGACAACTGAGGCACAGAAATGTTGCTCATCCAAATTCACAAAGCTAGTAAGTGGCAGCATCAGAATTCCAACCTAATTCTATCTAAAGCTAAATCCTCTGGGCAAAACTCTCCTGACACACTGTGCATCAGAGCTTCTCATATTTTACTGTGCAGATAAACCTCAGATAAATCTAAATTCCTAAAATGCAGATTCTGATTAAGGCGACCTGGGTTTGTGCCTGAGCTTTTCTGCTTTACTAACAAACACCTAAGTGGAGTGATGCTGTTAGTCCTCAGACCACACTACAAGAGAAGACTGCATACCTCCCCTCTCATAGGCATCTTTCACCATTTTTTATCTGTGTTGTTTTTACTCTATCAACATTCTTTTTTTTTTTCCTTAAACTTTTTATTGTGATTTGGGTGAAATTTTACATTCAATAGTTTATACACATTTTGTTCTGTGACACTGATTACATTCCCCAATGTAACAGCTTTCCTCCTTCTTCCTCCCTGTAGTTAGCCTTTCCATGTCCTTCTTGCCTATGCATTCCTGCTTCGTTAGCTTTCTCCCTGTACAAATTCTACACTTTTGATCTCCAATGGTTGCCTGTTCTAAGGAGTGCATTTCCCTGGTACAGTTGTTCAACTTGTAAGCCTGTCTATTGTTTGTCTGAGAGTTAAGCCACTGGAGTGAGTTTAATTCCAGGCCCCAATAGTGACTTGAGGCCATCATCTTGGGGGTTCCACGAGTCTCTATCTGACCAGTAAACCTAGTATTTTTTTTGCATTTTTAAATTTTGTTCCACAATTATCAACTTTCATTTTTATACTAGTTTTAAAAAATGCCAATAGCTCCATCTATGTCCTTTACAAAGATTGCCCTTAACCTTCATTCAACTTCTACTTTTTTGTTACTTACTGACAACAATAATCTAACTTCCTGGGGTTTTTTCCCATCAGCCAAACAGCTAGTATTTTGAGTTGTCACAAGGGGGCATCATCAGCCAGCCAATTTTTAACACTGGGTCACAGAAACTATACAACTGAAGAGTTGTGCAATTACAAGAACATATTATGAAAAGTGACTGAAAACTGGGAAAATAAAACTGCACATGGTGAAAGAAGTATGGGCCTTCAATATAATATGACCAAGATAATAATAGACATTACTCTTGTTATTGTTGTTAGATACCATTGAGTCAGCTCCATTTACTAAGAATACCAAAAGAAAATGAAAATGAAAACTATTTTTATTACAATGAGGCTTCATGGCAATTATGTGTTTATGAAAGACAAAAACAAAATTAAGCACCTCTGATTCCAAGAAATAGATCAAGTACTAAGTCTAAAGATAAATTGATAAGTTGAACCTGAAGAAAATTAAAACAAGTCCACAAGAGCTAAAATATGATCTTGATTGTATGCCACCTGAATTTAGAGACCAACCGAAGAACAGATTTGATGCGTTGAACCAATAACTAGACAAGTTGTGGAATGACATCAAGAACATCATATAAGAAGAAGGGAAAAGGTCATTAAAAAGACAGGAAAGGGAGAAAAGACCAAAATGGATGTCAGAAGACACTCTATAACTTGCTCTTGAATGATGAGTAGCTAAAGCAAATGGAAGAAATGACAAAATGAAAGAGCTGAACAGAAGATTTCTAAGAGCAGCTTGAGAAGACAAAGTCAATTACTATAATGAAATGTGCACAGACCTGGAGTTAGAAAACCAAAAGGTAAGAAAACACACAGCATTTCTCAAGGTGAAAGAACTGAAGAAAAAATTCAAGCCTCAAGTTGCAATACTGAGGGATACTATGGGCAAAATATTGAATGATGCAGGAAGCAACAAAAGAAGATGGAAGGAGTAAACAGAGTCACTGTACCAAAAAGATTGTTGATATTCAACTATTTCAGAAGCTGCCATATGATCCAGTACCAAGGGTACTGAAGGAGGAAGTCAAAGCTACACTGAAGGAATTGGCTAAAAATAAGTCTTCAGGAATTGATAGGATACCCACTGAGATGGCTGAACAAATGGACGCTGCACTGAAGGCACTTACACATCTATGACAAGCAATTTGGAAGACAGCTACCTGACTACCTGACTAGAGGAGATCCATATTTGTGCCCATTCCAAAGAAAGGTAATCCAACAGAATGTGCATATTATCGAACAATATCATTAACATTATACACAAGTAAAATCTTGCTGAAGATAATTCAAAAATAGTTGCAGCAGTATATTGACATAGAACTTCCAGAAATGTAAGCTGGATTCAGAAGAGGACATGAAATGAGGGATATCATTGCTGACGTCAGATGAATCTTGACTGAAAGGAGAGAATACCAGAAAGATATTTACTTATATTTTATTGACTGTGCAAAGGCATTCAACTGTGTGGATCATAACAAATTATGGATAACATTGAGAAGAATGGGAATTCCAGAACACGTAATTGTGTTCGTGAGGAATCACTACACAGACTAGGAGGCTGTCGTTCGATCAGAACAAGAAGATACTGCATGATTTAAAATCAGAAAGGGAGTGTGTCAGGGTTGCATCCTTTCACCATACTTACTTAATTTGTATGCTGAGCAAATAATCTGGGAAAGTAGACTATATGATGAAGAATGCAGCATAAGGATTGGAGGAAGACTCATTAACAACCTACAATATGCGGATGACACAATCTGGCTGGCTGAGAGTAAAAATGACTTGAAGCACTTACTGATGAAGATTAAAGATTACAGTCTGCAGTATGAATTATACCTCAACATAAAAGAAAATTCCTTATAACTAGACCAATAAACAACATCATGATAAATGGAGAAAAGATTGAAGTTGTCAAAGATTTCATTTTAATTAGAGTGACAACCATGGAAGCAGCAGTCAAGAAATCAGATGTCACATTGCACTGGGCAAATCGGCTGCAACAGACCTCTTTAAAGTGTTGAAGATGGCAGGATGGTGGACTAGGCACAAGGACTGCACAGACGCTCTTCAACAAAGAAAAGGGAAACCAATTAACACAGACACAGAAGATAATCTTAGACCCCTGAGCCTTGAAGGGAATGATACAAAAGTGGACTAAACCCCAACTAGCAGAAGAATTTGCGTGAAAATACCAAAAAAGGAGACACACGGAGCTAC
>NW_006921825.1:3209296-3214230 GCF_000298275.1 Orycteropus afer afer | reverse complement strand
TGCATTGTGGTAAACTGTGGTCAATGACATGAGACAAAGTATATGTGAACTGCTGTATGGAAAGTGAATTTGCTCTGTAAATCTTCACCCAAATAAAAATAAATAAATTTAAATAAATAAATAAAGTGTTGAAGAGCCAAGAATTCACTTTTGAAGACTAAGGTGTGCCTAACCCAAACCGTGGTATTTTCAATCATGTACATGTGAAAGCTAGACAATGAATAAGGAAGACCAAAGAAGAGTTGATGTCTTTGAATTGCAGTGTTGGCAAAGAATACTGAAAATACCATAGAATCCCAAAAGAACAAACAAATCTGTCCTGGAAGAAGTGCAGCCTGAATGCTCCTTGGAAGCAAGAATGGCCAGACTTCATCTCACCTATTTGGATCATGTTGTCAGAAGGGCCATGCCCTAGAGAAGGATACCATGCTTGGTAAAGTGGAGGGTTAGCAAAAAAGGGGAAGGCCCTCAATGAGATGGATTGACACAGTGGTCACAATGATGGGCTCAAGTAGAACAAGGATTGTAAGGATGACACACAACTGAGCAGTGTTTCATTATGTTATACATAAGGTCACTATGAATTGGAGCCAACTCGATGGCACATAACAACATGGATAAATTAGTATAGAGTATTTTATAATATTTACAAGGTCACAGAGCTTTACCTGATCCTCCCCACAGGTCACCTCTCTGCTGAGAGAGATTTAAACAAGAGTCTGAGTCCTATACCATAATACCCAAAATGCCCAAGATACAACTGAAAATCACCCACAATACCAAGCATGAGGAAAAATCACAACTTGAATGAAAAAAGATAACCCAGAGATGCCAACACTGGATGACACAGATGTTAAAATTATCTGACAAGGATTTTAAAGTAGTCATCATGAAAATGCCTCAATGAGCAATTATGAACACATTTGAAACCAATTTAAAAAAAAAAAATAGAAAGTCTCAGCAAATAAACAGAAAATGTAAAGCACAATATATTGCAATATGGGATGATTCTATGAGCAAAATATTGAATGATGCAGGAAACATCAAAAGAAGATGGAAAGAATACAGTCACTGTACCAAAAAGAATTGCTCAATGTTCAATCATTTCAGGAGGTAACATGTGATCAAGAACTGATGATATTGAAGGAAGAAGTCCAAGCTGCACTGAAGGCATTGGTGATAAATAAGGTTCCAAGAATTGACAGAATACCAATGGAAATGTTTCAACAAACAGATGCAGCACTGGAAGTGCTCACTTGTCTATGCCAAAAAATTCTAAAGGAATTACCTGGCCGACTGACTGGAAGAGATACATACTCATGCACATTCCAAAGAAAGGTGATCCAACAGAATGTGGAAATTATCATTAATATCATACACAAATAAAATTTTCCTGAAGATAACTCAAAAGCAGTTGCAGCAGTGTATCAACAGGGAACTGCTAGAAATTCAAGCTGGATTCAGAAGAGGACATGGAATGAGAGATATCATTGCTGATGTCAGATGGATCTTACCTGAAAGCAGAGCATACCAGAAAGATGTCTTCCTGGGGCGTAATGCCTAAGGCATTTGACTGCTAACCAGAAGGCTGGTGGTTCAAATCCACCAGTCACTCCTCAGAAGGAAGGTTGGGCAATCTACTTCCATAGTGATACTGCCTCAAAAACCCAAGGATGGGTCATTATGAGTCGGATCTGACTCTATGGCAATGGGTTTGTTGACTATAAAAAGGCATTTATAACAGTGTGGATCATAATAACTTATGAATAACATTGTGAATAATGGAAATTCCAGAACACTTAATGATGCTCAGGTAGAACCTGTACATAGACCAAGAGACAGCCATTCAAACAGAACAAAGGGATATCAAATGGTTGATAATCAAGAAAGTTGTGTGTCAGGGTTATATCCTTTCACCAAACTTATTCATTCCATATGCATAGCAAATAATCTGAGAAGCTGAATATATGAAGAAAAATGTGGCACTGAGATCAGAGGAAGACTCATTAACAACCTACAATGTGAAGATGACACAACCTTGCTTGCTGTCTTAGGCTGGGTTCTCTAGAGAAGCAAAACAGTGACACTCATAAATGTAGAGAGAGAGAGAGAGACAGATGTATTTGAAGGAAATGTCTCATGTGGTTGCTGAGGCTGACAAGTCCCAAGTCCATGGGTCAGTCAGATGTCAGGTGGAAGGTGAGATGGCAAGCTGCTGGCTCACAGGCTATAGAGGCCGACAAACCCAAGATCAGCAGACAATTCAGCAAGTCACTGGCTCTATTTCCAAGAACTGTGTGTCAGATGATGATGAGCCAAATGCAGGACCCAAAGTGAGCAAAAGGCAAGAAAGCTTTACCAGAATGTCCATATATATTGGAAGCAGGCCACACCCCTGAGGAAATTCCCTTCCAACTGATTAGCTGCTCATAGCCAATCATATCATGGAGGTAATTATATTATATCAAATCTCATTATGGGGGGATGACAACATCATAATTGCCAAATCACTGAGAATTGTGGCCCAACCAAGTTAACTCACAATCTCAACCATCACACTTGCTGAAACCAAAGAGGACTTGAAACACTTACTGATGAAGATCAAAGACTAAAGCCTTCAGTATGGATTACACCTCAACATAAAGAAAACAAGAATCCTCACAACTAGACCAATAAGCAACATCATGATAAATGGAGAAAAGATTGAAGTTGTCAAGGATTTCATTTTACTTGGATCCACAGTAAACATCCATGGAAGCAGCAGTCAAAAAATCTAATGATGTACTTGCACTGGGCAAAAGACCTCTTTAAAGTGTTAAAGAGCAAAGATGTCACTTTGAAGACTAAGGTGCACATGACCCAAGCCACTGTATATTCAATTGTCTCACATGCCTGTGAAAGCTGGACAATGAATAAGGAGACCAAAGAAGAACTGATGCCTTTGAATTATGGTATTGGTGAAGAATATTGACTATACCATGGACTATCAGAAGGAGCTCTGGTAGCGTTGTGCCTATGGCACTTGACTGCTAACCAGAAGACTGGTGGTTCAAAATCACCAGCCACTCCTTGGAAGAAAGGTTGGGCAATCTACTTCTGTAGTGATACTGCCTCAGAAACCCAAAGAGGGGTCGCTATGAGTTGGGTCCAACTAAACAGCACATAAAAACAACAACATGGACTATCAGAAGAAATCTGCCCTGGAAGAATAGCCAGAATGCTCCTTAAAGATGAAAAGGAAAGACTTCATCTCACATACTTTGGTCATGTTACCATAAGGGGCCAGTCCTTCGAGAAGAACACCATGCTTGGTAAACTAGAGGGTAAGTGAAAAGGGGGAAGACTCTCAGTGACATAGATTGATGTAGTGGCTACAACGATGGGCTCAAACATAGCAACGATTGCAGCACCAATCAAAACAATGATTGCAGTGTTTTCTGTTGTATATAGGGTCACTATGAGTCAGAACTGACTCAATGGAACATAATAACAAAAACATTGTGAATGACAGAGTTTGTCAATGAGGCAGATCACATTCCAATTTGACCAACTATCTATCCTTGAAACAGACACACCTGCAGAGTTGGAACTAGAGGATGAAGGTAAAATTGGTGTGTTCAAGCAGCAGACAGGAAGTGTCTTCTGAAAAGGGAGTCTACTACTTTATACAGAACTCTCTTCCTACAGACCAAAAATACATTCTCAATTAGAAAACCACAATTTGGTTCCACCACATCCTGACTACTCCAGTACAGTTTTCTCTATTCTTTCACTTCCCTCTTCCCCATTCCTTTATTGTATATAAAGTAGCTAGTGTATGCATAGAAGCATAATGCTTTTTTTTTTTAATCTGTCAATGTTATGTTTTGTTTGCCATCAAGTGGAGAAAGGTTGGGGAAAAACAATGATTCTCTGAAAATCCTCCCTTTGTCCATTAGTGTCATACTCATACAGCTCTTATTTTTATATTCCACTAATTTGTTCTCACTGTTTACTAAAAAAACAATGACATAAAAAAATCCTTGAATACCTTGTTCAATTGGAAAATTTTAATGTCTTACATTTAACATTGTAACACTAAGGACAATTTTTAAACTTTTTTGTACATGGCTATTACATGTAGGACAATCTCTCTTTAAGTAGGAATAAATTACACTAGAAAAAAAAAAAGAATCCTAGATAATTTTACCTTCAACTGTCTTATTGTTTAAATAAACTTTTCATTTAAAATGGAAATGCAAAGGATCTAGAGTAGCCAAAACAATCTTTAAAAAGAAGAATAAAATTGGAAGATATACATGTCCCAATTTCAAAACTTACTATAAAGGTATAGGAATCAACATTTAATACCAATTAATTGTCAACACATAACTTGTCTTTAGACTTATACTTGATGTATTTCCTAGAATCGTGTTGTTTTGTTGTTAGGTGCCATCATGTCAGTTTCAACTCATAATGATCCTATAGACAACATAATGAAACACTACCCAGACCTGTGCCATCCTCACAATCAGTCCCATGCTTGAGCCCATCATCACAGCGACTTGTCAATTCATCTCATTCAGGGTCTACCCCTTTTGCACTGACCCACTACTTTACCAAGCATGACATAATTTTTGTCTTTCATAACCATAGTTGATTGCCATAAAGCCTCATTAAGGATAGACATATAAATCACAGGAACAGAATTGAGGTTCCAGAAATAAGTCCACTCATACATGGTTAATTGATTTCTGACAAAGGTCCCAGTCTATAAAATAAAAAATTTGATAAACTAGTCTGCAATATTAAAAGCTTTTGCACTTCAAATTAAGCCATTAAGAAAATAAAAAGGTGGAGGCGGGGCAAGATGGCGGACTAGGCAGAAGGATTGCACAGACCCTCTTCAACAAAGAAAAGGGAAACCAATTAACACAGACACAGAAGATAATCTT
>NW_006921825.1:3198962-3200046 GCF_000298275.1 Orycteropus afer afer | reverse complement strand
GTATATGTGAACTGCTGTATGGAAAGTGAATTTGCTCTGTAAATCTTCACCCAAATCACAATAAATAATATAAAATAAAAAGAACATCATGCATGAAGAAAGCAAAAGGTCATTGAAAAGACAGGAAAGGAAGAAAAGACCAAAATGGATGTCAGGAGAGACTCTCAAACTTGCCCTTAAGTGGAGAGTAGCTAGAGCAAATGGAAGAAATGACAAGATAAAAGAGCTGAACAGAAGATTTCAAAGAGCAGCTCAAGAAGATAAAGTCAATTATTATCATGAAATATGTATGAAATGAAAGACTTGGAGTTAGGATACTAAAAGGAAAAAACACGCTGGGCATTTCTCAAGCTGAAAGAACTGAGGAAAAAATTTAAGCCTTGAGTTGCAATGCTGAATGATTCTATGGGGAAAATATTGAATGATAAAAGAAACATCAAAAGAAGATGGAAGGAATACAAAGAGTCACTGTACCAAAAAGAACTGGTTGATCTTCATCCATTTCAGGAGGTGGCATATGCTCAAGAACCAATGGTACTGAAGGAGGAAGTCAAAGCTGCACTGAAAGAATTGGCAAAAAACAAGGCTCCAGGAATTGATGGAATATCCATTGATATGTTTCAACAAATGGATGCTGTGCTGGAAGCACTCACTCGACTATGCCAAGAGATATGGAAGACAGCTACCTGGGCAATTGACTGGAAAAGATCCATAGTTGTACCCATTCCAAAGAAAGGTGATCCCACAGAATGTGGAAATTATCAAACAATACCATTAATATCACACACATGTAAAATCTTACTAAAGATAATTCAAAAAAGGTTGCAGCAGTATATTGACAGCGAACTTCCAGAAATGGAAGCTGGATTCAGAAGATGTGGAATGATGGATATCATTGCTGATATCAGATGGATCTTGGCTCAAAGCAAAGAATACCAAAAGATGTTTACTTGTGTTTTATTGACTATGCAAAGGCATTTAAACGTGTGGATCATAACAAATTGTGGATAACATTGAGAAGAATGAGAATTCCAGAACACTTAATTGTACTCATGAGGAACCTGTACATAGACCAGGAGGCTGT
>NW_006921825.1:3197690-3198862 GCF_000298275.1 Orycteropus afer afer | reverse complement strand
AAAAAAAAGAAAATAAAAAGGTAAGCCACAGACTGAGAGAACGTATTTGCAAATTATATACCTGATAAAGGACTGATGTCCAGAATACATAACTAACTCTTACAACTCCATAAGATGACAAAAAAACCAACTTCAAAAACAGGCAAAATATTTGAATAAACATTTTACCAAGGAAAATATACAAATGCCTAACAAGCACATGAAAAGATTCTCAACATTACTGTATTTTTATACAGAAAATGTGCATGCTCTTTATATGTTTTTTTGCAAACCACGCAACTCCCTCAGCAAGTTAATTTCCTATGTATACTATCTGGGTTATATGCATGTCCATGAAATTTACATGTTGCCAAAGAGGCAAGGAGGCTGCATCTTCTGACCTCCTCTCAACCCACAAGAGGAAGACAGAATCACCATCAGTAGCCCAAGGCCTGTCCATGTGAGGTCAGACATGCCGCCTCCCTCCAGCCCTTTCACTAACCCTGACACCAACCGTTCCTCCTGCAGCACCCACCACATCTCTGCTGGGTTCGATAATTTGCTGCAGTGACACAAACTCACAGATGATGGAGTTTATTAGGGAAGCAACAGGCTACAATTCAAGTTCAAGAACATGCTCAGTCTCTCTCAGCCCACCATCTCTCAACTGAGAGTCTCTCTCAGTCTCTCTCAGCAATGTCTCTCTCTCACGTCTCTCAGCTGGAAGTGAGAGATTCCTTCTGCCTCTAGAAGGGCTCCTTTTGAGCCTCACAGAGTGGCCAAACTAACCAACCCCAACATCAGAATTCTATACACCTGAGAGAGAGCAAACATCCCAGAAAATTACTTTATGCTGCTCCCAACAGAAATACCCCAGGTAGGTAAGTTTAACAATCAGGAGCTACTCAGTTGCTCACAGCAAATTCCACCATGGGATTTACAAAGACTTATGGCTAGAAAAGCCATACTATGTAATTTACTATACTGCACATTGTTGTTGTTGTTGCTGTTGTTAAGTGCCGTCGAGTCATTTCTGACTCATAGCGACCCCATGCACAGCAGAACGAAACACTGCCCGATTCCGCGCCAGCCCCACAATCCCTGCTACACTTGAGCCCATCATCGCAGCCACCGTGTCAATCCATCTTGTTGAAGGCCTCCCCCTCTTTCGTCGACCCTGCACCCTACCAAGC
>NW_006921825.1:3192651-3197370 GCF_000298275.1 Orycteropus afer afer | reverse complement strand
TGTGTCAGGCGCACCTTAGTCCTCAAGGAGATATCCTTGCTCCTCAGCACTTGATACAGTTCCTTCGCAGTTGACTTTCCCAATGCTACACGTTGTCTAATGTCCTGACTGCTGTACATGGGCATGTTATATGTGAAAATACAGTAGTCACTAAAGAAATATAAATTAGAACCATAATGATTTATCACGTCACACAATCAGCTAAATTCTGATTCATGTATGCCAGAGAACTGTGCTCCAAAGGGTTTTCAATGGCTGATTCTTCAGAAGTAGATTGCCAGGCCTTTCTTCCAAGGTTCCTCTGGGTGGACTTGAACATCCAACCTTTTGGTTAGTAGCCAAGCGCATGAACTGTTTACACCACCTAGGACAAACTCAAACCCACTAGGATGACTATAATAAAAAGGATACATAACAACAAGTGGCATTTAGGAGAAAGAGAAACATCACCAAGAAAGGAAGCTAGAGCTGGCTTTCATCCTACAATACAAGTTACTGGTATGAACTGACACCAAGGGACATTTGTCCAAGACCTTCCTCTTCTACGGCCATGCAGGGTGATCATTAACTTCAGAATGCTAACCCTAGAGCATTGGACTTTCAGTTAACTGAAGGCAACTAAGAAAAATGAACTAGAATATTTTGAAGAGTTTTTTCACATCAAGAGAGGAAATAAAGAATCTAAAATCTAGAATTGTGAGCCAAGTAGTCTCTAGAAGCTAGAAAAGATAAGGAAATGGATTCTCCCTAAGAGCTTCCAGAAGATACACAGCTCTCAAACATCTTGAATTTAGATTTCTGGCCTCCAGAATAATATAGTGATTAACTGGTGGTGTTTTAAGACACTAAGTTGTGGTAAATTGTTCCAGCAGCAATAGGAAACTAAGATAGAATACTTGCAAAAGGGCCACAGGAAGGCTATCATGGTGGAAAGGTCTAGGACAGGGATAGAGGATGGGGGGCCATCTCACTGCAGCAACTAACCAGCTTTGGGACTACTAGCAAGTCACAAGCTCTGGGGATTCTCTTTTTCTTCTATAAAATGATGATAGCACCACCTCCTCTACCTAACTTACAACATTTTTATGAGGGCAAAAATTATAAAAATACCTCATGAAAAATAACTTCAAACTTCCATGATATTTCAATTTCTCAATTGCAACTACTGAACAAGGGGACAAAATAATGCAGAAGGTAGTAAAATTTTACAAGAAAAATTTTTGAATAATTTCCTGTATTTCTAACATATTGTAAAAGAAACATTTGTAATGAGGTGGAGATATGTGTTTGTTTTTAATGCACTCAGCAGAAAGCTGGTCGATAAACATTTTTTCCAAAAATTAAAATATTTGACATTATGTTCTACCTCTTTGTCCTTCACTCCAAACATTTTTTTTTTTCTTTCAAGGATTTTGAGTAAGATATTTTGTTATGGGGATCTTAAAAGCAAAGAGAGAAAACAAAACTTCCCCCCCAAACAAAGGTAAATAAATATGAAAATCAAACCTTCAAACCACAAGGGCTGTGTCTCCCTTTTCAAAAGGAAGGCAAAAGTTCAGGACTCAGGGAAGGGAATGCACCTTCCTTTCTTTCACATGCCATCAAGGGATCAAGGTAGCATTAGCTCTCTGTACATTTCTTCTCCTTGCTCATGGTCCTTCCTGAGACACTGCAAACGTGTTTAAAGAGGTCCTGCCACCTAGTGAATTTGGAAGGCATGGATATAGATCTAATCAATATTGAGGAGAATACCAGTCTACACCGGCCACTCAGGATGGGCAAGAATGTGGGGAGAATAAATCCTTATACAAAGCAGAAATGACAACTGGGGAAAAAAAAAACCTCACTGCCATCAAGTTGGATCCAACTCATAGCGACACCCTTGGGTTTCTAAGGCGGTATCACTAAGGAAGTAGATTGCCCAATCTTCCTTCTGAGGAGTGTCTGGTGGGCTTGAATCGCCAACCTTCTGGTTAGCAGTCAAATGCCTTGGGCACTACGCCACCAGAGCTCTTAATGACAGCTGGAGTTTTTAATTTTTTAACAACTAGCTTTTTCTCTAAATAATAGAGCAAATCACTCTATAAGGATTCACAGCAAAAGATACTCCATAAAAACAAGATGAGTTATACCAAACCAAACCCATTGCCATAGAGTTGGTTCTGACTCATAGTGACCCTGTAAGATAGAACAGAACTGCCCTACAGAGTTTACAAAGCTGTAAATTTTTATGGAAGTAGATCACCACATCTTTTCTCCCACAGAGCTGCTGATAGGTTCAAACTACTGGACTTTCAGTCAGCAGTCAAGCACTATAGCCAGGATTTATTACACACAAAGATTTTAATCATCTGTGCCCATGTGGATATTTCAGTGCTTTATCTGCTGAAAAGGCTCGGTTCTCATAGGACAATGTGTCCCCACAAAATAGTAATCCCCATCTTCATTGTAGATGCCTTAGTGGCACAAATGGTTTGTGATTGACTGCTAACCTAAGAAAAATTCCTGATGAACTGCTTCCATAAAGATTACAGCCCAGAAAGCCCTATGGAACAGTTCTACTTTGTAACATATGGGGTTGCTCTGAGCCTGGGGCCAACTCCACAGCAGCTAACAATCTTCACTGTGGTGATATCAATATCCAAGACAGGTCTCTTGAGGGCACTTGCATTACATTATAATAAAACATCATAGTTACAATTGTAATTTACATTATACCAATGGTGGCTTGAGGGGGGCTGGGAAGAAAGTGAGGCAAGGCAGTGGGAAAAGTTTGGAGCGGCCTGAGGGGGCTGGGAAGGAAGTGAGGTGGCATCAGGTTTGGAGTGGCCTGAGGTGGCCAGGAAGTGAGCTGAGTGGTTTGGAACAACTGAGAGATAAGAACTTCTCTGTCAGTGTGTCTGTCATACTGTGGTGGTTGCTAAGACAGACTCAGAAGAAGAAAGAGGCCATCCACTTCTCAAAGAATTAGCCAGTGAAACCCTTATGAATAGCAGTGAAAGACTGTCTTGATATATTACTGGAAAACTTTATGAATAGCTCTGAAACACTGTCTGACATAGTGCCAGAAAATGAGCACTTCAGGTCAGAAGGCACTCAGAATACGACTGAGAAAGAGCTGCCTCTTCAGAGTAGAGCCAACTTTAATAATGTAGATAGAGCAAAGCTTTCCGGACCTCTGTTTGCTGATGTGACATGACTCAAGATGACAAGAAACAGCTACAAATATGTGTTAATAATCGGAATATAGAACATACAAAGTATGAATCTAGGAAAATTGGAAGTTGTTAAAAATGAAATGGAATGTATAAAGATCGATATCCTAGGCATTAGTGAGCTGAAATGGATTGGTTTTGGCCCATTCTGAATCAGACAATCATATGGTCTACTTTGCCAGAATGACAAATTGAAGAGGAATGGCATGGCCTTCACCTTCACAAAGAATGTATCAAGATCTATCCTGAAGCACAATACTGTCAGTGATAAGATAATATCCATATACCTACAAAGAAGACCAGTTAATGATACTATTATTCAAATTTATGCACCAACCACCAGAGCCAAAGATGAGGAAACTGAAGATTTTTACCAACTTCTACAGTCTGAAATTGACCAAACGTGCAACTAAGATGTGTTGATTATCACTGGTGATTGGAATGCAAAAGTTGGAAACGAAGAATCACCAGTAGTTGAAAAATATGGCCTTGCCAATTAGAAATAATGCTGGAGATCACATGATACAATTTTGGAAGACCAATGACTTATTCATTGTAAATACCTTTTTTTTTTTTCAACAACACAAATGGTAGCTATACATGTGAACTTTGCCAGATGATTGTTGTGCTATTATGTGCCGTCGAGTCAGACCTGACTCACAGCAACCCCTCCTTGGGTTTCTGAGGCAGTATCACTACGGAAGTAGATTGCCCAACCTTCCTTCCAAGGAGTGGCTGGTGGATTTGCCCTCTAGTTAGTAGTCAAGTGCCTTAGGCACTATGCCACCAGAGCTCCCTTGCCAGATGGAGCACACAGGAATCAAATCAACTACATCTGTGGCAAGAGGCGATGGAGAAGCTCAATATCTTCAGCCAAAACAAGGCCAGGAGCTGTCTGTGGAACAAACCATCAACTGTTGATATGCAACTTCATGTTGAAGCTGAAGACAATAAAAACAAGTCCACAAGAGCCAAAATATGACCTTGATTATATCTCTCCTGAATTTAGAGACCATCTAAAGAATAGATTTGATACACTGAACACCAATGACCAAAAACCAGAGGAACTGTAGAATAATATCAAGAATATCATCCTTTGAGAAAGACATAGAGAGGTATATGGGAAGTACAGGCAACAAATATGAACCCTTTGGCATATATAGTACTGAGTTGTCAGTGAAGGCAAACATGGGTATAATATGGATGGATAGATAGGTGGACAGGCTAAATGATTAGGTATGTCTATGAAATGGGGAGTGTATCCAAGATCATATATAGGGTTGGCAGACAATGGTCATACAAGTTTATGTGAATGATGAGAATTCCCAGGTGTATAGGGGCAAGGTTGTGGTCACTGCTTGGTCACAGCCAGCTACCCAGAGGGACCAAGTAGTTGAACCTGCAGGCTTGGGACCATAGTCACAGGGGACATCAAGCTCAATTGGCATAACATACTATACAAAACATTGTTCCATCTCCTACTTTGGCAAGTAGCAACTGGGAT
>NW_006921825.1:3183743-3190471 GCF_000298275.1 Orycteropus afer afer | reverse complement strand
AACCCAGGAGAGAGGTGGTGGGTGCTTTGGGAGGAACGATTGGTGAAAGGGCTGGAGGGAGGCAGCATGTTTGGTCTTGCAGTAATAGGCCTTGGGTTACTGCTGGTAATCCTGCCTTCCCCTTGTAGGGTTAGAGGAGGTCAGAACATGTGGCCTCCTTGCCGTTTTTGCACTTACTCAATCTGTATGCTGAGCAAATTATCCAAGAAGCTGAACTATATGAAGAAGAACATGGCATCAGGATTGGAGGAAGACTCATTAACAACCTGAGATATGCAGACGACACAACTTTGCTTGCTAAAAGTAAGGATGACTTGAAGCACTTACTGATGAAGATTGAAGACAACAGTCTGCAGTATGGATTGTACCTCAATATAAAGAAAACAAAAATCCTCACAACTGAACCAATAAGTAGCATCATGATAAATGGAGAAAAGATCGATGTTGTCAAAGATTTCATATTACTTGGTTCCACAATCAACACCAATAGAAGCAGCAATCAAGACATCAGAAGATGTATTGCATTGAGCAAGCCTGCTGCAAAAGACCTCTTTCAAGTGCTGAAGAGCAAAGATGTCGTCTTGAAGACTGAGGTTCACCTAACCCAAACCATGGTATTTTCAATTGCCTCACATGCATGTGAGAGCTGGACAATGAATAAGGAAGACTGAAGAAGAGTTGATGCTTTTGAGTTGTGATGTTGGCGAAAACTACTGAAAGTACCATTATAAAACCAAACTCACTGCCATCGAGTTGGTCCCAACTCATAGCGATCCCTCCCTGGGCTTCCGAGACATATCACTATGGAAGTCGATTGCCCAATCTTCATTCCAAGGAGTGGCTGGTGGGTTTGAACTGCCAGCCTTCTGGTTAGCAGTCAAATGCCTTAAGCACTATTGCACTAGAGCTCCTGACCCTAGACTGCTAAAAGTTCTTAAACTAACAAGACTGCTAAAGGAACTAACAAGTCTGTCCTGGTAAGAAGTACAGCCAGAATGTTCCTTGGAAGTGAGAATGGCTAGATTTCATCTCACCTACTTTGGTCATGTTGTCAGAAGGGACCATTCCTTGGAGAAGGGTATCATGCTTGGTAAAGTGGAGGGTCAACAAAGAAGGGGAAGGGCCTCAACAAGGTGGATTGACATAGTGGCTGCAATGATGGGCTCAGGTATAGCAAGTATTGTGAGGCTGGCACAGGACCAGGCAGTGTTTCGTTCTGCTGTACACAGGGTAGCTATGAGTCGGAGACTACTTGATGACACCTAACAACAACACAACAATGTGAAAAACAAACAAACTCTTGCAAAGAAAATAAGGAAGTAAAAGAAGACACATCAAAATATTAACCACGTTGTGTTTGGATAGAATCATGAGCAACCTTTTTCAAGAAAAGAAAGTTTAAAGTTCTACTACATAAGCTGACACAATGCAGCCACTGACTTTTGTTTCGTTTTGCTGTGGTTTGGGTGACAGTTTACAGAGCAAATTACTTTTCCATTCAACAATTCATGCACATTTTGCTTTATAGCATTAGGTGCAATTCCCTCAATGTAACAGCTCTTCCTGCTTCCTCCTCAGTTTACCAGTTCCATTCATCCTTCTTTCTTGCCTCCTCCTGCCTTCTGAGCTTTGTTTTTGGACAAATGCTGCTCCCTTCTTATGTTCTTCTCATTCTTTTGCTTTTGAAAAACCCTCACATCTACACCCAACTTTTATCCCCCATCAAGTCAAAACAGGAGATTACTAACAAAGGCAAAATCCTCGGCAGGAAAAAGTACAAAACAATGTGGAGCAGAAAGCATCAACCTGGTAATTCAGATTCTTAGACGTCAGCCACCAAAAACCCAAGTGCCCAAAGACAAGTCACTTACCCTTTCTGAGCATCTGTTTCCACAACTGGAAAACCAGGGTTTAACTGGGACAATCCAAAAACCCCCTCCCAGATCTGACAAGTTTTGGGACAAGAGCTTAGAGATCCTCATTCACTCCCAGTACCTGGCTCTAATAGACCCAGTTCTGATGCTTAAGATATACAAGGTGGCCATCAAGTCTGGAAACATTAGCAAATACATAGTAAATAGCTTACTGATATTATGTAACATGACAAAATAATAATCTTTATTCAAATTTTATAACTACCTTACATCTAACAGCACAATCAATCTTCTATCATCTTTCCTAACAGTGAGAAGCAAGAACTACATAACTGTATTATGGGCCACCATAACAGAGTATTACAAACAGGGTGGGTTAAGATAACATAAAAATGTATTCACTCTCAGTTCTGTAGGTTAAAAGTCCAAAATCAAGGTGTCAGGAGGACCATGTTCTTTCTGTAGACTTTAGGAGAAGATCCTCCTTTGCCTCTTCCTACCTTCTAGTATTTACAGAACCAGACTGCCTCATCTTTCTTTCATGGAGCAGCTGGTAAGTTCAAACTGCTGACCTTCTGGTTAGTAGCCAAATGCCTTAACCACTATATGACTGGAGGTCATATATATGTGTGTGTGTATATAAATTTGCCTTTTAGGATAGAACTGTGCTCTACAGGGTTTTCCTTACTGTGATTTTTTTTTCCAGTTTTAAGTCTTTTTTCTTTTTTAAAAATTGTTGCTATTCAATGTCAGAAGGAAATACAAGAACTAAATGAAAAATTACAAATAATACAAAACCTACAGGTAGAAATCCAGAAGATTAATACTAAATTGTCAGAAGTAGATAATGCATTGAAAGGGCAAAGGAGTAGAATTGAATCCATGGAAGCAGAATTAATGAGACTGAAGACAAATAACTGAATACTTCTTTGGAAAGGGATCAATCAGAAAAAAGATCAAAACAAAATGAAGACAGCTTAAGATTCATGTGGGATACCATCAAAAGGAATAACCTACATGTAACTGGAATTCCAGAACAAGAAGAAAAAAATAAAACACTGAGAAAATTGTCCAAGATTTGTTGGAAGAAAACTCCCCTGATATGATGAAAGATGAGAATATATCAATTCAGGAAGTCCAAAAATCCCCAAACAGGATGGAAGCCAAAAGAAAATCAACAAGACAACATCATCAAACTCATCAAAACCAAGACAAAGAAAGAATCCTGACAGCAGCATGGGAAAAACTAAAAATTACTAAAAAGGACAACCAATAAGAATAAGCTCTGATATCTCAGCAGAAACCATGCAAGCGAGAAGGCAATGGGATGGTATACATAAAACCCTGAAAGAGAAAAATTTCCAACCAAGAATTATATATCTGGCAAAAATGTCCCTCAAATATTATGGTGAAATTAGGAGATTTCCAGATAAACAGAAATAAAGGAAACTTGTTAAAACCAGACAACCTTACAAGAGATACCAAAGGGACTCCTTTGAACAGAGAACCAATAATAGCAAACAACAACCAACCATAAATACACAAGATGACATAAACCAGAAACCAACACAGCTATGGAAGTATCCAAAGTAAAATAAGCTTACAAAATTGTAAACAGGGAACCGGAGACATCAATTGGCAAATGAGGACAACTACAAACCAAAAAGAGGGGGAAAACAGTGTAATTACAGAACTTCTAAATGGTGAGGAAGTCAAGAGAGTTGCCAAGATAGAATGGACTATTCTAAACTTGGGAAGAAAATTTTAAATCACAGGGTAACCTCAGAGAAAAATGTTAAACGTTCACATCACAATAAAAAAGAGGACATGTACAAATACTTAGCAAATACTGAAATAATAGCAACTATTCTGGTTACCTAGTGCTGCTCTGACAAGAAATATACCACAAATGGGATAGCTTTAACAAACAGGAGTTTATTCTCTTAGTTTGGAGGCTTTAAGTCCAAGTTCAAAGTGCCAGGCTCTAGTGGCTGCATGAAAGCCCCTCGACCTTGGGCTTCAGCTCTGCCTCTGGCTCCCAGCCCACTGAACCTAGAGGCATCCCTTCACTCAGGCAGCTACTGGCTGCTGAGGCTGACAAACCCAAGGTCGACAGATAAAATGGCACAGTCCCGATGTTACCAAACCACACAGCAGGCCATTAACTCAAGTCCATTGAAACTCCCAAGGTCGGCAGAGCATGGCAGGCTGCTGAACAATGACACAGCTATATGCAGGTTTCAAGCATACCATAAGCTAGAGACCATTCCCAAAGCTGCTTCTTATATACCAGAAGCAGACTACATACCCAAAGCAGCTACTCAGCTGCTTGTGGTAGATCCCACCATGGAGTTGATTGCCAGTCTCATCATGGGGAATTACTACCACCAGGTGCCCAGCCACTCAGCCAGGCCCAACCAGGTTGACATACAACTTTAACTACCACAACAACAAAGGAAATGATAACAAAATTCATAAACATAATGAGCTCAGCACAGAAAATTATATGGAACAAAGAAACCAGGAACACCATGAAAAAACACATAACAAAAAGACAGAAACCAATTCATGTTGTTGTTAGGTGCCGTCGTGTCATGTCTGACTCGTAGCAACCCTATGCATAGCAGAATGAAACATTACCTGGTCCCATGCCAGCTCCGTGATCCTTGCTATACTTGAGCCCATCACCGCAGCCACTGTGTCAATCCATCTCATTGAAGGCCTTCCCCTCTTTCGTTGACCCTCCACTTTATCAAGCATGACATCCTTCTCCAGGGAATGATCCCTTCTGACAACATGACCAAAGTAGGTGAGACAAAGTCTGGCCATTCTCACTTCCAAGAAGCATTCCAGCTGCACTTCCTCCAGGGCAGATCTGTTAGTTCTTTTTGCAGTCATGATACTTTCAGCATTCTTTGCCAGCACCACAACTTAAAAGTATCAATTCTTCTTTGGTCTTCCTTATTCATTGTCTAGCTCTCACATGCATATGAGGTGACTGAAAATATCATGGTTTGTGTCAGGTGCACCTTGGTCCTCAAGGAGACATCCTTGCTCCTCAGCACTTAAAAGAGGTCCCTTGAAGCCAACTTGCCCAGTGCTATACATCGTCTGCTGTCCTGACTGCTGCTGCCATTGGCATCGATTAGTAGAATCAAGCAATGTGAAGTCTTTGACAACTTCAATCTTTTCTCCATTTATCATGATGCTGCTTATAGGTCCAGTTGTGAAGATTTTTGTTTTCTTTATATTGAGATATAATCCATACTGCAGACTATATTCTTCAATCTTCATCAGTAAATGCCTCAAGTCATCCTCATTTCAGCAAGCAAAGTTGTGTCGTCAGCATATTGTAGGTTGTTAATGATTCTTCCTCCAATCTTGATGCCACATTCTTCTTCATACAGTCCAGCTTCTCAAATCATTTGCTCAGCATACAGATTGAATAAGTATGGGGAAAGGATACAACCCTTATGCACTCCCTTCTTGATTTTAAACCATGCAGTGTCCCCTTGTTCTGTTAGAACAACAGCTTCCTGGTCAATGTACAAGTTCCTCAGAAGTACAATCCAGTGTTCTGAACTCCCAGTTTTCTCAATGTCATCCACAATTTGTTATGATCTACACAATCAATTGTTTGCATAGTCAAATAAAACACAAGTAAACATCTTTCTGGTATTCTTTTCTTTGAGCCAGCATCCATCTGACAACAGCTATGATATCCCTTGTTCCATGTCCTCTTCTGAATCCAGCTTGCGCCTCTGGAAGTTCTCTGTAAATATACTGCTCCAACCATTTTTGAATTATCTTCAGTAAGATCTTACTTGTGTGTGATATTAATGATATTGTTCAATATTGCACACTCTGTGGGATCACCTTTCTTTAGAATGGGTACAAATATGGATCTCTCCCAGTCAGTTGGCCAGGTAGCTGTCTTCAAAATCTCTTGGCATAACCAAGTGAGTGCCTCCAGTGGGGCATCTGTTTGCCGAAACATCTCAATGGCTATTCCGTCAATTCCTGGAGCCTTGTTCTTCGCCAATTCCTTCATTGCACTTTCGACTTCCTCCTTCAGTACCATTGGCTCTTGATCATATGCCACCTCCTGAAATGGATGAAGATCTACCAGTTCTTTTTGGTACAGTGACTGTATATTCCTTCCATCTTCTTTTGATGTTTCCTGCAACATTCAATATATTGTCCATAGAATCTTTCAATTTTGCAATTCTAGGCTTAAATTCTTTCCTCACTCCTTTCAGATTGA
Source organism: Orycteropus afer afer (assembly GCF_000298275.1). NCBI lineage: Eukaryota > Metazoa > Chordata > Mammalia > Tubulidentata > Orycteropodidae > Orycteropus > Orycteropus afer. Next base: position 3,184,333 of record NW_006921825.1, on the reverse strand, counting down.
GAAATGCTGAGCATGTTCTTCTTTTTTTGGTTTTCTAACTCAAGGTCTTTGCACATTTCATTATAGTAATTGGCTTTGTCTGCCCAAGCTGCTCTTTGAAATCTTCTGTTCAGCTCTTTTATCTTGTCACTTCTTCCATTTGCTTTAGCTACTCTCTGCTCAAGGGCAAGTTTCAGAGTCTCTTCTGACATCCATTTTGGTCTTTTCTTTCTTTCTCATATTTTCAATGTCCTCTTGCTTTCTTCATGAACGATGTTCTTGATGTCATCCCATAATTCTGGTTTTTGATCACTGGTGTTCAATTCATCAAATCTATTACTAAATTCAGGAGGGATATATTCAAGATCATATTTTGGCTTTCATGAACTTTTTTTAACTGTCTTTAACTTCAAGTTTAACTTGCATATGAGAAGTTGATGGTCTGTTACACAATCAGCTCCTAGCGTGGTTTTGGCTGAAGATATTGAGCTTTTCCATTGCCTCTTACCACAGATGTAGTCAATCTGATTCCTGTGTATTCCATCTGGCAAAGTCCATGTGCATAGCCACCATTTGTGTTGTTGAAAAAAGGTATTTGCAATGAATAAGTC
>NW_006921825.1:3181362-3183557 GCF_000298275.1 Orycteropus afer afer | reverse complement strand
CCATGAAACATCCTTTGTGATGATGAATGCCACACCAATCCTCTTCAAATTGTCATTCCTGGCATAGTAGACCACACAGTGGTCTGATTCAAAATGGCCAAAACCAGTCCATTTCAGCTCACTAATGCCTAGGATATTAAGCTTTATGTGCTCCATTTCATTTTTGACAACTTCCAATTTTCCTAGATTCATGCTTCGTACATTCCATGTTCCAATTATTAATGGATGTTTGTACCTGTTTCTCCTCAATTTGAGTCATGCTACATCAGCAAATGGAGGTCTTCAAAGTTTTACCTTATCTATATCCTTAAGGTTGATTCTACTCTGATGATGAAGTTCTTCCTGATCCTATTTTGAGAGCTTCTGACCTAAGTGGCTTATCCTCCTGCATTGTGTCAGACAATGTTTCTAGGCTATTCATAAAGTCACACAGTAATGTATCAGACAGTGTTTCTCTGCTATTCATAAGGTTTTCCCTGGCCAATTCTTTGAGAAGAGAATGGCCTCTTCCTTCTTCCTAGTCTGTCTCAGTCTGTAAGCTGTTGAAACCTGTGCACCATGTGCAAACCTACTGGGTTTGAGACACCGGTGGCGCAGCCTCAAGCCTCACAGCAATACACCACCACAGGACAACTGACAGACAAGTTTGTCTCCCTTAGCTGTTCAAAACCTCTCCATCCTCCCCACCCTCCCCTTACACAGATCCCTGCCTCTTTCCCACCACTTGTGAGGGGCATGACCTGGGTCCCCAGCCTTACCTAGATCCCTGCCTCTGCTTCCTCACTCTGTCCTGGCCCCACCCCCAGCTTTTTCTCTGCTTTCCTTGGCTTTCCCACCACTTGGGAGGACTATGGCCTGAGTTCCAGCCTTCCCTGGATCCCTGCATCTGCTTCCTCACTCTGTTCTGGACCATGCCCCAGCCCTCTGATTTTTCTCTACTTTTCCCAGCATTCAATTCATATTTTTATTTTTCTCTGCTTTTCTCCAGCATTCAATTCATACTTGTCAATAATTACACTGAATGGCAATGGATTAAATGCACCATACAAGAGACAGAGAGGTGCATAATGTACAAGAAAACTAACCCATCAATATGCTGTCTACCAGAGGCACACCTAGAGACAAAGACAAAAGTAGACTAAAAACCAAAGGATGAAAAAAGAGATATCAAGCAAAAGGCAACCAAACAAGAATAGGAGTAGCAATCTTAATTTCTGATAAAATAGACTTTAAGACAAAACCATCATACAAGACAAGGAAGGACATCATATAGTGATTAAAAGATCAATTGAACAAGAAGATATAAGCATAATAAATATCTATGGACTCAATGAAAGAGCTCCCAAATACATAAATCAGATTTTAACAGAATTGAAAAGGCAAATAGATGAGCCCACAGACATTAATATACCACTTTCAATCACAGATAGAACAACTGGAAAGAAACTCAACAAAGACATAGAAGAGCTAAACAATACAATCCACCAACTTCACCTGATAGACATCTACAGAGCACTTCACCCAACAACAGCACCATACACATTGTTTTCCAGTGTACATGAAACATTCTCCATGATAGACCATGTGTTAGGCCATAAAGCAAGCCCTAATCAATTTGAAAACATTGAAATACTGCAAAACATCTTCTCACATCACAATGTTATCAAATTAGAAATCAACAATAAGATCAACAGAAAAAGAGCAAACACGTGGAAACTGAACAATACCTTCCTTAAGAATGACTGAGTAATAGAAGAAATAAAAAATGAAATTAAAACATTCCTTGAATCAAACGAGAATGAAAACACAACATACCAAAATCTTTAGAACACAGCAAAAGCTGTGATTAGAGGCCAATTTATAGCAATAAATGCACACATTGAAAAAGAAGAGAGAGTGAAAATCAACACTTTAAACCAACATCTCCAACAATAAGAAAAAGAACAGCAAGCCTACAGTGACCAAAAGAAAGAAAATAACAAAGATTCGAGTAGAAATCAATGAAGCAGAAAATAGAAAGACAATAGATAAAAATCAATAAGACTAGAAGTTAGTTTTTTGAAAAGATTAGTAAAATTGACAAGGGAAAAGAGGGAGAGAATACAAAGAACACAAATAAGAAACGAAATGGGTGACATCACAACAGTACCAACTGAAATAAAAAGGATAATATCAGGATACTATGAAGAACTGTA
>NW_006921825.1:3173604-3180437 GCF_000298275.1 Orycteropus afer afer | reverse complement strand
CCCAGAGGAGAGGTGGTGGGTGCTTTGGGAGGAACGGTTGGAGAAAGGGCTGGAAGGGGGAGGCAGCATGTCTGGCCTGGCAGGAATAGGCCTTGGGTTACTGCTGGTAATCCTGTCTTCCTCTTGTGGGATTAGAGGAGGTCAGAACATGTGGCCTCCTTGCCGTTTTTGCACTTGTGAAAAGGAAGACTGAATATCATGAAAATATCAATTCTACCTAAAGCATTCTATACATTCAATGCAATCTCAATCCAGATCCCATCAACATCCTTTAAGGATATGGAGAAAACAATCACTAATTATATGGAAAGAGACCTCGGATGAGCAAGGCATCATTGAAGAAGAACAACAAAGTAGGCAGTCTCACCCTCCCAGATCTTAAAACCTACTATACAGTCACAGTAGTCAAAACTGCCTCATATTATACAACGACAGACACAAAGACCAATGGAACAGAAGTGAGAACCCAGAAATAGATCCACTGACCTACAGTCAGCTGATCTTTGACAAAGGGCTGAAATCATTAAATGGGGAAGATATTGTCTGTTTAACAAATGGTGCTGGCAAACTGGATATCCCATTTGCAGAAAAATGAAACAATATCTGTACCTCACACCATACACAAAAACTAACTCCAGATGGATCAAAGACTTAAATGTGAAATCTAAAACTATAAAGTTCCTCAAAGAAAAACTAGGGGTAACTTTAGGGGCCCAAATATATGGCATAAATAGACCATCAAGCATAACCCAAAATGCACAAACAGCAGAAGAGAAACTAGATCAATGGGGCCTTCTCAAAATTAAATTTTTATGTGCTTCCAAAGACTATGCCAAAAGAGTCAAAAGAGAACCTACAGATTGGGAAAAACTATTCAGCAATGACATATCTCACAAGGGCCTTTTCTCTAGAATTTATGGAAAACACCAACACTTCAACAACAAAAAGGCAAATAATCTAATTTAAAAATAGGCAGAAGACATGAATAGACACTTCATCAAAGAGGATATTCAGGTGGCCAACAAACATATGAAGAAATGCTCACAATCATTAGTCATTAAAAAGATGCAAATCAAAACAACAGTGAGATACCATCATGCCCCAGCACTAGTAGCAAAGTTCAACAAGACACAAAATAAAAATGCTGGCGAGGATATGGAAAGATTGGGACTCTCATATGCTGCTGGTGGGACTGTAAAATGATACAACCACTGTGGAAAGCAGTATGGCAATTCTTAAAAAGTTGGAATTAGAAATACCAGTTGACCCAGCAATCCCATTACTAAGTATATATCTTAAAGAAGTGAGAGCCAGGACAAGAACAGATATATGCACATCCATGTTCATCACAGCACTATTTACAATAGCCAAAAGATGGAAACAACCTAAGTGCCCATCAACAGAAGAATGAATAACCAAACCATGGTACATACACACAATGGAATACTATATAACCCTAAAGAATAACATAGAATCGGCAAAACACCACATAACATGGATGAACTTGGAGGACATTATGCTGAGTGAAATAAGTCAACTACAGAAGGACAAATATTGTATTAGTCTGTTATTGTAAAAAGTCAAGGAAAGGTTTATACATGGAAGGAAATTTTCTTTGTTGGTTATCAGGGGTGGGAGGGGAGGGAAGAGAACACTGTCAGACAGGTAGAGACAAGTATTGATTTGGGTGAAGAGAAGGGAAATGTGCCAAATATGAGTGATCAACACAGTGGCACTGAGGAAGAGGAAGACATAGAGAGTGCATGGGAGATACAGACAACAAAAATGAACCCTTTTGCACATACAGTACTGAGTTGTCGGTGAAAGCAAACATTGATATACAGGTGGATAGATGGTTGCACAGGCTGAACTGTTAGGTATGTCTATGCAGGAGTCAGTGTGCCCAAGACCATGTATAGGGTTGGCAGACAATGTTTATACTAGTGTATATGTATGTTCTATAAGAATTCCCAGGTGTATAGAGAGATGACAAGGGGCAAGGTTGTAGTCACTTTTTGGTCACAGCCAGCTACCCAGAGGTAGCAAGTAGTTGGACCTGTGGGCTGGGACCATAATTGCAGGGGATATCAAGCTCAATTGGCATAACATACTACCCAAAACATTGTTCCACATCCTATTTTGGTGAGTAGTGGCTGGGATCTTAAAAGCTTGCAATCAGCCATCTAGATGCAACCATGGGTATCTCCTCATCCCTAGCAAAGAAGAATGAAGAAAACCAAAGACACATGGAAATAATTAGTCCAAGCAACTGGTACACCATGTGATCCTCAGCCTATACAACTATGAGACTAGAAGAACTAGATGGTGCCTGGCTACCACTGACAACCACTCACAGGGGGATCTATGTAGGAGATCCTGGACAGACTGGAATGTGGAACAAAACTCAAAATCATTTGAAAAAAAAAAGGACCAGGTTTGCAGGTCTAAAAGAGCCTGGTGATACCTCTGAGACTGTGGCCCCTAGCGGCTCTTCAGGTCTGGAATTGAACCCACTCCTGTGGCTTCCAGTCAAACAAAAGACAGGCATATGAGCTGAATTTTTATATCAGGTAGATACACTCCTTGGAGAGATCAATCATGGGAGAATAGACAGGGTGTGTATGCACAGGGAGACCGCTCAGGGGGCAGGAGTGCATGGGAGGGAAGGACACAGGGAAGAGGTAACTATGGGGAGGAAATGGGAAGAGAGCTGTTGCATTGTGGGAAATTGTAGTCAATATCATAAGAAAAAATGCATGTAAGCTGATGTATGGATAGTGAATTTGCTCTGTAAACTTTCACGCAAATCACAATGAAATTTTTTTAAAAATTGTTGCTGTTGTAGAGAACACAGCAAAACATACACTGATTCAATTGTTTTTACATGTACAATTCAATGACATCTATTACATTCTTCTAGTTATGTAACAATTCTCACCCTCCATTTCTGAGTTGTTCCTTCCCCATTAACAATAAATTCACTGCCCACAAAGGTTCTTATCTAATCATATATGTTGTTGTTGTTGTTGTTATTTGCCGTTGAGTTGGCCCCGACTCATAGCGACCCTTCCTTGGGTTTCCGAGGCAGTTTCACTACGGAAGTAGGATTGCCCAACCTTCCTTCCAAGGAGTGGCTGGTGGGTTTGAACTGCCAGCCTTCTGGTGAGCAGTCAAGTGCCTTAGGCACTATGCTACCAGAGCTCCTAATCATATATATAAATATACATATATATTGTTGTTTTTATGTGCCATCAAGCCGGATCCAACTCATAGCCACCCTTCCTTGGGTTTCCAAGGTAGTATCGCTATGGAAGTAGATTGCTCAACCCTCTTTCCAAGGAGTGGCTGGTGGGTTTGAACCACCAGCCTTCTGGTTAGCAGTCAAGTGCCTTAGGCACCATGCTACCAGAACTCCTCAAATATATATATATAAATATATACACCAATGATGTAGACCATGCTCCCTCAAATAGGTGACAGAGGATGGAGGGAGGAAGCTGAAGAAAGAAAGAGGAGAAAGGACCTGGTAAGGAGCAGAATGTGACAATGTGGATAGGGCAGATAACTCCTGGGATACTGTGATTATAGTGGTCATGGATAAGATTTTTTTTTTTTTTTAATTAATGAAAAAAAAAAGACCCTATTTCCAAACAAAGCCACATTCACAGGTACCAAATGTTAGAACTTGCAACATGTATTTAGAGGGGACACAATTCAACCCATAACAATAAGCAACAGCAAGGATTAGACCCAGTCAGACCTGCCAGACCCATTCAAACACTTACCTCAGAGATGGAGTATCAGCCACCTTGCACCTGCAGCCCAGAATAGCACTCCCAACACCGGACACAAAATAATGGGATATGGCACTTGGTAAGGACCACAGTAAAAGATCCTCCACAAAAAAAAACATACAACTGTAGTTCAAAAAAGAAGCACAATCAAGGGACTGGCCAAAGGAAGCCACAGTGAAGCAAGGCAGTCAACAACGGAAGGAACACTAGCCTTTCTACTAACACTGGGGGTGAGAGTGAAAGAAATAGTAAAGAAAACTGCAAAACTGACGTCTAAAGTATATTCTGTCCATTCAGAGAGGACTTGAGTGTGCTCAACAAACTCCCGCCGGCTAACAAACTGCAGCTGGTCGGTGACGCCCAGCCTGTTTCACTCTATTCCACCTGGAGCTTAACCTGGAATTAACCTCTCAGAGACCTGGAGTAAACAAATCTAACTTCTCTGATAAGAAGCAACTCTGTTCTGCTGTGCTTAATACAGGGACACTGTTATGGATTGAAGATTGCTGTGCACCTCCAGTTGATTTTGACTCAAGTAATCAAATGTGATACAGTAAAACTGTCTCATAGGGTTTCTTAGGTATAATCTTTACAGAAGAAATCACCAGATCTTTTCTCCCAAAGAGCTGCTTGTGGGTTTGAACTGCCTATCTTTCAGTTAGCAGCCAACTGCTTAACAAGGGCTCCTCATGGATTGAATTGAGAAATGTGGAAGTCCCAACCACTGTACATGTAAATTACAACCCTGTGTCAAAATAAGCATTTTCTTTCTTTTGTTGTGTTAATGAAATCCTACAACAGTACGGTCGATCTTAAACCTAATCCCTTCTGAGTTGTTCTTGGTGTCATTAGGTGCCATCGAGTCAGCTCTGACTCATACCAACCCTATGTACAACAGAACAAAATGCTGGTTGTGTGCCAGCCTCATAATCCTTGCTATACGTGAGCCCATTGGTGTAGCCACTGAGCCGAATAGACATAGACACACAATTGGGAGAAGATGCCATGTGAAGAGAGAGGCAGAGGAATCCACAAGCTCACCACCACCAAGGACTGCTGACAGCTACTAGAAGACAAAGAAGTACTTTGCCCTAGAGCCATACCCTGAATGTGGACTTCTAGCCTCCTGAACACAATAAATTCCTGTTCTTTACCCACTTGTGGCACCTTTTATTATGGTGGTACTAGGAAACTAACCACCACTCGTCTGTCAGTTTGTTGTACTGCCATAGCTTGTCTGTTGCTGTGAGGCTGTGAGGTTGGTGATCACATCATAGAATTTTGCAAGACCTTATTCATTGCAAATACCTTTTTTCAACAATATAAACCACAGCTATACACATGGACCTCATGAGATAGAATACATGGGAATCAGATCAACCACACCTGTGGAAAGAGGCAATGAAGAAGCTCAATAGCTCCAGCCAAATCAAGCCCAGGAGCTGACTGTGAAACAGAGCATCCACTGCTTTATATGCAAGGTCAAGCTGAAACTGAAAGAAATTAACACAAGTCCAAAAGAGTCAAAATATGACCTTGATTATATCCCACCTGAATTTAGAGACCAGCTGAAAAATAGTATATTTGACACACTGAACACCAATGATTGAAAACCAGATGAATCAAGAACATCATACATGAAGAAAGCAAAATGTCTTTTAAAAGACAGGAATGGAAGAAAAGACCAAAATGGATGTCGCAAGAAACTCTGAAACTTGCTCTTGAATGGAGAGTAGCTAAAGTAAATGAAAGAAATGACAAGATACAAAGGCTGAACAAAAGATTTCAAAGCACAGCTTGAGAAGACAAAGTCAATTATTATAATGAAATATGCAAAGACCTGGAGTTAAAAGACCAGAAGGAAAGAACAGGCTCAGCATTTCTCAAGCTGAAAGAACTGAAGAAAAAATTCAAGCCTCAAGTTGCAATATTGAAAGTTTCTATGAGCCAAATATTGAGTAATGCAGGAAACATCAAAAGAAGATGGAAGGTATACATAGAGTCACTGTACCAAAAAGGACTGGTTGATCTTCACATACTTCAGAAGGTGGCATATGATCAAGAACCAGTGGTATTGAAGGAAGTAGTTGAAGCTACACTGAAAATTGGTGAAAAACAGTCTTCAGGAATTGACAGAATTCCCATTGAGCTGTTCCAACAAACAGATGCTGCACTGGAGGCATTCACTCACCTATGCCAAGAAATTTGGAAGACAGTTACCTGGCCAACTGACAGGAAGAGATCCATATTTGTACCCATTCCAAAGAAAGGGGGATCTAACAGAATGTGGAAGTTATCAAACAATATCATTAATATCACACACAAGTAAAATCTTGTTAAAGATAATTAAAAGATGGTTGCAGCAGTATATTGACAGGGAACTGCCAGAAATGCAAGCTAGATTCAGAAGAGGACATGAAACAAGGGATATCACTGTTGATGTCAGATGGATCTTGGCTCAAAGCAAAGAATACCACAAAGGTTTACTTGTGTTTTACTGACTATACAAAAGCATCAGACTCTGTGGATCATAACAAATGATGGATAACATTGAGAAGAATGGGAATTCCAGAACACTTAATTGTGATAATGAGGGACCTGTACATAGACCAGGAGGCTGTCATTCGAACAGAACAAGGGGGTACTTGCAGGGTTTAAAATCAGGAAGGGAGTATGTCAGGGTTGTATCCTTTCACCATACTTATTCAACCTGTACGCTGAGCAAATATAATCCAAGAAGCTGCATTATATGAAGAGCATGGCATCAGGACTGGAGGAAGACTCATTAACAACCTGCGATATGCAAATGACACAACCTTCCTTGCTGAAAGTGAAGACGACTTGAAGACTACTAATGAAGATTAAAGACTACGGTCTGCAGTATGGATTACACTTCAACATAAAGAAAACAAAAATCCTCACAACTGGACCAGACCAATTAGCAGCCTCACATTAAATGGAGAAAAGACTGAAGTTGTCAACATTTCATATTACTTGGTTCCACAATCAGCCCCAGGGTTACAGGTGAGGAGAGACAAC
>NW_006921825.1:3144031-3169985 GCF_000298275.1 Orycteropus afer afer | reverse complement strand
AGGGGGAGGCCTTCAACAAGACGGATTGACACGGTGGCTGCGATGATGGGCTCAAGTATAGCAGGGATTGTGGGGCTGGCGCGGGATCGGGCAGTGTTTCATTCTGCTGTGCATGGGGTCGCTATGAGTCGGAAATGACTCAACAGCACTTAACAACAACAACAACAAACAATCAACAGCATTGGAAGCAGCAGTTAAGAAATCAGACAACACATTGCGCTGGCAAATCTGCTGCAAAAGACCTCTTTGAAGTGCTGAAGAGCAAAGATGTCTCTTTGAAGACTAAAGTGCACCTGACCCAAGCCATGGCGTTTTCAATAGCCTCATATACTTGTAAAAACTGGACAATGAATAAGGAAGACAGAAGAAGAGTTGATCCTTTTGAGTTGTGGTGCTGGCAAAGAATATCGAAAGTACCATGGACTGCCAGAAGAACTAACAAATCTGTCCTGGAAGAAGTGCAGCCGGAATTCTCCTGGGAAGTGAGAATGACCAGTATTAGTCTCACCTACTTTGGTCATGTTGTCAGAAGGGACTATTCCCTGGAGAATATTTGGTAAAGAATACTTGGTAAAGTGAAGGGTCAGTGAAAAGGGGGAAGGCCCTCAAAGTGATTGACACAGTGGCTGCAATGATGGGCTCAGGTATAGCAAGGATTGTGAGGCTGGTGCAGGACAGGGCAATACTTCATTCTGTTGTACACAGGGTCACTGTGAGTGACAGCCAACTTGACAGCACCAAACAACAAGGAATCTAAAACAAAAATACTAAAGATGCAGCAATGATGAGCTCCAAAAGGCTCTTGCAGACTTAACAACAACAAAATAAATGACTAAAAAGAAAGGCTCTTGCAGAGATAAGGAGGTAGGTGTCAGTTTAGGTGTCATTTCTTCCAGGAAGACTTTGCCTGACTTTTCCCTTAACCCAACTCCCTGTCTGGGTCAGGTGCTCCTCTGGGCACCCATGGCAGCCCTATTCTCATTTTATTGAAATTTGTTTGCTTGCCCATTGCATCCATTATATTGTAATTCTTCAAGCGAAGGGACTTGTCTACTACAATGGGGACATAGCATTTAGCACTGTGCTTGGCACTAGGCAGAATTGGCTCAGTACATATACACTGAAAGAGAAAGGTACACGAGCTTTCCACCTCTGCCTATCTGCAACTTGAGAGCAAGGATTGGCTTTTATTCACCTTTATTCCCAGTGTCAGAGGACTCAGTAAATGTTTGCTGAACTGAACTGTATCAATCACAATCTCTTTGCTTAAAGAATGTATCCCCCAACTGCATGGATTCCCTTTCATGGGACAGAATGGCACATGGCTTATGAACAGCAACAATGAAACTCCAACCCGGCAGTCATGCACAGGGTTCCTATCCCAACTGTCATCTATTAACTGTGAGGTCGAACAAGTTATTTCACATTGCTATGCCTCAATTACATCATCTCTAAAAAGGGGAGTAACAGGACCCATTTTCTAAGATGGTTGTTAGGATTCAGTGTTAGTTTTCTGGTCCTGAACTAACCTCTTCCATAGACATCAGGTAGAAATCTCTTGTCATCTAAAATTTGCAAAACATTCATTTGCTCTAAGTGCACTCAACATGTTTCTTTGTACCCTTCCCTCCCCTCCCTCCCTCTCTCCCTGTAAGATGGTGTAGGTTTCTTCACCCCCACCCACCCACCCAAAGTGGTACTGTTTAGGTTGAAGGATATTTCATTCTCTCCTTTCACTGCTCTTTGGGAGTCACTGTGCATTAGTGACTTCACTAGTGGTGTAGCTGTAAAGCAATCAGCTGCTAACCAGAAGGTTGGTGATCTGAAACCACCAGCCATTCCGAAGAAAGCTGTGGTGATCTGCTCCTGTAAAGATTTATGGGCTTGGAAATCCTATGTGGCAGTTCTACTCTAAAGGTCGCTATGAGTCAGAATCGACATGATGGCAATGCATTTGGTTTTGGTTTTCTTTTGGTGCATTTTTGGGACACTAACAGTTATGGCTATAGCTTTTCCAGTCATAGGCACTGCCCTCAATTTCATTCCACATGTACAACTACTTTCCAGCAAGAAAGGGAAAAAAGAAAATGAAACAAAGGAAAAACAAACAAACGAAAAAAACAAAACTCACCACTGACCACTTTACCAAAATTGTATCAGTCAGTATTTATTTATTGAGTTCTCAGGTTTTGAGGAATTTTTTAATAGAAAAACTTTTCAGGGGAAAACTGGTGAAAGCAAAGTACCAGATTCCAAATGCCTGGCTCCATTATCTCACACTAAGTATTTCTGGCTCAGCCACAATCAGGGAAGGACATGTCTTTTCAACCCACACACCTTTCCCCTGAACAATTCTGTCTCCTGATCTCCTTCAGAGTATCCACTGCCCATTAAAAAATTTCAAGATTCATTCTACAACTATTTTATCCTAGAATTTCTTTTTACAACTTCAAAATGTCATTTTTCTTTAAAATTTCTTGAATGTCTTCCACACAGAAAGTGTTGATTTTTGATTTGTCTTAGTAAATCCTCTAGGAATTATTCTGCCTAAAAAGCTTCATTCATCATTTGGTTGCCTTCATCACAATCACATGTTGAGAAGTCTTATTAATATGGAGCATCTAATTCAGAACTCTAAAATCACCTCTAAAAATCTCACGATAATTAGGCTAAACATAGTCACCTATGTATTTTTTTTTTTTTCCAGCTCGTCTTCATTATTCAGCTGTGTTTGGTCTCAGCCAGCTGCTGTTGATGGGGTGGGTTGGAGGTGGGGGTTGCGTAAAAGAGAAAGCTCAATTCTTCAGAGGGGGAACTAAAACACCAGCATTGATTTAAAAGTGTTTCTCAAAGTGGTCTCCCAACGTGCAGCATCAACATTCCCTGGGAACTTGTTAGAAACGCAAATTCTCAGGGCCCACCCCACATCCACTAAATCAAGCACATTCAAGTTTAAAGGACTTGGTGGCTCAGATGTAGCGTTTACTGGAGTACAGAGCCCAGTCAGGATTTCAGAAATGACTGAAAGTAATTCTGTTTAATGGCTCAAGTGACCCTCCAAGAATATATCCCACTTACGTGTATTTCATCTACCAATTATATTACTCCACAGGGCTGACAACTTGATATCAGACTTGCTAATGAACAGCAACCACAGGCTCCTGCTGTCATTCAGTCACAGGCACATTGCCGGCAGCAGAGAGCACTTGACATTCAAGGAAGGGGAGGGTCCAGTGGTGTTATCTGACAGTGACTGACGACAGGGTACTACTTACTTCCTATGCAAAAGGGCTAAGGCAGAAAGACAAGCCTAAATAATAAGCTAACTCCTGTAAACAGTTACTGGATGGAAAAGGTGATGCTGGCAGCTCTCTTTGCAGACTTCAATTCCAGCACCATGAACGTGTCCTTTGCTCACCTCCACTTTGCAGGCGGCTACCTGCCCTCTGACTCCAAGGACTGGAGGACCATAGTCCCAGCTCTCCTGGTAGCTGTCTGCCTGGTGGGCTTCGTGGGGAACCTGTGTGTGATTGGCATCCTCCTTCACAGTGCTTGGAAAGGAAGATCATCCATGATCCACTTTCTGATTCTGAATCTCAGCCTGGCTGATTTCTCCCTTCTGCTGTTTTCTGCACCAGTCCGAGCTATAGCATACTCCAAAGGTGTTTGGGATCTAGGTTGGTTTGTCTGCAAGTTCTCTGACTGGTTCATCCACACATGCATGGCAGCCAAGAGCCTGACAATCATTGCAGTGGCCAAAGTATGCTTCATGTATGCAAGTGACCCAGCCAAGCAAGTAAGTATCAACAACTGCACCATCTGGTCTGTACTAACAGCGATCTGGGCTGTGGGTAGCCTGTTACCTCTGCCCGAATGGTTTTTTAGCACCACCAGGCATCATGCTGGTGTGGACATGTGCATCCTGGATGTACCAGCTGTGGCTAAAGAGTTCATGTCTATGTTTGGTAAGCTGTACCCTCTCCTTGTATTTTGCCTTCCATTACTCTTTGCCAGCATTTATTTCTGGAGAGCTTACGGCCAGTGTCAGAAACGAGGAACTAAAACTCAGAATCTTAGAAATCAGATCCGCTCAAAGCAACTCACAGTGATGTTGCTGAGCATTGCTGTCACCTCTGCTATTCTATGGCTCCCTGAATGGATAGCATGGCTGTGGGTATGGCATCTGAAGGCTGGAAGTCCAACCCCACCACAAGGGTTCATAGCCCTGTCTCAAGTCCTAATGTTTTCCATTTCTTCAGCAAATCCCCTCATTTTTCTAGTGATGTCAGAGGAGTTCAAGGAAGGCTTGAAAGGCTTATGGAAATGGATGGTAACCAGAAAACCTCCAACTGCCCCAGAGTCTCAGGAAACACCAGCTGGCAACTCAGAGGTTCTTCCTGATCCATCTCCAGAGTCCCCAACCTCCATACCAAACAAAGAGAAACCAGACTCTTTCTCCTCCAGCAAAAAGAAAACTGAAAAGGCAGGGATTCCCATTCTCCCTGATGTAGAGCAGTTCTGGCACGAGAGGGACACAGTCCCTTCTGCACAAGACAATGATCCTATCCCCTGGGAACATGAAGATCAAGAGACAAAGCATAGCGATGAATAGATTGTTTCAAAGCAAAGCAAATTATGATTGTCTTGTAGTGCTGCTTATCAATATTGCTGAACTTACCATATAAACTACTGCAAAAATGACATGCTTTACATTCTGCATTTTCAAAATGTAATCTGAAAAGTAGAACACTGTTAGGAATAATGTTTAAGATTATAACCTGGCTAGCCAAAGAATTCATTTTAAGTGTTGTTATATGAAGATACTTGTCATAAGTGATTAGAAAGCTCTGCTCTTTGTTATTTGTTCACAATGGCTTTTTTATGGGGTTACCTTAGGATCAACCCTGTACCGGCTGGAGTAGAGCTTATCAACCAACTTATCTGGGACTGAACCCCTTTTCTAACATTTCTTCCTGAGTCTACTTCATCTAATTTTATTTCACATAATTGTTGTTGTTGTTATGTGCCCTCGAGTAGGACCCGACTCACAGTGACCCCTCCTTGGGTTTCCGAGGCAGTATCACTACAGAAGTAGATTACCCAACAACCTTCCTTCCGAGGAGTGGCTGGTGGGTTTGAACCGCCAGCCTTCTGGTTAGCACTCAAATGCCTTAGGCACTATGCTACCAGAGCTCAAAAATCTTCACTTGAGATTTCCCAGCACATTAATGAATAAATTTTAATGAGTTACCTTCATTTACAAGTGTTAATTTACTTAATGAAAATTCACATCTGATTTAACAGAAGGCTGCAGAATAAACATTACCTTATTCCAATTCTGAGCTAATTTCAAACTATGGCTATTTTGGGTTAAGTTTAAATAAATCTAAATTCTTCCTTATGTTGAAGCCTGTTTTACTGATCTTTTTGAAGCCACCTCAATGACTCTCCACTTT
This sequence comes from Orycteropus afer afer, assembly GCF_000298275.1. Taxonomy (NCBI): domain Eukaryota; kingdom Metazoa; phylum Chordata; class Mammalia; order Tubulidentata; family Orycteropodidae; genus Orycteropus; species Orycteropus afer. Next base: position 3,164,529 of record NW_006921825.1, on the reverse strand, counting down.
GAAGATTTCCTGACCTTCTAATATTGGTATGGACAAAGAACTGAAAAACTCCTCTTTCTCCCCAATCACCTATTCTCTCCCCAAAACATAGGAGGCAGTTCTTCTACAAGCTGCAATCTGTTTTCCCAGGTTCTCCTTTCTCTCAAGATAAGCTGTATGTTGTAGTTAATAATAGAGATTTTACTGATAAAAGGAAACCCTCAAATATAAAGGGGGGATGGAGATGGTGATCGTTCTTGTTAGATATTAAACTTACCCTAAACAATGAAAAAACCTGAACTCTGCTCAACTTTTAGAGTATCAGGCTGTTACAATGACGATTAATAAGAGAAAAAATAAGATTAATATGACGGAGGAAATTCAAATGGCCACAAGATAAAGAGATTTTGGCTAAAAAGAACAGAAAATAGAAAGCTTTAAAGGGGATGCAAAAAGAAAAGCAGTAAAATTAAATTTTGTGTTCCCAAACATATGGTAAAATTTGACTAACAGCCAATAATCATTTTCTAGCAAGGAAAAGAAAGCATACTCAATAAAACATGATGATTATGATACATCTCTTCCCCTACTAAAAAGAAAGTAAGACATTTATCCATAATGCATGATTACTTTATAATAGACTTCTGGGGTACTTTCACTGAGGGGTTCCCTCAGGGGGGGAAAAGATGTCATTAGGGCAAGCAGCAGAAATTATGTAATATAAAGAATATGCTGTGGAAAGACTTATTTTTTGAACATTCAGTTTGTAGACTTTGTTTTACAAAGTCAGTTTGCTTGTTTAACACAGAACGTAGAGCTGTTTTATTTTCACTTGTTTCACTACATATTCTGAGGCACACAAGATGAAATAAAGTACAATTTGACCCAAGTATACAGAGTATTTCTGTGATGAGATCCTTATACATGGAGATTACCTTTGAAGCTGTCTGTGATGAACTATTTGAATTAAAGATTTTTATGTTCCTTATATATATTTAATGTAGAATGTACCCTCTATCAGTGTCTGACACTAAGTTGTAAACAAATAAAAACAGTAATACTTCACTTCTGATGCTTTTTGGAAGATTAATACTGTCTTTGTCTTGAACTACCATTTTAAAATCATTATCTGGCAAAATGGGGAGGTCTAATCTCAAGGTAAGCTGAATCATGTATCTTCAAAGAGTTTGTAATAAGTACCCAAATCAAGATGCAGATACTGGAAAACAGTGTAATTACATTTAACTTTTCATTAAGAACCTGATAAACAATGTCCTGACTTTAACCCTTAGAAAACTCTGCATAAAAAAGCTGATTTGCATCATGTCTGAATCAAACCCAAATACTCTAAAACAAAGTGTTGTTGTTGTTGTTATGTGCCGTCGAGTCGACCCCGACTCATAGCGACCCCTCCTTGGGTTTCCGATGCAGTATCACTACAGAAGTAGGACTGCCCAACCTTCCTTCCGAGGAGTGGCTGGTGGGTTTGAACCGCCAGCCTTCTGGTTAGCAGTCAAGTGCCTTAGGCACTATGCTACCAGAGCTCCTAAAAACAAAGTAGGAAATTAAAATAATTATGATTAAAGTCATTTTCTTCACAATAATGTTCAACAGAAACACTATTAGCAAATAATAGTGTGTGGAATCCAGAGTAACAAAATAGGCATTCTAGAAATTTCACCTTTGTAGGACAGTCATATGTCCATAATAGCTGTATCTTCCTTTGGCAAACACTCCAGTCTCCAGTTTCCAATTTAAAAATCACTCAGTTAATTGTGAAAATCAACTTTAGAAAAAAGAAAAAATATATCCACAGTCTGTTAATTATCAACTTACAGGTTACCTGATAATCCCAGATCTCTAGAGTTCACACAATTTCTATAGCACTTAATATATTTAGGTTAATTACTGAGTAATACAGATGTGTACATGCAAGTCTGTGTATGTGACAAATACAGATTTGTTGGTATTCCTTCTTTCTAAAGGTTTTGTTGCAACCATAGTAGGTATGACATAACAGGGAAAATAACTTATCCTATTAACATATATATTTTCTTAAATTTTATTTATGTGGTATTCTAAAAGCAGGTATCTTTGAAGGAATAAAATAGAGGAATTGTTAAAGAGAGGTAGAGCTAGAAAGAACTTCAAAGGTAAGTTTCATGGTGTGAAGTGCACGACAAATGTAAAGGATACAAAAAGGCACACATCATCAATATGAAAAACAAAACCAAGAAAACAAAAAAATGAGCATCTTCTTGCTATGAAGCAATTAATACACTGAGACTGAGCACCAAGCATGTGTGTGTGTGTGTGTGTGTATGTGTGTATAAAACAAATTCCTTCCCTTCTATGCTGCAAATAAATTATTATATTCAAGCCTTTAAAAACTGTGTAAATATTCAAAATTTAAAGCCAAATGCCTTTGTGCCAAATTGCACTTGCTATTTCTTTTAGGAATAATTTATAAAAACATATTTTATAATCATATACAATTCACATATATAAAAAGAGTTTGTTTATTGTACTTCAAATACATAAACTGAACATTCAAACATCTTAAATTTAAACTTTAGGAACAAAAGTGTAACATTCAAACAGGAGTATAGTTTACAAGGAACCAGAAAGGTAATTTATTATCTAATCCAGAATATTGAGAAAGATCACTTAATGGCAAATGTGTTTAACCAGCAGTCCTAATCTGGCCAACCTGTTAGTTAATGACCGTGGTTCAATACCTGAGAAGAAATTACTAAATAAATCTTCTCTTAGGCTAAACAACAAGATTTGGCCTATAATTCAAAGGGAGTAATCAAAGCACATAAGTGAACAAACAAAACTAAACTTTCTTTAGAGACAAAAGTAAAAGCATGTTCATTATAATCATCTTAGCCTCTGGAAGATTTCAATTTTCAGTGTTTTCCCTTTTACCCGCTTTAAAAAACAAAATAAAAACAAAACAAACTCCAACTAAGGTTTTCTCGGAGTATGTGGTATTTGTATCTTTCAAGTTCAAACCACAAATGCTTTTACATCTTGCATGTGTAACACTGCTAGGAAGAACGTCACCAAAAGTCACTGACTTCCACACCTCATAAAAGGATGATTTTTAGTTTCAAGAGTTTAGATTTACTAGAGACAGCCTATATTTGAGTATGTATGTCAGTCATGCCACACAAAGAAAAGCATAAATATTTCCAAAGTGTTCTCTGTTCAGACACTGTTCACAAATGCTTCTCCTCCTGTTCGTCAGATGGTTTTGCAATAAGTTGACTAATGTACATATATGTAAAAATCTGAAAACTGGTTCATGCAAGCATTTTGAATTAATAGATACCCCTGTGGAAGAGTATTCTGAATTATTTTGTAGATCGTCTTGTGGGCTCTGAGGCTGTGGGAGGTGGGGGTGGACCCCGGCGATCCAGGTCATCAACATATGCCACGATCAGTTTACGCCTCTCCTCTGGCACACAGTCCAGCACTAGATACCGTTTGTCATTCTGCAAAATTTTTTCTACATCTTTCAGGTGCTGATCAGATTCTTGGATTAGCTTTTTAGATCTGAAATAAGAGAAAGAAGTCCAAGAATTACTGACTGCTGTTCACAGGTCTTTCAGAAATGAGCTGGAAATGTCCATCTAGTTCCTAATTGTGTTTCCATTTTTTTTTTTTAAAGAAAAATTTCACTGCAGTGGTCACCTTTGTAAGTCACCTCAGCAAAGACTCCAAGGAGTGAAAGGGCCTCAGAAGCTGAATTACCCTCCCACCCCTACTGGTGGTCCCTCCAGATCAGGGCTGAGGGTGGGTGGGTAAATCTTGCCCGTGCTGTACCTGTTCTGTGGATGAACAGAGGACTTCAGTCTGCAGGGCTGCCAATCCCAGCATCTTTCACAAGCTTTCACTTTCACATCTTTCACTAAATTAACTATAAAAATGTAGAAAGAAGTCTTACTTCACATCTAATTTAAAAGCCCAAGCTGATGCAAAACATTAAGGATCCTGACCAAAAAATCCAAATGACAAAATACCTAAAAACCACACCCTCAGCACTATCTATCCTCCCGTGCACAACCCTTAAGATGTTTCAATTTTTTTAAAAGAAGAAAAGTTGTAGCATGAAACAAAAATGGTTTCCTGCATATTGATTGGTAAACAATGTAAAATTGTTTTCCTGATGACAAACTGTTGGGAATAGAAAATTATTGGATGTGCTACAGAGAAATTTTAAGATGAATTTCATAATTAAAATTCTTGTTTAAAAGTATCTAGCACACTGATTTCCTCTGTGAAAAATGTTTTGCTGAGCTTAGGTTATTTCAAACTTTAGAATGGCTCAACCGCACTTAATAGTCATCAGAGGAGGCAAAGATAATTAACAGTGAAGAATTTAAAAAAGTCTCTTCATGAAATACACTTCTTATATAGTTTTAGAGTACTCCTAAAAAAGCAGTGACGTTAAAAAAAAAAAAACTGTTTAAAAAACTGGATGGGTGGGTAACACAAAATGAGACTTGACATCTGGGCCCTTTCTTTTAAAAAATAAAAAACAAAAAAAGGTAAGATAGATATAGGGTGTATTTGGCTTCTTCTTATGCCTAAAAATTAATAATGTCAACATGTGTGTGAATGCAAAGTAGGCTTTGGCCATTAGAGTAAGGACTAGTAAAGACAATGACTGCCAATATGAAACATTTCATTGTACACACCTATATGTTATAAATTTGGTCTCTTTCAAAAGCGTCCTGAAGTCAGCTTTGGCGGTGATATATTTGTCTCTGATGTATTCTTCAAATTCCCGCTGTTTTTTCTGCAAATAAAACATTTAAGATTAAGGGGAGAATATCCACCAATTCCAGAAATAACATCAATTATCTATTAAGCCAGCAGTTTTTAAGTCCTATCAGAAAATTAAAAATTCATAAAAAAAAAAAGGCTGCAATATACATTTTTAACATAAAAAGAAAGGAATGAGGAAACCATACAATGTATTGTTGTGTAACATCAAGTTGATTCCAACTCACAGCAACCCTATATGATAGAATACAACTGCCCCATAGGGTTTCTAAGGCAGGAATCTTTACAGAAACTAATTGCCACATCCTTCTCTTGTGGAGTGGCTGGTGGGCATGAACTATCAACCTTCTGGTTAACAGCTGAGCACTTAATCACTGCATTTCTAAGGCACCACATAATGTATTACTAGTGCATAAAACTTGATGAGGATCATCTCTCTTAATCTTCATGACAACCTCAAGAGGGACACTCTCAAAAATGAGGAAATTAAGGGTTAGGTGTTCATTTCCTTAGCACATTACTATGGTTATTGTTAGGTGAGATGGAGTTGATTTTCAACTCACAGCAACCACATGTGGCAGAGTAAAACTGCCTCATAGGGTGTTATAGGCTGTATGTAATCTTTTTGGAAACAGATCACTAGGTCTTTTTCCAGTGGAGCCACTGGGTGAGTTTGAATCACTGACCTTTTGGTTAGCAGCTAAGTGCTAAAGCATAAAAGAAAGAGGTATCATGTTATGGTAGTCTGCTAGTGTGGCTTGTAAGTCAGACCCTCTGATAGCTGGTATGAATTGCTGTCCTAAGTATGCCTGTCTAGTGGAATTTTGGCTATGCAATAAATAAAAATCTATGCTGTCAGTTGCCACTGAGTCAATTCCAACTCATGGTGACTCCATGTGTCCCGAGTAGAACTGCTCCATAGGATTTTCAAGGCTGTGACCTTTCAGAAGCATCCACCAGGCTTGTCTACTGAGGCACCTCTGGATGGTTTTAAACTGCCAATGTTTTGACTAGTAGTCAAGCGCATAGTTGTTTGTGGCACCCAAGAAACTATAAACGTGCTGCCATCAAGTTGGATCCAATTCACAGCGATCCTTCCTTGGGTTTCTGAGGCAGTATCACTAAAGAAGTGGATTGCCCAACCTGTCTTCCGAAGAGTGGCTGGCGGGTTTGAACTGCTGGCCTTCTGGTTAGCAGTCAAATGCCTTAGGCGCTACGCCACCAAAACTGTAGCTTTATTAAATTTCTATGATCCAAAATCACATGGTTAACCTCTAAGATTAATTTATCTTTACTTTTTATTGTGCTGTCTTGTTCACGTATCATGTAAGAAACAAAATACGAACTTAAAATTCAGACTCATTTCTCATATACTTCAAGGTAATTTACCTAAAACCATCAACTTTATTTGGGAAGATACTAGTGGTTGCTGATAAGCACCCAATTAATATTTATAAACCGACAATAAATCTCAGACAAAAAAATCCTCTTACCCTGTCACTGGAGGAGAATTTAATGCACCGAGGATCTTCTTTAATGATTTTCTTTACTTCTTTCCATGTGGATGTTAAGGTAATCTTTGAAAAGAGAACAGAATAAAAGACATAAATATAATTCACTTTTATTCAGGGGTCAACCTGCAGCATATATGTTGTTGTTATGTGCCATCAAGTTGGTTCCAACTCATAGCGACCCCTCCTTGGGTTTCCGAGGCGGTATTACTATGGAAGTAGATTGCCCAACCTTCCTTCCAAGGAGTGGCTGGTGGGTTTGAACCGCCAGGCTTATGGTTAGTAGTCAAGTGCCTTAGCCACTATGCTACCAGAGCTCCTGCAGCATATATGGTATAAACTATTATACACTGATCTGCAATCTCTTATAATGGCCAAGAGTACTAGACTAGTTAGGGACTGGGAAGCAGCTTTAATGCAATTTCTTTTTGTTGGCTTGCCACAGAGTTATTTTCATGGCCATACTTTCAAGGTGGCCTAAGACAATCACTTGCAAACCCTGTATTTACATGGGCAAATATCATAACTTCTGAAGGAACCATCACCAAAAAAGAGAAATGGACACAAAACCTGGATAACAAAGTGTACAAACTACCAAAACAGGGGCCATACTTTCAAAGTGAACAACAGAACAAAACAAGGAATCTAAATCTATCATCAGGAAGAAAATCATGATCACACACAAAAAGGACATTCTGAATTGCTTAAGTACAGATACAAATTTGAAAACTGCAAAAAGACGCAAATTCTAAATAGGTAAGAATGGTGTCAACATTTTACTTAAAAAAAAAAAAAAGTGAAAGAATTCTACTAAGAAATCTAAAGACCAAAAAAGCAACCAAGCCCACTGCCTTCAAGGTGATTCTAACTCACAGTGACCCTACAGGACAGAGTAGAACTGTCCACAGGGTTCCCAAGGCTATAAAGCTTTATGGAAGTAGACTGCCTTATCTTTCTCCCATAAAGCTGCTGGTGGGTTCAAACTGCCAACCTCTGATTAGCAGCTGAGCACTTTTAACCCCTGCACCATTAGGGCTCTTTGATCTAAAGACCATGACACTAAAAAATCATATTCCTATTTTACTTCTCAGAAGTATTAATGAAGATTTAGATTAAAATCAGACCAAAAAAAAACTTTCTTACTGCGGAAGTTTCATCAAGAAGTTGCCTAAAGTGCTCCCTCTTCTTTTTGGTGAGTGCTTCAATATGTTCATTAAAAAGCTTCTCTTTCTCCTCTCTTTCCAATAAGGATCCAGATTCCCAGCGATGATCTTTTCGGAGAGTCCTCCGAGTATCAGACCATGACACATCTGAAGAACGTACCTAAAAACAGACAACTATACTACCAGAGAGCTCTCTTTTCATATTTCAATAATAAAAGCCTCATGTATTTGGCTTAGGAATGATGTATTTAATTTTAAAAGGTAGAAGTACCAATGACCTAAAAAAGAAGCACCTGATGACTCCACCTTAATTAAGAAATCACTGAAAACTCGCTTCTATGAACATGAATCTTACCTCTCTCTGTGTTCACCTTAACTATCAAATATGGGTTCAAAGGCAGGAAAGAATGACTAAAAATCCAAAACTAAACCCAAGGCCATAGAGTCAATTCTGATTCATAGTGACCCCTGTAAGACAGAGTAGAACTGCCCCATAGACTTTCTGAGGCAGTAAATCTTTATGGAAGCAGACTGCTTCATCTTTTTCCCACGAAGTGGCTGATGGGTTCGAACTGTTGACCTTTTGGTTACCAGCTGAATGCTTTAACCAGTGCACCACCAGAGGTCCTTGGAGAAGAATTAAGAAAAGATTATTTCCCATCAACCACGGTCCCTAAGAACTTTAACAGCACTTGTTCTGTGCCATCGATTAGGACCCAACTCATAGCAACCCCTCCTTGGGTTTCCGAGGCAATTATCACTATGGAAGTACATTGCCCAACCTTCCTTTCGAGGAGTAGCTGATGGGTTTGAACCGCCAGCTCAAGTGCCTTAGGCACTATGCTACCAGAGCTCCACTGACAGCACTTAGGTATTCTATTTAATATCGTACCAAATTCCAGTAGGAGAAATGGATAGGAATAAAAGAAATATTTTATTGTCTTATAGTACTAAGGCAATTTAAAAAAAATATATATGTCAAACCTATCTTGGGCTCACTCTTGGACTTTTCAATTATATACTTGAAGTGACAGTTCCAAGCATAAGCAAGAATGAATACAGTGAAGAAGAAAAGATAACAAAAGACATGACAGGTGTGGCTGGTTCACTAACCAGCAAAAAAAGTAGGAACAATTACTGGTTAATGGCATTAAAAATTAAGTCACAATGCTGCCAATACTATGAAAGACTGAAAAGACAGTAAAGTAAGAAACAAGACAAATATAAAAACATTTTTACCATATTTTTATACAAAAGAAAAAACCCTACGCCTTCTACATTTGTTTGCCTCTCCCTGACCCTTTCACTCTCAAGGTGTTTTTGTAAGTATGCTTCGCTAAATTTTTTAACAGCAACATGTAAAAAAAAATTGGCAAAGTGGTGCTCTGAAAAATACCTCCCAGGATAGGACAAACAAACAAAAAAGGCATGCATTATCTGAACTAAAAGACTTATTTAACCAACAAATATCAAATATTTAAAATATGTATGGAAAACACTATTTAGCAATTGAAATATAAAATTAGTAAGACCCTACCCCTTCCTTTAAAGAGCTCACTTTTTTTACTGGAAGATAGGAGTGTAAAGCAAATAATTGCAACAACATGCAATAAATGCTACAGAGGTATATATGCTGAGTACCAGGTGGTAAAAGGAACAGTGAAATCTGCCTAAATGAGTAGGAATCAGCAGAATAAGAAAGTTTGTTACTGTGGTGGGAACAGTTTAAAAGCATTCTAAGTGGAGAGGTTAGCAGATGTTATGGTACATTAAAGGTAAATTCAGCAAGGTTAGAGTTTAAGGAGTGGGTGGGGATACCACATGGGATAAGGTGAGAAGAAAGTTGAGGTCAAGGAATGAAACAGACTTTTGTATTATGCTAAGGAGCTTGAATTTGACATGTAGGCAATTACTGGGAATAGGGAGAAACCTCGTTCTCTTGAAGTAACTAGGAGAATGATGAGATTCGTTTTTTACAAGATTTCTGCAAATACAATAAAAAGAGGATAAATTCGACAGAGCACTGAGGCAGGGAGAGAAATCAGTAAACTTCTGTAATTGTCCAGAGAACAGGCAATAGAACAGAAATCAGCAGAGGAAAGGGAAGAAATAAAAAGTAACAGAAGTTAACAAGAAGAAAAAATAAATAATATAGAAGAAAGTGACACAGGAGAAAGGGAGAAGCAACAACAAGCAGTATAATATAGCAATCTGAGGGCAATCGATGTAGGGACAAAAAACCCTACATACCTCAACACTTAGGGGTAATGCGGAAGGATTTTCAAGAAAGTTCCAGAGTATCTGCTAGGGTCAGTACACCTCCAGTCCTACATCTCATACCATCTATAGTACAATAATTGATCATCACAATGATGACCCTAAATCACCAAGAAAAAGGTTCAATTATGTTCAGCACACTTTATTACTAGGGCAGGTAATAGCTTAAGATGACTTCCAGAACAACAAAAAAATGTTGTGAGATGAAAACATTATACATTTTCATATATGTAAAAACATGTAACTTCTGAATATAGTAAATAACTAGGATTTTCCTATTCTGATAGTGCTAAGGATTCAATTTTATAACGTCTTATAAATAACTTACAGATTATGTCTCTTAGAACCAATTTAGAGAATATTAAAATGTTCACAATGAAGAAATACAATGGATTTCTAATACACAGCATTTCAGACGAAAAAATAAAAGATAAATATTCACCATATCAGACAGAAGAGCCTTGAAATTCTGAATAGCTTCTTCTCTTTTGTGTTGTTCTCTCTCTCGATCTATTTCTTTTGTTTGTTCTGAACGAGCTTTTTGGACCTCCCTTTCTCGTTCACGAAGGCTTGCCTCAATGCGAGCTTGTCTTTCAAGCTCTTTTTCTTTCTCCGAGTCTAAATTCTGTAAAAATAAAATTACATTATCCTTCTTATCATCATTATCAAAATATGTTTTCACAGAATAACTAACTTGCTAAATAAAAAATTTCAAAGCTGGTGTTTAACAAACACTGCATTTCATCTCCAATTAACTACTAGGGACAACATATGAGTACCAAAGAGAAATAGATCAAACAGCAACAAACACCCTAATAAAGCAATTTAGGATTTTTTTTTATTTTAAGATAATACTAACAGTAAAAATAAACGGTTACCTTTGCTATTTTTTCAATGTACTGTTTAAAAAGGTCTTCTCTCATTGATGAGCTATCCACTGCTTTGTAACGTGGATCACTTTCTACTTTGTCTTTTACTTTGCTCCATCGAGACTGACTGTCCAAGTGATGATTTGATAACAGTTCAAAAAAGTCTGATTTAATCTATATTTTAAAACAGTGGTGGGAAGAGAGGAAAATAATGTGCCATGAGAAATTCCTCAAATCTAAATGTTTACAACTAAAAAAAAAAATACAAAAAGTCACTTACCTTAAAGGTAAGAACAGAACTTCTCAATGTATTTATTTTAAATGGATTGAATTTTAGTAAACAAGAATTGTTCTTTTGTTATAAATGTGAAAATCAGCCAAGCATACAGGCTTGTGTTTAATTTTCCAAATTCAAGATAAATTATATATATCCTTTACATAATTCAAATTATACACATTACATAAATATAGAAACACTTCAGTTTGCTGCTTCTCAAATCAGAATTGTCACGTTTTCAAAAGGAATATAAATTTGCATTGAACAGCATTTATTGTCAGCTAAGATTTGGGCTTATAAACGGATATGAAAATATCTTAATATTAAGATGATAATGACATATTTTAAAACTTGAAGACTAAAATTTGTTAAAATTAAACGGGTTTAGAGCTCACTGATTGTCATTCATTGAAAACCTGAAATTATGTTGTCAAATGTTTAAAACAACTAAAAAAATAAAATTTTATTAATTTTATAAATTTCATTATATTATTATTTTCATAAAATAAACCACAATGTTTATACTTCGATATGTAAGAAAATATTAATTACGATAATTACTAAAAAAATCAAAACTTTCTGTACTTTATAGCCATTAGAAATATATGCTCTTACTGTTGTAAAACTCAGAATTTATGTGCTTATGAAATAACATACTTAACGACTCCAGTTTCAAGTTAATAACATTATTCCAGAGGCATTAAATAATAATCCTTCAGTGTCAAATATATAACAACTCAGAATCTCCCAAACTATTTTTATTTTTTTAATAACAAAGAAAGGATAAATGAGGCATTTATTTTTATGTACCTCTAAGGAGACCTAATTCTTCTAAAATTTCATTTAAATTACATTGCACTCTTGTCATAGAAGACATCCAGTGTAGTCAAAGTCACTCAACAAAGGATTTTGATCCTGTCAAGAACCTCTCCTCCACAGGGATTAAGTATGTTGCTTTACCACTTGACCCAGGAGATGAGAAATTAGGAATGGCATCAGAATTAAAAATAAATGAATCTTTCCTTCTGCCCATTCCTGTCCCATCACTTCCCCCTACAACCTCATTTTTCATATGAGAATTAAAAAGGAAGCTGATGTCCTTTCTGGACAATACTTGCAATGTTGTGAGAAACTGCTTCTTCATCAGAAAATTACTTTAAAAAAAATTAAAAAAAAAGAAGAGCTAGTCAACTGTGGATTTCTCCACTATTGAACTTTTGCTCTTGACTTTGTTTAGATTAATGAGAAACATTCATAAGCCCAGTATTTCTAGACAGTGATTAAGAAACCATCTGATGTAGTGGTACAGCATAATTTTTCTGTTCATCTTGTCTACTTTGTATCTGATGTGAATACGCAAAAACCTAAATGTATTAGATAAGAAAAATGCAAAACTTAAAAAATTTGTCCTAAATAAAACATACAAGTCTATCAAAACAAGCATTTGCCTAAGTCACAGGAATTTACATAAATTCAGAAGTTTTCAAGTACCTATATGAAGCCTATAAAGTAAGGATTACCATATAGTTTTTAAAAGGAATGATACATAAACAAAGTACGCTTCCTATAAAAGCTTTATCTAAATGAATCTTTACTAGCCCATTACAAAATGTGTGATTAAAAAAGTACAGATAATAGTTCCAAAGAACAAATACACAGTGAAAGACATGAAGTGATAAAACCTTATTAACCAAGTACCTCTCAGAATGCTGATTGTAACATGCACTGTATTTAAACCCGGACTTTAAAGATTTTTGCTCTGACAGCCTAGCTAGTAACTGATTTTGCATTCTTTAAATTGGCTGAGAAAGCATCACTTTAGCAATTCTTATGACCTTTTTGAAAAATTTAGTAATGGTACAAAGCGAAACCTAGAGAAAATTAACATATTTCAATCAACATAAAGTAAAACTGCTAATATTAGGTTTATTTTGATGCAATGTCTATTTAATTTTTTTTAAGTTAACACATTCTAGCACAATTCTCATCACTGCACAAGGAATAAAACAAAATAAAAAACAAGTACCAGAACTGTGAGAGACTAAAGTCACCACAGAGGTAGCAATTGCTTCCTCACTAGGGAACCCTGTAATACTCTGCATGTCAATGACTGACAGATGTCAGACTGAACTGATTGACAGGCCACACAGCACAAAACTGTTAAGTCTATCCACACTTGTTATAAAACAGCATAAAAAATGGTTACAAAAAAATGTTTTTAGAAAAAGAACATTGGTTTTAAATGCAGAAATATGTGCACATTTGTCTAAAAGCAATCCTACACTATTAAGTAATCATTTATTTTTTAATTTTCTTTAATCAAATAGATTACTGAAAGTCAATAGTACCAAACAACTCCATTAATGAATATTTCAATATAAAGGACGCTTACATAGAACTCAGTTTTGTACATTTCCTCAAAATAAATTAGTAATGAAATAATTCTGGAAAAATTTACTTTGAAGATCAATAAAGCATATAATCAGGAAAACGCATGGATTTTCAACAGAAGTTGTCTGACCTAATAAAGTTATTGTCTGAAATGAAAGAGGCTTCTTTCCAACATGAGTATATTATTTCCTCTCCAAGGTTTATTAACAGAATTTGTAGTATGTTAACTTTCTGGAATAAGAGGCAATTTTAAATGTCAAGAATGATTACGCTTTAGAGGTTATTTTTCTCCATTCACAAAGCATACAGGGGCACTGAGGAAAGTGGTTGCATATTTTGACAGTTCATGCACCACTGGTGCCCTCTCCCTACCAGCCTGCCTCCCCCCAGTGGTGAGCTCCTCTCCACTCCTGACACTGCTATTAAATGACATTTGGAATTCATTAATCTTTAATAGCTGACCTTTAATTCTGATAAGCAATAATTTATATGTAAGATATGTTCACTCAAAGATTAGTAAGTCACTAAAATGCTATCTTTCAGAAGGAAAAAAGATAAATAAGGGCTTTGAAATTTAAATGTTACAACCTATAAAGAATCTTGAAATCTTATTGCTACCACTGAGCAGGCAGGCCTAACAACCCAGGGTTTACCAGGCATCTTTAAAAAATGAGAATCAGTAAAATTTAAAACAGACCTATAACATGAGCACAATGAAGTAAAAATGATAGACTATATACACATACATACACAGGCCCATCAATTATACTACTGAAGCTAAAACCACTTACCTTCTCACCTCTGGTCTTCGAATCTTCTTTTTCTTTCTTTCTTGCAGCTGCCACAAACTCATTAAATAAGGCTTCTCTATCTTTCATCTTTTCAATTGCTTTGAATCTTGAATCTTTAGCATGCTTGGCTGCAAATTCACTAAAAGTAGCTCTGTAACAAAACAGCAAGTACACAAACTTTGGTTAAGCTATTTCTGCTTGTAGAAAGGGGAAGTAGAAAATAATACCATTTTTTTTTTTTCAGCAAGAGTATGTGTCAAAAAGATACTTGGTTCCAACATCTGCCCAAACAGTGAACACTTAAGCCACAAAAAGTGGTAAAGGGCTACACAGAGTGAAAATGTGGTTACACATTTGCATGTTATCAGTATGGTGGAGGAGAAGAATAAATCTCAACCAAAGGATATAAACAAAAAGGCAAGAGATGAGAGAGCAAAAAATTTATATGATTGAAGAGACTTAAGAGCTCATCTATTTCCACTCATTTTAAGATGAGGCTGAATCCTGTTTCTAGCCATGATGGAATAACTCTTATTGATTATTTAGTCCTCTTTCCAATAAGCAACTGTAAAACTTGACAAAACATATGAGCAAATGATTTCAGGAAATGAACAACAGGCAGAGCAAAACTGAGATCACTCTAAGAAGATAAAATCATAAATTAAGCCCCACCATCTGCTTCCTGGAGACCATTTCCCAACCACTGTGCAGAGAGGTAGAGTCTAAGCAACGCACAACGATCCCACTGAGCTGTAAGCTGCAATGTTCAGAGTCAGAATGCTAAAATGGCAGAGGAAGAAACTATACAAAGAGTGTAAACAGGGACTCCCCACAAGTCCAGAGCCAAGAGCCAGGCTGCACAAGAGCAGGGAAAAACTACCCAAGGCTTACCAGACATAAGATGCTACAAAGTCAAGAATGGAAAAGAGGTACTAGAGATTGAATAGCGTTTGAGGAAGAATGTATGAGGACAACAAAGCCCCAAAATGATCCACAAGGGATGCGAAGTTTGAAATTGAATCCTCCGAGGTAGAGAAGTATGGGGAACCCTGGTACTTTCTGCAGATCTACAGTAACAAAGCCTAAAATCATTTTTCAGCCAGTACCTGAACTGTCCAAAAAACAAGAATTGATACTCTGCAGGGAGATAAGGTAACAGAAATCCAGGGTCTCTACAAATTATCTATAGTATTCAATAATAATAATAATAATGAAAACCACTAAACACAGAAAGAAATAAATGTGATTTATATTAAAAAAAAAAAAAAAAAAAAAAAAAAACAACCTCCCAGCTATTGAACCCATGATTCCCACATGATAAGTAGATAAATAATTTAAAAGCAACTATTATAATTATATTGGAAGAATTAAAAGAAAATATACTCAAAGGATTTGAACACACAGGCTAATGAATGAATGGACAGGGAGTTCTAGCAGAGAAATGGAAAATATAAAAAAGAACCTAAAACGAACTGAAAGAAAAAATTTACTAAGGTTAACAGGCAAGCAAAGATATCAGAATAGTCAATGACTTGAAATTATATCAATAATTATTATTTCATCAAAGGAGGAGACCAAAGAAACCCTGAGGGAGAGAGGAGGGAACAGCCTCAGGGATCTGTGAGATACTATTAAACATCTGAATTAGGACAGTAGAATACTGACCAAAAACTTTCCGTATTTAATGAAAAACACAAACTTATTGATCCAAAAGGCTCAGTAAACTCCAAGTAGGCTAAATATAAAGATGAGGCCTCTGATAGCTAATGAGGCTAGGTGTAAGGGAAGTTTCTACATAAAGAAAAGGGATTACAAAGCTTTTATATATCTTTGGTACATATTTCATTACTTGAAGCTTCTACCTTATATAACAAGAATTTACTCTTATAATAAACATTCTTATATTTAGCACATTCTTAAAAGAAAAAAAATAAAGGCTCTACACAATTAACTATTTTAATAAAAAATACATTCCCTTATGTGCCAAAACAAGTCATGTATTACAGTCTTTATGATAAAGAAAAACAGGTTAACTTCAGATTTTATAATCTGAAACATCAAACTCAAGATCAGAGTACAACTCAGTAGCCAACAATCTGCTGTTTAACCTCTACTAGCCAAAACTAGATTCTAATAATCTGTTGTGTAACTGATAGTACTCACAAAATCAAATTAATTTAGTATTTTAAACAACTGCATAAATCTAGTTTGAACAAAGGATCTATAACCATAATAAAATTTTAAGGTAAAAATAAAACTCTATCCCAGAAAAAGTATCATCACATTTAGTCTGTTAATTGTTTTTCTTTTCATGAGAAATTTAGCATTCTATATAATTCAATCAAGTGTTAGCATCAGGTTACCATAATGTTTTACATGATTCATCTTCTTGACTCTGAAAAGTGCTACTTTAAAAATGACACAGTGGAAGAATCCTTTTTGGCAAGTGGGTTGTTGTTATTGGTGGTGGTTGCAGTCGTGTCCATTCCTACACATGCCAATACCATGTGTGCAGAGCAGGACTGCTCCCTAGAGTTTTCCAGGCTGTGTGTGACCTTTCAGGAGCAGATCATCAGGCCTGTCTTCTAAGATGTGTGGGTGTAAACCCACCCATCTTTCAGTTAGTAGTTGAGTGCTTAACCTTTTGTGCCACCAAGGATTGTTGGTAAGGGATAGAAAGATAGTAATGACTATAAGCTGATCAAGGGAAGTATGTCTGAAATTTCCATTAAAAAAGAAAAAAAGACATAGAAAAGCATTCTCCCTACTCATTCTTTCCAGGAACAAACTCCAGTGCTCTACTTCACTTGTACAAGTTTCTTAATTTGCTTATGTTTTACTTTCCTTATCATAAAATAGGTATGACATGAGTACCTAAATCACATGGTTTTTCTGAGGATTGAATGAGATAATACATACAAAGTACATATTAAAAAACAAACAAACAAACTCACTGCCATTGAGTCGGATCAGACTCATAGTGACCCCTCCTTGGGTTTCCAAGGCAGTATCACTACCACTATGGAAGGAGATTGCCCAACCTTCCTTCCCAGGAGTGGCTTGCGGGTTTGAACCACCAGCCTTCTGGTTAGCAGTCAAATGCCTTAGGCACTACGCCACCAGAGCTCCAAAGTGCATATTAAGCATATAAAATATCCAATAATATTGCTATTGTTATTCTTTTCATTATAATGTTAGGCACACCAGTCTCATCTTCTTCATGCCATACGTGTATTCAATACATATTAATAACTGAATGAAAATGTCAGACAAAACCCTAATTTGGACACTTAGAAAATTCTGGAAAGTCCTTCACCACTTCAATTCATTCAAAAATAATGTTCCTACTCTGTAACTTATTATGTGTAAGACTTTAAGAAGATAGGAAACTTTGGGGAAGCTTTTAAAACAAAAGGTAACCTTCCTAGAAAACACATCTCTCTCATATAAAGCACTTAAGATTCTGCTAAAGGAAATACAGTAAGAATGGAGGTTAGAAAGACATGTAATTAAGTAAGGTGCTTTTCACATTCAAATTAAAGAAAAAAGTTTTACACACACACACACACACACATACATATTCACATATATAAAATTTAATCTGCTATTAGGAGAAAATAGATACATATGTCAGTATGTGTTAGTAATGACTCACATACCTTGGATTAAACTTTGCTTCTTCCATCATTTTTTTGAAATCTTCCTTGGCTTGCATTATTTTGTTTTTCTTTTCTCTCCGTTCTTCCTCTGCCCTCGTCTTTACATACTGATCAAACACCTATCACAAAACAATGAAACCAATTTGACAAGTCAGTCATTCATATAGGTATTTTAACCACTAAGTAACCAAATCTATATTAAAAAAAATTACATCAATTTCTTTGACCAGAATCTAACAGGAAAAATAGATCAATTTTAATTACAGGTAACTACTCTATTATAGCTAGATTGCTTATAGCAGGTTTCACTGTAAAGCTTCAGCTAAAAGAATTATATAAGCCTACGGCCTTCTGCTTAGACTTCCAGAACCAAAAAGCTAAAAATTTCCAACTTTTTCTCTCTTATACAATGAATGAATACATGTTTACTGTAAAACGTCAGGCAATTCAGAAATGTCTAACTCACATTCTTCCATAATCTTTTCCCTTAAAAAAAATTTTAATTTTCTCCAAGCTTAAGTTACAATTATTTTTACCAAAAATATAACCATTATTCCCATCTATTTTTCCCAATTTATAGGAAATAATACAAAGATAATAAAGTGAACAATTTTTTCCCCCACCTTCTTCATGCCCAAATAAAATGACAACTGAAGAATTTTTTTTCAAATCACAAGCCAACAAGAGAAGGGAAAACAAAAGAAAGATACAGCAACTCTGAAATTTCAAAAGAAGATTCACAAATGTAACAAATTTGGCAGCTATGGAAAAGCTGAATCTAATGAAAGAAAACAAAGTAACCAAAATTTATTACTAGAGAATTTTCATATAGCTCAGGAATTGACAGCCCCTGATACCTATGGAAGTGGTGGTGGGATACAGCTAAATAGGGAGTATTTGTTGAAAGGCTGTTTAAAAAGCAGTTAAATACATAGAAGCTCTCCCCAACTTCATGCATCTGAGGCACTGCCACTCCTCAATCCCAATAAAACCAAAGTGGCATGCACTACAGCAAGGGCTGCTGGCAAACCACAGTCTGACACCTGTTTCTGTACAGCTCAAGAATTGTTTTTACATTTTAAAACAGTTAAATAAATATTCCATGACACATGAAGATTAAATTCAAATTTCAGAATTCATATATTAAGTTTTATTACACCACAGCCATACGCATTCCTTTACATGTCTATGGCTACTTTTAAGGAGCTCGTGTAGCTTAACACTCAACTGCTAATTGCAAGTCCACCCAAAGGCTCTACTACAGGAAAAAGACCTTGAAATCAGCTTCTGTAAAGATTAGTCTATGAACCCCTATGAGAAGTTGTACTCTTTCATACACAGTCACCACTGACTGCACCCAACTACAACATGGCTGCTTTTATACTACAATGGCAGAGTTATGTAATTGCAATAGAAACCACATAGCCACAAAGTCTAAAATACTTCTTTTATCTGATCCTTTACATAAAAAATATGCTGACACCTGCTCTAGAAGGCAAAACAAAGTGTCTTTGAATTTGAGGAACATGGATTGAGAATGTGAAATTAAGCAAACATTTATGTACCAAATATTAAGGCAGCCTTCTCAGAAACAGTGTGTAATATTTGTCACCAGGCTGGGAGCTAATGCTCCTTATCAGAAGCTGACCAGCCTCAAAAATACTGGCTCTAAGGCATCCTCAACAAAACAACCCAGCTTAAATCACTCTTCAACTGGGTTTCTCAACCTCACCACTACTGGTATTTCGTGCCTCGTGATTCTATGCTGGCAGACAGAGTACTGTGAGCATTGTTGGCCCTTTAGCAGGATCCCTGGCCTCTACCCACTAGACACCAGAGGCACTTGCTCAAGTTGTGAAAACCAAAAATGTCCCCAGAGTGCAAAACTGACTCTAGTTGAGAATCACTGCTCTACAGTAAAAGTCCACAATCTCAAGGGTCCAAATAGCATTTCAGTGCCTCACTCTTAATTCAAGTGTTACACAGCAAAGATGTCACTCTGAAGACTAAAGTATACATGACCCAAGCCATATTATTTTCAATAACCTCATATGCATGTGACAGTTGGACAATGAATAAAGACAATCACGGAAGAATTAATGCATTTGAGTTGTGGTGCTGGCTAAGAGTACTAAATGTACTGTGGACTGTTAGAAGAACGAACAAATCTGTCTTGGAGGAAGTACAGCTGGAAAGCTCCTTGGAAGTGAGAATGGCCAGACTTTCTGTCTTGTCAGAAGGGACCAAACCATAGAGAAGGTATCATACTTAATATTAAGTAGAGGGTTAACAAAAAAGTGGAAGACTCTCAATGAGATAGATTTACACAGTGGCTGCAATGATGGGCTCAAGCATGGCAAAGATTGCGAGGATAGCACAGGACCAGTCAGTGTCTCATTCTGTTGTACATATAGAACCACTATGAGTCAACGGTACCTAACAGCAACTCTGAAAGAGTAAAAAGAAAACCTACAGAATGGGAAAAGATATTCTACAATGATATATTAGACAAAGGACTTATCTCTAAAATTTATAGAAAACTCCAACCCCTCAACATCAAAAACACAAACAATCCAATTAAAAACTGGACAGAAGACATGAACAGATACTTCACCGAATAAGGTATTCCAGCAGCCAACAAACTCACAAAGAAATGTTTGCAATCATTAGCCATTGTTGTTGTTTTTGTTGTTATGTGCCGTAGAGTCAGACCTGACTCATAGTGAGCCCTCTTTGGGTTTCCGAGGCAGTATCACTACCGAAGTAGATTGCCCCATCTTCCTTCCG
>NW_006921825.1:3126117-3143221 GCF_000298275.1 Orycteropus afer afer | reverse complement strand
ATTGCCCAACCTTCCTTCCGAGGAGTGGCTGGTGGGTTTGAACCTCCAGCCTTCTGGTGAGCAGTCAAGTGCCTTAGGCACTATGCTACCAGAGTATTGTATTAGTTCTCCATTGTAAAAAGTCAAGGAAAAGTTGATACATGGAAGGGAACTTTGTTGGTTACCAGGGATTGGGAGGGGGGGATTCTTAGATAGGTTGGAAAAAAAAAAATGTGTGCATGTGTGTGTATATATATGGATCTATCTATCTATCTATCTACATATCTCAAAGATCGTTAGTGGTTACTAGGGAAAGGAGGGAGGGGGAAAGGGAGAGCTTTTGTTTTCAGAGCACTGAGTTTATACTAATAGTGGCAGAATATTTTGGAAACAGACAGCTATAATGGTGGCACGACATGAAAAATGTCAATGTCCCTAAGCTGCAAGTGTGGAAGTTATCTTGGCGAATGCCTTCTGGATGTTTTCACCACAATAAAAGTTAAAATAAAATAAAATAAAATAAAGAAGTACCATAAAGCTAGCTACCTTTCCCAAAGCTTCTCCATATATAGTAGAAGCAGGGCACACCTCAAAGGTAACTCCCCTTCAACTACTTAGCTTCTCATAGTAGATTCCAAAATGGAGGCAATTACAATCTCATCATGAGGAATAACTAACTACACCCAGCTGCCAAGTCACTCAAAACCATGGCCCAGCCAAGCTGACACATAATCTTAACTACCACAGACACAAAGACAAAAACGGACTGAAAACCAAAGGCTGGAAAAATTTTATCAAGCAAATGGCAATCAAAAAAGAACGAAAGTGGCAATACTACTTTTTTTTTAACTTTTTATTGTGATTTGGGTGAAATTTTGCAAAGCAGATTCATTTAACTTCTGATAAAACAGATTTTAAGACAAAAACTACCATAAGAGACAAGGAAAGACATTATATGGTGATTAAAGGATCAATCGACAAGGGGACATAACCATATTAAGTATCTACACACCCAATAAATTTTAAGACAAAAACTACCATAAGAGACAAGGAAAGACATTATTATATGATGATTAAAGGATCAATCAACAAGGGGACATAACCATATTAAGTATCTACACACCCAATAAATGACATATAAAATTCAAATGAATTTCCATTAATTTTCTTTTGAGAAGCTTGTGAGAACTTCATATTCTGTCATCTGGAATATCCCAGGTCAAAGTTAGGCATCACTGTTTGAGATGGACATCTCAGAAAATCAGGAGTTCTAATTTTATCATATTCCCAATGGTCCCTATTTTTTTTTTTTTTTTTTATTAGGATTTGGGTGAAGATTTACAGAGTAAATTGACTTTTCATACAGCAGTTCACATATACTTTGTCTCACGTCATTGACCAAAACTTACAATGCAGCAGCTCCCCTCCCACTTCCTCCCCATAGCTACCTCTTCCCAGTGTCCATCCCTTCATACTCTTCGAGAGGCCCATTTTCTGCCAACCCTGTATATGATCTTGGATACACTCTCCATTTAGACATACATAATTGTTTAGCTTGTTCACCCATCTATCTGTCCCTATACCCATATTTGCTTTCATTAACAACTCAGTATTGTATTTACAAAGGGGTTCATATTTGTTGTTTGTACTGCCCATGTAACTCTCTCTGTCTTTCTCATCCTCAATGCTGCCATATTGGTCACTCACATTTGGTACATTGCCCTTCTCTTCACCCAAATCAATATTTATCTCTATCTATCTAACAGCATTCCCTCCCCTCCCCTCCCACCCCTGGTAACCAACAAAGAAAATGTCCTCCAATATATAAACATTTCCTTAACTTTTACAATAACGGACTAATACAATATTTGTCCTTTTGTGACTGACTTATTTCGCTCAGCATAATGTCCTCCAAGTTCATCCACGTTATGCGGTGTTCTGCAGATTCTACATTATTCTTTAGCGTTGCATAGTATTCCATTGTGTGAATGTACCAAAGTTTGGTTATCCATTCCTCAGTTGTTGGACCAATGGTCCCTATTTTATAGTTGTTTTCTGATAGCATCAAGTCATGAATAAAATTTTGTAATAAATATCATGAACATAAATCAGTTTTAAAAATGCCTAGTTAAGTTTCATTTTACAGGCATAAGCAAAAACACATAAAGGGCTATTCTGTCTAAGCCTTCAAGGGGGCTTCAGGGGTGCTAATAATGTCCCTTTCTTGATCTTGGTAATAACATGGTATGTTCACTTTGTAAAACTTCATTGACTTGTAGACTTATGATTATTAGACTTTCCCACATGTATATTTTTTATTCAAAATGTAAGTTTACTAAAAGTATGGACATCATTATTTGATTCTCCTATCAATTTAATTCAATTTATAATTTGATATTGATAGATGAACCTTGTGGCCTAGATGAAATAATGGCAACTGTGGTAGTTAAAATCTTAATGGAAGTAGACTGCCCAGTCTTCCTTCCATGGAGTGGCTGGTGTAGTGTCTAAGGCTTTTGACTACTAACCAGGAAGGCTGGTGATTCAAACCCACCAGTCATTCCTCGGAAGGAAGGTTAAGCAATCGACTTATACTGCCGCAGAAACCCAAAGAGGGGTCGCTATGAGTCGGATCAACAGCAGTGAGGTTTTTTTTTTTTTTTTTTGGTGATAGTTAAGGTTGTATGTCAACTTGGCTGGGCCGGGTTGAGTGTCTGGCAGCTGGATGGAGTTATCCCTCCCCATGGTGAAACTGGTAATTATCTCCATGGTGGAATCTACTGGGGCAGCTGAGTAGCTGCTTTAGGGATGTGGGCTGCTTCCAGTATCTAAGAAGTAACTTTGAGGAAGGTCTTCAGTTGATGGCACATTTGAACTATTTATGTAGCTGAGTTGTTGATCAGCAGCCTGCCATGTTGCCCTGCCGATCTTGGGACTTTCAACGGAGTTGAATTAATGGCCTGCCACGTGGTTTGATAGTATCGGGACTGTGCCTTTTCACTTGTCAAACTTGAGTCTGTCAGCCTCAGCAGCTAGCAACTACCTGAGTGAAGAGCTGCCTCTAGCTTCAGTGGGCCAGAAGCAAGAGGCAGAGCTGAAGCCCAAGCAAGTTCAACGGTCTTTTACCCAGGCCCTGGAGCACAGAGCTTTGAACTAGAAGTCCAGCCTCCAAAACTGTGTAAGAGAATAAACTCCTGTTTGTTTAAACCATCCTATTTATGGTATATTCCTGTCAGAGCAGCACTAAGTAACCAAAACAGCAACTGTGAGTAATTTTTTGAGGCAATGCCCTATCACACTATTAACACCGTAAATCTTAAAAGCTCTGAATAACAAACTGTATTGAAATTTTTACTTTGAAATAAGATAAACAATTTAAAGTGTTAGCATAATTACTCTCTAGAAAATCTTGAAAACTGTCTGCATTTCTGAAAAATGTTAATCATCTTAAATATTTGTGAAAAAAATAAAAAACAAGTTTGATCTCTTAAGTGACATCTTATAAAAAAAGATTAAATAAAGTTACAAGTTAAAATGAATGGCAATGATAATATAAGAATGTATCTTTTATAATGATGCAAAACAAGGCAAATCTACAAGGTAACTAACTAGTAAAGGGCATATCCAAAAAAGACACACAGTTTTAGACTCAAGCATTTTCAATTAAGTTGTAAGCCGTTTTTAAAATCAACGTACAAATTCCAGATATAAAATTACAAAATGCAAATGTATAAGCTACCACTTAGCTGTTTTCACCTGGATTTTATACACCCATGTGAATTAGAAAACCAAATAATCAAATTGTTAAAGACATTGAAAAAAATTAATGCCAAATGTGAACTTCTCCCTGTTCTCAAAACTCAAGAGAATCTTTAAGCACAGTTTATTAAAAATAGAATACCACTTGACACATTTCTCTTTTTCAATGTAATGCTGCTAAGGAGTTATTACCATCAGTTTCTAGACTTCTAAACAGTAAAAGAATAAATTCTGTTTGTTAAAATCATTCACTTGTGATATTTCTGTTACAGTAGCTTTAGAAAAATCATCAATTTTTCTAATATTGGGAAAGAACTTTAGTTCTCAGTATGTTACTTGTAATTTCATTCAATCAGGAATTAAAATATACCCAGTGGCATGAAGAGTTAAGCCATAAAAGTTTTAAATGTATCCAGGGCTACTTAGGGTAAGCATTAATATAGGCACTACACACAGGCAATTAATAAAGCATAGTTTCTGCCCTCGTAGAATTTATACTCTTTGATAGGAGGGGACGGATAATAAACTAAATAATTTTACATAATTTAGAGCTATGAGATTCCATGAAGAAAATAAAACATGTAGGGATGAACCTTCCAGAAACAGGAGATAGCAAGTACTGCAATGTGCCAAGCTTGTGGCTAGACTAAATAAATATAAGAGCTTCAAGGGGTATGCAGGTACATATAGACTCTTCCATGCCATGATAAAGTTTCAATTTTATCCTAAATATAACAGGACACACTAAACAGTTTAAAGCAAAAGAATGCTGACTTGATTTGATATCCCATTTACTTTAAAATCAGTCTAGCTACAGTGTGGAAAATGAATCTGACTACAGAGGAGCAAGAAAGGAGACAAGGAGATCAACTAGGGGCCACACAGATAATGAGAGGTACTCACGTGGCTTGGATGAGGTGTGTTAGTGGAGAAAATGGTAAATAAGAGTTGGATTTAAAAATTTTGGAGGTAGATTTACTGAAATAGTAGATATAGGTAGTAGGGAAAAGCAAAGAATCAAGGACGATTTATAAGTTTTGATAGGATTGTCAACTGCAATGAGGATGAGACCATTACCACAAAATAGTTTTTTAAGATGACTACTATGCTTGAATGCATACATAAATATGATACTTGGAAAGCTATGTCTATTACTTGTACTAAAGTACATGTCTGAAACACTATACACTTCTTTTCTTCACTAATATCCATGATTAGACTTACATGCGCAATGGCATAAACTGTGTAAACAATCAGTCCAACTATTAAATTATAAACATGGAAAATGGACCCTACTATTACCACATGAAATCTTGTAGCTCAACAGCACTACAGCAAGTGGTTCAACATACTCACCATTTTACACAGATCAGTGCTGGGATGGTCCAGGTAATTCAGAAATTATATAGGATGGAAGTGTGCAATGCTTTAGAGAAAGAAGCAATCATCATGAGATGATTATGTGTCACTGAATCATCATGGGAACAAATGGTTACTTGAACAAGGCAACTCTAGCTTTGCTAATACCATCCACAGAGACCTTGCAGTGTCTGTCATTTCTCTAAGTTTACGATGAAAACAGACATTTTAACAGATGCTAGCTACTTAGATATGAATTCTGTATGTGGTGTGTGTAAGACATAAACATACCTCTATTGTGCCTCAACATAATATGCACATAAATATACATACACACGTTATTTTATATACTGGCATAAAATGTCAGGAAGCTATCAATCAAAATGTTCAATGGTGGTCTTATCTGCTGGGTAGGATTATACTTGGGATTTTTCTCTTTCACTCATTTGTGCTTTGCTATTTTTATACTCTAAATTTACATAATTTGTCCAATAAAAACTAAATTAATAAATGCATTTAAAATAATTTTGAAGCCATGTTAGTTTAGCTATAACTTCAATGTGTGAAGCATAAGGACGAAAAGTTAATGAATCAGTATCTATGTCCGTAACAGCAAAAATACCCATCTGAAGCATTTAACTGTCCACACAAAGAGGATAAATGTGTTCTAAGCTATGAGACTGTGTTTTTGAAAAGCTGTGTTAGGAAAGGAAAAAAAAAAAGGTAATTCATTCCTTAAAATTTAAAAATCATCCTGGCAAGGGATATGTTGTTATTGTTGTGTGCCGTCGAGTTGGACCCGACTCATAGCGACCCCTCCTTGGGTTTGCGAGGCAGTATCACTACGGAAGTAGATACATTTCTTAAATAATGTTATTTTCCTTTTACCTGTTTTCTCTCTTTAGGATTGAGAAGTAAATACCGAGGATCAAAAACTATCTTGTGCAACTCCTTCTCCCATGTTGAAAAAGCAGAAACCTTTAAAATAAAAAATGTATTGCCTCATAATTAAGTTTGCTCTAAAAACATAAAGGTCATAAAATTTTACTTGAAATCTACAGGACATCTGTTTATAAAGGAGACATAATAAAAACCATACTGAAGTTTCCATCACTAATAAATGACAAGCAGTGGGGGGTTAGGAATAGCAAATTTCCACACTAATTGGCTCTGAACATTTCTATATTATATAGAAATAACACACAATTAATTACTCATTAAAATAACCACTACTGTGTGACATTTTAAAAATTGGTACATCAGAGAAAGCCTTGAAGATCTACATTTTATGCTTGCGCCAATCTTGTGTACAATGTTGTGATTTAAAATTGAACAATTTTATTTATTCAAAGGAATCTGCACATATAACCAAAAGGTAGAAATCCCTTCTCAGTTAAGTATCATTAATAGTATCATAAAATACAAGTTCTCCTTTAACCAGAAGCCATTCTGAAAATATTAAAGGAAGAATCTTATATACCTTACCTATCCCATGTAGTCTGCCAATCTGTAATGTTAAAACTTGTCTTACATTACTCACCAAAATTTAATGACCCAATAAATGTAAATGTTATTTGTACTTCAAAGGATAGTAAAATGGCATTTAGTTAAATATGATTATTAGCCAAGAAAAGGGCTGTTTCAAAAAAGTACAATAATTCGATAGGCTTCCCTTGTCCTCCCCCCCAAAACATGAGCACTAACCTTAGATTTGACCTTTTAGCAAGACATATTTATATTACTTATACAAAACAGAAATATCTCCCCCAAAGATTGTTTTCTGACCCCTCTCTCTAGCAGCATGTCCTTGAACTGCTTCATTCGGGCCTCCAGAGGGACAATGGCCCTTTCTCGGGCAGCTTTAATTTCAGCTTCCATGGCAGCTTCTTTCTCTGAATCAATGTCTTTATTATCATCTCTCCTATAAAAAATAAAACACAGAGCATCACCTGACAAAATATTAATAAAGAATCTTATTAAAATTTTAAAATCGATGGAACTTTCAAGACTCACTACTGAGCAGCATATTTTGGCAAAAACAAATTCTATTGAGGGTTTCAAATGAACTCTAAGGGACAAGCAACTTTCATTGTAATGAGAGTAATAAAATTATAATGAACTTCTAACAATATTACAGTGGCTACATTGTTGGGGGAGAAATACCTTTAATGTGCTGTCTCCCCTTGACACTAGATATACAAAGTGAACTATCTTACTTTAAAAAGAAAGAACAAAAAACTTATCTAACATTACAATAAAACTGTTAGAATTAAACAGCACAGAACATAAATTTTTATAGTTCTTAAAATGACAGAGGAAAACTAATATTTTCCAAAATATTTTACATTATAAATGCATAGTTTAAAAGTCTAATAAAAACTGGTACGAGTCTTAGTAATTCTGAGTATTTATTTTGAAAATAAAAGTAAAATACTTTCAAACTTGGCTACGTGGGTATGTGTGAGATACCTTACCTACCTGACATTTTAATTACTCACTTTCTGGGTGATAGGTTGAGATTTAAGTTGAAGGACAGGTCCCAGAGAGCAACATGGGCCCAGGAGTGGTTAGGTAGAATTAGAACTGTTCGTCAATGACTAAACTACTTCTTGCTCCTCCAAAAATGCAAGTCAGGGCTAAGAAGCAACCCTGTTGCTGGGTGGTAATTAAGTGAAATTGTAAACATGAAATCAAGTCACCTCTCAAACATATGCACTATGAAAAAGGTCCAATTGTGAATAATCCAAAAAGTAGGTACTTCAAATAATACTCATGTATTTGAGCAGATTTTCCTTCCAGTAAGATTTGCTATGTTGCCTATACAAACAGGGGAATCAGGGAATTCAAAGCATGCTATAGGTAAGTGAAGGTAGCCCCGTAGACTAAAATGGAACTAAGGCTAACCCACAAATATGGTGAGAGGTAATTGGTAACTTAAGGAACCAATCAAAAGAAACAGAAGACATAGTCCGTGACCTGCAGGAACTTAGCGAGATAGTCTGTGACCTAAGATATGCACAAAACAAACAGGTAAAAGCAATTTGCCCAACAATATCCCCTCTTATAATAATTAAGAACTATTTAAAGAGTTAAAGAGTTAAAAAGACATCAAACAAACATAATAACTAATGAAAATAAATAAGCTTTGTAGAATTATACTAAATAAAAATGTCACATTACAAACTATCACTATCTATCTCAATAAAATAAATACAAGAAAAACTGAGCCAGGAAAAATAGGCTTTTAGCTTTGTACCTAAATAGAGAAGCTCGGGCAATCCACATAAAGGACTTCTTTGACATTCTCCTGATAAAAGCAGTTAAAAACCTTACAAAGTTGTCTATAAGAACAAACAATTAAAAACAACCTAAAAGTTCAACATCATAGGAACATCCAAAATTACGGTACATAAACAGAATGAATACAGTCAGTTATAATAATTAAAAAAACAAATGCTTATTCTAGATGGACTACTTTTTAAAAAAGAACAGAAAATGCTTTTATTACAACTAATATACTTCATCAAGAAATAAAAAGTCAATTGCAAAAGTGAGAATAGCAAACAAATGATTCTCTTTAATAACTTATTATCTTTAATGTTGTTGACAATTAAGAGATTTAAAAAAAAAACACTTGTTATAAAAATTGTTTTACTGATTTCCTTGCCACAATTTGGCTGCATTCAATCTGTCCTTTTCAGATACGGACTATGATCAACCAGTCCTTAATGTCTTCAGATTTTCTTTTTTGCTGCTAAATAATGGTCCCATTCCCTCTGCATACCCATCCTCCTCGACCATTCCACCCCCTTAATAAAAGCCATATTCACATTTTACCCAACTCTTGAACACTGGCCAAGCTAATGCTTCCACTTTTACCAGTTCCTTTCTCTCAGAACACATTCCAAGCTCATGAATTCCCTTCTTACCAGATAGTAATGACCACAGGATTCAAATACTAAGTGACAAGATAAAGTAAATAAAAACAGAAGTCTGTATCTGTGGTTATGGAATCACTGGAATAGCCACATTGTTGACGGAGGTCTGCTGTGGCCTATATTAGGGAGGAAATTTATTTTTCATAAAATTCAGGCCTAATGAATTTCTGGTGTTTCGCTCTGCTGTGCATAGTGTTGCTATGAGTTGGAGACAACTCGACGGTACCTTAACAACAACAACAAATTTCTGAAAATAATCAGCTAATGCCTAAAATGTCATTTTGTTTCATAGTATATATTTCAATAACCAAGTTTCTTTTGCAAAGAGAAAGGATACCATATTTCTACACTCTAAAAGCAGTATACATTAAAAGAGAGCTATCCTGACTTGGCTCTTAGCACACACATTACCTGCCACTTCTAATTACGTATTGACTGAAACCTAATCAACCTCTAAAAGGCAAAATCTACCTAAATTACACAAACTATATGTATTACTTACTTCCGTTTTTTTGCTTTAATAGGCTCATCTTCATTAATTTCTTCCATTAATTCTTGTTCTTCTTTAACTGTAGGATAAAATTAAATTCTGTCACCATAAAAATAAGCAAACAGCAATCATATTTAGGCATAAATCTCTCTAACCATGACCAGAAAACTTCCTTTATCAATATTAAAAAGAAGCTGTAGTTAATAAGCTCACTCACTTGCACTCATAGAGAATTGCCACTTTTGGATGGACAGCATTGTTGGTGTTGGGTGCCCTGTAAAAATATTTCAAGTATTGTTAAGAATATTTGTTAAGATTGTATCTTACAATTGCATCTTTAAAGGTGTGTGGATTTTTTTGTATAAAAGACCTACCCTTTAAAATCCACTAATATAAAACATTACTGCATAATTCTATACCTCCTGTATTTATTCAACATTTACATAAAATTTTTATTCCGTTTTGAAATGTTTCTTGCCCAAACCTTAAATTTACAAATATATACAATAAAACTTTCTTGATTCAGGATTTATAGTGCCTTTTTTCTACAATGCATGTTGATATGTTCGAAAAAAAAAGGACCCAATATTTGAAAATACATTCCTAAAAACAAAAAAAAATCACAAGCATCTTGGCATCATTCAGTACTATGGTTATAAAGTATTACTGATATTTTATCTATAAAACAGGTATTGCTCAATAGGAAAAACCTGGTGCTTAGAATCTGCAGCACCCAAAAGGCAAGATTTCACTGATTTGGAAATCACTTGTATGCAGAAAATGTTAGTACCACATATATAAAATCTGTAAAAATTCCTTAATTATTGTAAATTACACAGATTAAGATTTTTTCTTGTATGGCTCATTTATCAAAAAGGTTTCTATGAAAACACACATGTTAACACAAAGGGAAATTAAAAATAAGCAATAACAATATGTACAACTATTTCTGCTGGTTATATATATTGGAATGTTGTCTAAGCATTGTTGTTGTTGGTAAGTGCCGTCGAGTCGTTTCCAACTCATAGCGACCCCATGCACAGAAGAACGAAACACTGCCCGACCCCACGCCAGCACCACAATCTCTGCTATACTTGAGCCCATTATCGCAGCCACCGTGTCAATCCATCTCGTTGAAGGCCTCCCCCTTTCATCTTTTAGCCTAAATGGACTACTCCTAAAGGTGTGCGGTAATGTACCAAGCACTGTTTCTTTGCTATTCATAAGGTTTTCCCTGGCCAATTCTTTGAGAAGTGGACGGCCTCTTCCTTCTTCCTAGTCTGTCTCAGTCTATAAGCTGGGCTGTTACCTGCGAACCAGGTGCATCTCGATGAGTTTTAAACACCAGAGGCTCAACCTCAAAACTCATGTCTACATGTCACCACAGTAGGACAAACCGAAAGACAAGTTTGTCTTGCTGTTGGAGACCTCTTGTATCACCCCCACCTGGGTCCCTGTGCCTGACTGTTCCTCTGTCTGGCTTCCTGGCTTTTAATCCCCTTTCTCCTGCTCTTCTGGCCTGCTGCTTTGGGTGTTCCTGAGTTGTCCCTGGGGCTGACTAAGCATAAGGTAGATTAAAAGATAATCTCTCCAAAACGTTTAGGTGTCTCTACATTTTCAGAAATAAGGTTTATCTTTATCTTCCCTAACTTTCATCTAATTGAAAGAAGACATATATAACACAATTATGATTATTTCAAAAAATGTATTACCAGTCACAAAAGTTACTGAAACCTCACTGAAGAATATTTTAGTATTACTAATAAAATCAAGCCAGCTATAATGGTACCAACATATCTTAGATTAACTGAAAATCTTGATAAGAGAAGTTAAAAAAGAAAAATTATATTTTTACCAAAGACGATTTTATGCAAATTCTCTATATTTTACCTCTACTAATGAACCCTAACTAATGCAACAATCTTTTTTTCCAGTTCACAGATTTCTTATATTCCTTGAATAATAAAATTTTCCTAAATAGCCCTCACATTTTCTATGAAAATATTAAAAGAATGTTGAAAATACATGATAAATTTCTAATATAAAACTTACTTAGTTTCTTTCCTTCTTCCATTCCTTTTTTATGAGGGGGTTCCTGAATAATTTTGTCAACATCTGCCCTTCCAATCAAATCATCAGGTCGGTCCCACATAGAAAGACGAGTGGTGGGATTATAAAAGAAGACACGTTCATCACCAGTCCAAACAACACACCTAAGGATTGATTCAAAATATAATTTTCTTATGTTATAGAATGTAAGTTATAGGCAAGTCTTTTACTGTTACCCTGTCAAAAAGATGAGTAAGGAAGGACATTTTATTAGTGATATTTATATATGGAGAATCATATATGGTTTTTAGAGTAGAAGAAAGCTGTCTGGTAAACCAAAACAGCAACTAACAATATTACTTGTGAAAATCAGTAAAAAACAAAGCAACTTGAGATCAGAGTTTAGAGTACTCAGGAACAAAGTCTGGCACAGTCAACTTAGGAATGCTAAATTTTAAACCATCACAAACAACAATTTTGGAAGCAGAAAACAGTAGTATTAAGCAGTTCTAAAGCGAAAGAACAGACCATATATAAAAGAAATTTTTCCTTTAACACCTTACCTATTACGGAGCTCTGGTAGCATAGTGGCTAAGACACTTGCCTGCTAACCAGACGGCTGGTGGTTCAAACCCACCAGCCACTCCTCGGAAGGAAGGTTGGGCAATCCTACTTCCGTAGTGATACTGCCTCGGAAACCCAAGGAGGGGTCGCTATGAGTCGGGGCCGACTCGACGGCACATAACAACAACAACAACAACATTACATAGTGTTGCTGTTGTTAGGTTCTGTCGAGTTGGCTCCAACTCACAGTGACCCTGTGTACAACAGAATGGAACACTGCCCGGTGCTGTACCAGCCTCACAATCCTTGCTATACCTGAGCCCATCGGTGCAGCCACTGTGTTAATCCATCTCTTTGAGAGCCTTTCCCTTTTTTGCTAACCCTCCACTTTACCAAGCATGATATCCCTCTCCAGGGAATGGTCCCTACAAACAACATGACCAAAGTAGGTCAGATGAAGTGTGGCCATTCTCACTTCCAGGAGCATTCTGGCTGTACTTCTTACAGGACAGATTTGTTAGTTCTTCTGGCAGTCCATGGTACTTTCAGTATTCTTCACCAACACAACTCAAAAGCATCAACTCTTCTTTGGTCTTCCTTATTCACTCTCCAGCTTTCACATGCATATGAGGCAACTGAAAAACATCATGGCTTGGGTTGGGAGCACCTTAGTCTTCAAAGAGACATCTTTGCTCTTCAGCATTTTATAGTGGTCTTTTGTGGCAGATTAGCCCAGTACAATACATTGTTTGATTTCTTGACTGCTGCTTCCAGTGATGTTGCTTGTGGAAACAAGTAATAAGAAATCTCTGGCAACTTCAATCTTGTTCATTTATTGAGATGCTGCTGATTGGTCCATTTGTGAGGATTTTTGTTTTCTTTATGATGAGGTGTAATCTATACTGCAGACTGTAGTCTTTAATCTTCATCAGTAAGTGTTTCAAGCCATTTTCACTTTCAGCAAGCAAGGTTGTATCATCTGCATATCATAAGTTGTTAATGACTCCTCCTCCAATCCTGACACTGCATTTTTCTTCATATAGTCCAGGTTCTCAGATTATTTGTTCTGCATACAGATTAAATAAGTATGGTGAAAGGATACAACCCTGATACGCTCCCTTTCCTGATTTGAATCCATGCAGTATCTGCTTGCTCTGTTTGAATGACAACCTCCCGGTCTATGTACAGGTTCCTCATGAGCACAATTAAGTGCTCTGGAATTCCCATTCTTCTCAATGTTATCCATAATTTGTTATAATCTACATAGTCGAATACCTTTGCATAGTCAATAAAACACAAGCAAACATCTCTCTGGTATTCTTTGCTTTCAGTCAAGATCCATCTGACATCAGCAATGATATCCCTTGTTTAATGTCCTCCTCTGAATCCAGCTTGCATTTCTGGAAGTTGTCTGTCAGTATACTGCTGCAACCATTTTTGAATTATCTTGAGCAGATTGTACTTGCATGCGATATTGTTCGATAATTTCCACATTCTGTGGGATCACCTTTCATTATAATGGGGACAAATATGGATCTCTTCCAATCAGTTGGCCAGGTAGCTGTCTTCCAAATATATTGGCATAGATGATTAAGAACCTCCAGTGCAACTGTTTGTTGAAACATCTCAATGAGTATCCCATCAATCCCTGAAACGTTGTTATTCACCAATACCTTCAGTGCAGCTTCAAATGCTTCCTTCAATACCAATGGTTCTTAATCATATGCCACCTCCTGAAATGCATGAAAACTGACAAATTGTTTTTTTGCTACAGTGACTCTGTGTATTCCTTCCATCTTCTTTTGATGTTTCCTGCATCATTCATTATTTTACCCATAGAATCTTTTGACATTGCAACTCAAGGCTTGAATTTTTTCCTCAATTCTTTCAGCCTAAGAAATGCCAAGCATGTTCTTCCTTTTTGATTTTCTAACTCCACGTCTCTGCACATTTCATTATAATAATTGACTTTGTCTTCTCAACCTGCTCTTTGAAATCTTCTGTTCAGCTCTTTTATCTTATCTTTTCTTCCATTTGCTTTAGCTACTCTCCATTCAAGGGCAAGTTTCAGAGTCTCTTCTGACATCCAGACTGACAGACCAGTGGTGGTATAACATAGTAGTTCTTAATATTTCTAAATGAACTAGAATTATAAATTCAAATGTAACCTTTTTTGAAGTCCTTAGTATCTGCTAACACATCTGGAATAATATGACAAAGTAGACACTAAAGTCCATTGCTTCTGTTACACACACACACACACACACACACACACAACAAAAGTACTGGGGACTAAGTATTTGTTTTCATTAAAAAAAAAAAACAAAAAAAAAAACAGCAGACAAAAAATGGAGAGTAGCCCAAATTTGAGAAGAGACTGCAAGTGAGTGAGTTTCCTTCCCACTTATCTCCACCCTCCACCCCTGGCTTTTTCCTCAGAATGGCCCCTAGTCACACAGTGGCATGATGGCAGAAGTAGACACAGCTAAAATTCCAACAGAAACTAGGTCTTTTGGGCCAGATAATCAATAGTCAATCAACAGATGTGAAGCCCAAGATGACTCAGTTATTGGAATTATGAAAGCATCCTATGTTGAAATTAACAGAGACTTAATATGTATTAATTCTAACTAAACTTCAAGGGATTAAAACACAATCTTGAATGAAAATGCAATTCTCAGCAGAAAAGTAAAAACTGTAAAAAGGAAACAAATTAAAAATTTCAGAAATGAAAACAACAATAACCAAAATAAAAACTGACTGGATTGGTTAAGAGCAGAATGAAGACGACAGAGGAAAGAATCAATAACTAGACAATAGATACATTTTGGAATAGGGCCTCAGAAAGTTTTATGACTGTTATCAGTATATCTAACATATATGTCATGGGATACAAAAAGATAACAGAGATTGGAAAAAAAAAAAATCTGAAGATACAGCACCCAAAAACCTCTCAAAGTTTGGTAAAATATGTAAATACAGGCAGACCTTAACTTACAACGTATTCAAGTTACAGTGAACTCCTTAGGACCATCTGGGGTTTTTTGGGGGGGTACAGGTTACAAACGATATCTATTATTAAATGTGTCTTTACATCAAATTTGTAGGTAAGTCAAAAGAGGTACATGTGGTTCTTATTGAGTCTTACTTTAGTACAAGAAAGGGGCTCTGGTGGCACAGAGTTTAAAGCATTTGCCTGCCAACCAAGAAGGTTGGTGGTTCAAACCCACAAGCCACTCCTCAGAAGAAAGAGGTGACAGTCTGCATCTGTAAAGATTTACAGCCCTGGAAACCCTGTGGGGCAGTGCTACTCTATCCTAAAAGGATTGCTATTAGAATGAACTAGATGGCAGTGGGTTTGGTTTGGCTGTAAGTGTTTTTTAGTGATTTAAAAGCTGCATATACAGCAAGGGAAGGTGATTATGATAAACAATCTGTTGTCCATAAGTTAGCTATTCATAACATGGGGACTTACCATACATCTTATCATTAGTAACATGTACTACATACAATAGTGCAACATTTAATTTACTGATATTATCATTCTCAAATGGTCCCTTGCAGATGTTCAATGTTATGATTTATGAACTACTACTAATAAAAGGTAATAATAATGAAAACTAAAATAAGGCATTCAACTTACGTAAGAAATGACTTATGACAGGGTCTTTGGAATGAAACCACTTCGCAGCAAGGGACTACCTGTATACATATTCAGTAAAGTCCTTGGATGGTGCAACTGGTTAAACACTGGGGTACTAACCAGAAGGTTGACAGTACAAACCCACTCAAAGGTGCCTCAAAAGAAAAGCCTGGAGAACTGCTTGCAAAAGTTACAGCCACAAAAACTGCATGGAGGGCAGTACTACCCTAAAACACACAGAGTGACCATGAGTAAGAACTGACTAGGTAGCAACAGATTGTTTTTTTTTTTCTTCTTTTTTTTAAATACATATTCAAGAAGCTCAGTGAACCCCAATCGGGATAAACTTTAACAAAATCATGCTAATCGAACAAGTGAAA
This sequence comes from Orycteropus afer afer, assembly GCF_000298275.1. Classification (NCBI taxonomy): domain Eukaryota; kingdom Metazoa; phylum Chordata; class Mammalia; order Tubulidentata; family Orycteropodidae; genus Orycteropus; species Orycteropus afer. The sequence goes on along the minus strand of NW_006921825.1, from coordinate 3,127,060 downwards.
AAAAACTTAATAGCAGCTAGGGGTTAAAAAAAAAAAAAAAAAAAAGTGGCACAATAAAAAACAGAGGAATAATTCCAATGACTGTGAATTTCTTATTAGTGGCCATAAAGACCAAAAATACAGAACAGTATCTTCGAAGTTCTGGAAAAAACAGAACTGCCAATCCATAACCCCAGATCCAAAGAAAAAATTCTTCAGGAATAAAGGTAAAGTTGATATTCTCAGATGGAGAACAAACAGATTTCATTTATAGCAGACATGTTCTAGGAAGGTTCTTCAGGCTGGAAGGAAATTATAAGAGAGGAAAACCTAGATCTTTAGGAATAAAGGAAAAACAAAATAAATGGATATATATAAAATCTATTTTTTCCCTCTTCTGTTCTATAAAATATGTATGAAAAATTAAACATATATGAAATGAGCCCTGGTGGCAGTAGTTAAGCACCTGGCTGATAAATGAAAGGACAGTGGTTCAACGCCACAAGCAACTCCATGGAAAAAATATGGGAAGTCTGCTTCCATGAAGATTTTACAATCTTGGAAACCCTTCAGAGCAGTTCTACTCTATCCTAAAGGGTTGCTGTGAGACAGAATCAAATCTATGGCAATAGGTTTTGGGTTTGTTTTATTTTTGTTAAACATATAAAAACATTTAACAGTGCTTGGTAGAGTTCTCATTATATAATAGTCTGTATATAATAGTAGTAATGTTGTTGTTATTATGTGCCGTCTGAGTTGCCTAATACCAAAACCCCCCCTGGGTTCCCAGGGGATATCACTATGAAAGTAGATTGCCCAACCCTCCTTCCCAGTAGTGGCTGGTGGGTTTGAACCGCCAATCTTCTAGTTAGCAGTCAAGTGCCTTAGGCATAACTATAATATCAAGATAAAGGGAGAGAGGACACCCTGAATGTTAATGGATTAAATGCACCACTCAAGAGAC
>NW_006921825.1:3081233-3121892 GCF_000298275.1 Orycteropus afer afer | reverse complement strand
GTGAACTGCTGTATGAAAAGTGAATTTACTCTGTAAATCTTCACCCAAATCCTAAAAAAAAAATAAGATTAAAAAAAAAAAAAAAGGGAGAGAGGAGTTAAAAGGATCTCCAAATTTGTATGCAAATAGAGTACACCTTCTACATCTGTTTGCCAACCAATCCTTCCCTTTCTGTAGGTGCCACTATGCCTTTTGTTTTTGTTTAAAATAAAATTAGCAAGCAACCTTACCAAAATAATGGGGGTAGTGGGAGAGAGCAAGGTTCGTAAACAAATGTAGAAGGCACATATTATTTGCATAAAAATACAGTATATGGTCACAAGGTTTCCACATTTTACTTGAAGTGGGACAGTATTAACTCTAAGGAGAAGGGTTCAGTATGTATATTGTAATCCCTAGAGAAACAACTGGGAGCTCTGGTGGCATAGTGTCTAAGGCATCTGACTGCTAACCAGAAGGCTGGTGGTTCAAATCTACCAGACACTCCTCGGAAGGAAGACTGGGCAACCTACCTCTGCAGAGGTACGGCCTCAGAAATCCAAGGAGGGGTCACTATGAGTCAGAAATGACTCAATGCAGTGAGTTTGGTTTTTTGATTTTAGAGCAACAACTGGAAAAAAAAATAATGCAGAGAGGTATCACAAAAAACGCTAATAGATTAATGAAATGGAATGCTAAAAAAATATTCAAAATAATTCAAACAATTCAATAGAAGGGGAACTGAGGAGCCAAAAAATAAATAAATAAAGTAGAAAAGAGAAACAAAACAAAGAGTAGATCCAAATCCAACTAAATAAAAAATTACATTAAATGTTAATAGTTTAAACACTCCATTTAAAAAGCAAAGATTGATAAAATGGAGAAAAAAACAAGACCCTACTACAGACTGTCTATAAGAGACACATTTGAAATATAAAGACAGAAAGGGTAAAAGTAAATGGATGGAAAAAAGAGACACCATGCAAACAATGAGTTTAAGGAGAGAGGAGTGGCTATCTTAATAACAAAATAAAACAGACTTTAGGATAGAGTATTACTAGAGATACAGAAGGCCATTTCATAATGATACAGGGGACAATTCATCAGGAAGACACGAAAATTATAAAATATGCATGAGCCTAAGAACAGAGACTCGCAACTGATGAAGCAAGAATGAACCAAATTCAAGAATTAGAATACCCCACAATTATAAATTCCCAGGAACTGATATAAACCAAGCAGGCCCCCAAAAACAGAAAAACAAAAAAACAAACAAACAGTAAAGACATAGACAACCTGAACAACATTATCAAACTCTCTGATCTAACTAACATTTACAGAATGCTCCACCAACCACTGTAGAATACACAATCTTTTCATTTCCTTTCATGGTACTAAGATAGACCACACATATGCTAAGCAATGAAAAGTCTCAATAAACTTAAAATTATGAAATCATACTAAATAAGTACTCTTAGCTACAGCATTGCTTAGAAGCAAACTCTGAATACTTGTATTAGATAAGAGCTAAAAATAATGACCTAAGCATCTACCAAAAGAAACTAAAGAAAAATAAAGTAACGCTAAAGCAGAAGGAAACAATAAAGGGAAGAAATCAACTGAAAAATAAACAAAATCGAAACAGACACCCAGCCAAAGATGTTTCTGTTTTTTTTTAAAGAACAATACAATTAAACTTCTAGACTGACTGATCAAGAAAAAAAAAAAAAAGAGAGAGAACATAAATCACCAATTATCTGGAATGAAAAAGGAGCTACTACCACAGATTGTAAAGACATTTAAAGGTTATTAAGAGGATGATGTAAACAAGCTCATGCCAACAAATTCAACAACTGAGATGAAATAAATTCCTTCAAAAATGTAACTTAACAAAACTGACATAAGAAACAGAAAACATATGTAATGCTATAGCTACTAAAGAAGTATAATTTGTTATCAAAAGCCTTCCCAAACAGTAATACTCCAGCCCCAGATGGTTTCACTTGTTAATTCCACAAGGCATTAAGGAAAAAGTAACACCAATCTAACAAACTCAGAAAATAAAGCAGTAGAGCTCATCAATCATAACTCATTTTATGAAACCAGCTTAACCATAATTCCAAAATCCGACAAAGACATTACAAAAGAGAAAAACTACAGATTGATATCTCATGGAAATATAGATGCAAAATTATTTAATTAAAGTATTAGCAAATCAAGTATGTCAATATATAAAAATGTTAATACAGAATGACAAGTAATGTTTACCACAGAAATGCAGTCAGTTTAACACTCAAAATCAGTGTAAGTCACCATATTAAAAACATGAAGGAGAAAAATTAACTCATTTCAACAGATATAGATTTATAATAAAAACACTCTAATGCAGCCTGGTGAGACCCCTGAGAATAGTCCCTAGTTACCCTTCAGGTTTGGAACTGAACTCACTCCTATGGCTTGCAGCCAAACAACAGACAGGTAGATAGGATGAACATTTTATTTACATCAGGCAGATACACTCCTTAGAGTGATCAATCCTGGGAGAAAAGGACAGTGTTTGCACAGAGAGATAGCTTTGGATGGGATGGGGATAGGAACGATAGGGAACACTGTTAGATAGGTAAAGACAAGTATTGATTTGGGTGAAGGGAAGGGTAATGTACTACAAAGTGTGTGATCAACACAGTGGCACTGAGGAAGAGAAAGACACAGAGGTACAGACAACAAAGATACACTCGTTTACAAATACAATACTGTGTTATCAGTTATAACAAACATTAATCTATGGGTAAAGAGATGGGTAGACAGGCTGAATGATCAGGTATGTCTAGGCAATAAACCCATGACCATATATAAGACTGGAAGACAATATTTCTACATACATGTTTGTATGTGCTGTAACAATGTACAAATATATAATAGAGCTAACATGAAGCAAAGTTATGTTAACTTCTTGGCCACAGCCAACCACCCTGAGGGATGAGTCAGTATGACCTGCGGGCTCAGGACCATGGTTGCAGGGGACATCAAGCTCAATTGGCATAACATACTACACAAAAACATTGTTCTATGTCCTGCTTTGGTGAATAGTGAGTAGGGTCTTAAAAGCTTGCAAGCAGCCACCTAGATGCAACAATTGGTCTCTCCTTGTCCCGAACAAAGAAGAAATGAAGAAAATCAACAACGCATGGAAACAATTAGTCCAAGGGCTAGTAGACCATGCAATCCTTAGCCTATATGACTACTGAAACCAGAAAAACTAGATGGTGCCAGGCTACCACCATCAACCATTTGAAAAGCGATCAATGCAGAAGATTCTGGATAGAGTGGGAGAACAAGGTAGAACAAAATTCAAAATCATAAAAAAGGCAGAAACGCCAGGACCCTCAAGACTATGGCTCCTAGTTACCCTTCAGGCCTGGAACTGAACTCACTCCTGTGGCTTCCAGCCAAACAACAGACAGGCAGATAGAGTGAACATTTACATCAGGCAGATAACACTCCTTAGAGTAATCAATCTTGGGAGAACAGAATGGCAGTGTTTGCAAGGGAGATAACTTGGGGTGGGAGTCAGGGTGAGGGACAGGAATGCACAGGAAAGGAGGACACAGGGTAGAGGTAACTACAGGGAGGAAGTGGGAAGAGGGTTGTTACATTGTGGAGATTGCAGTCAATGTCATGAAATAAAATGTTATGAACTGCTGTATGGAAAAGGAATTTGCTCTGTAAACTGTCACCCAAATCAAAAATAAAAAGGAAAAGTAGGGAACTTCATTAAATTGATAAAGGGTACCAAGTGGAAAACTTAACAGTTAATATATCTGATAGCAAAATATTGAACTGTCTCCCCACTGATATCAGGAACAAGGCAAAAATACCCATTTCCACCTGTTCTATTTAGCACTTTACTAAAGGTTCTAGCCACTGCATTAAGAAGACAAAAAATAATAAAAGTATAAAAATCAGAAAAGAAGAAATAATGGTGCTTTTATCTACACATAAGATTGTTTACACAGGGAATCCCAGGAATCTACGAAACTGCTAAAATTGATAAATTTAGTAACATTCTAGGATGCAAGGTTAATATGTAAAAATCAATTTAACTCTTACATATTAACAGCAATTAACGGAAAATAATTTGTGTAAAAAAAAATACTTAATTTGCAATAGTACTGAAAAAATTTTTACAAAACCTAGCAAAGCATGACCAAGATTTTCACACTAAATGCTGCTGGAAATATTAAAGACTTAAATAAATGTAAAGATAAATTATGCTCATGGATTGGAATACTCAATATTGTGGAATACTCAACTTCATCTATAGATTCAGTGCAATCTCAATAAAAGCCTCAGTAGGCTTTTTTGGGGGATGAGGATAGAAAGTAACAAGCTTATTCTAAAGCTTACATAGAGATGCAAAGGATGTAAGTTACCTAAGGTTTTTTTGTTGTTGTTATTGTTTTTTTTTTAAGAGAACTTGAAGGACTCATGCTACTGTATTTCAAAACACTATAAAACTTCAGTAATGAAGACACTTTGGCATTGGTGAAAAGACAGAGATCAGTGGAACAGGGCACAATTCAAAAATAAGACTCACACAAGTGATTTATGACAAAGGCACAAAGACAATTCAACGGAAGAAAGTCTTCTCAACAAATGGTGCTTGGTCAACAAGCTAGCTGTAGAGGTAAAAATAATGAAAATGGACCCTTACATCATACCATATGTGAAAAATTAACTCAAAATCGATCAAAGACCTCAATGTAAAATCTAAAGCTATGAAACTTCCAGAGGAAAACAGAAAAAAAATCCTTGCAACAGCAGGATACACAAAATTTTCTTGACACACATAAAGCACAATTTGTAAAAGAAAAAATTGGCAGTTGGACCTCAAAGTTAAAAATTTTGCCTTCCAAACACAACAGTTATAAAAATGAAAAGGCAAAATCAGACTAGGGTAAAATATCCATGACATATTTGTTCATATGTTCTTAACCCACCATTCATGTGTCAGTTTGTCAAACTGTGGTGTCTTGCATGTTGCAGTGAGGCTGGAGGCTATGTCACTGGTATTTCAGACACCAGCAGGGTCACACATGGTAGACAGGTTTTGGCAGAGCTTCTAAACTAAGACATACTAGGAAGAATGAAGGGGCCATCCACTTCACTAAGAACTGGCCAGTAAAAACCTTATGAATAGCAGGGGAAGTTCTTACAGCTTTTTTCATAATCTATTTGCATGCTTTTCAACTTTTGGCTATTACAAAAAAATCTCCTATGAATATTCTTGTACAAGTCTTTATGCAGATGTATGTTATTGTTTCTCTTGGGTAAGTACCTAAGGGAGGGATAGTTAAAAACTGAAAACCCAAATGTTCATCAACAGGTGAACAGATAAAAAATTATGGTGTATTAATACAAAGGTATGCTACTCAGCAATAAAAAAGAAACTAATGATACACACAACACAGATTAATCTCAAAATCATTACTGCTACACAAAAGAAAGTAGGCAAGCCAGTCACATAAGGCCACATATTGTATGAATCCATTTATATGAAATATCCAGAATATATAAATCTATAAAGAAAGTATATTAGTGGTTGCCTAGGGTTGGAGAAAAGTACAATTAATATTCTCAGCCACTAACCAAAAGTTTGGACGTTTGAGTCCACTCAGAAAGGCCTGATGATCTAGTTTCAAAAAATCAGGCTCTGAAAATGCTACAAAAGCACAGTTTTACTCTCCACCCATGGAGTCACCATGAGTCAGAATCAACTCAATGGCACCTGGTGCTGGTAGAGACAGGGTTGGAGAAGTTGGGGAAGGGACTATTAATGGGCATGGGGTTTCTTTTGAGGATAATCAAAATATTCTAAAATGGACTGTTGTGACGGCTGCACAACTGTGAATATATTAAAAATCATTAAACCATACACTTTAAATGGATAAATTGTATGGTTTGTGAACTCTATCTCAATAAAGCTGTTACACTGGGGGGAGGGGAAAGCTAGCCAAAAAGTACTGGTAGTAGTTCCCAACTTACAATATACTCAAGTCATGACAAACTTTTGACTGTCAGTGTATCTGGAACACTAAGAGGAAGTTATAGGAAACTGCATGCAGGGAACATGGAAAAAATTGCTGAGTTATGCGAATACATGCTACACACTATACATTGATCAGGATAATATGAAAGAGATCAGTGGAAAAACTGTCCATATAGTAATAATGCTGAATTTACAACTTCATATTAAAACAAACAAACAACAACATCAAAAAAAAAACGAAGCTCACTGCTGTTGAGTAGGATCCGACTCATAGCGACCCCTCCTGGGGTTTCCAAGGCAGTATCTCTACGGAAGCAGATTGCCCAACCTTCCTTCCAGGAGTGGCTGGTAGGTTTGAATTGCCAGCCTTCTGTTTAGCAGTCAAATGCCTTCGGCACTAAGCCACCAGACGAGATTATAGATCATGAAGAAGGAAAATTAACAGATCAAGACCCAACTGATTTTGAAGAGGAAAGAAATGCTGAAGGAAGAAATCATGAGAAAAAGAAGAGGGAAATTGCCAAAAAAAATTTCACAGTGAAAGGATTAGCTAGAGTTTTTTCTAAATTAAATCAGGAGCTTCAGGTGCTTTAAAACATGGAGTCAAGTGCTGACCTCTTTGCTGAAATCAACACGTAGATTTGGGAAGCAGTGAGATTTTACTGCAAAATATATGAAGAAAAAAATAAAAGGAACATACAGACAAATTTCACCAATTTTCTGATTAGAAACACCATCGTTACCAGGGAAAAGCCAGATGATCCAGAACCTTCCACAAGTGGAGTTAGTACAGTAACTGACAAAATGCCAGTATCATCCAACTCTTCATCATTGGACTTAAAATTTTATGCATTTTATGTATTAAAATGTATCTGTAGATTTATAGGTAATCTTGCCAACTCCCAAAGACAAATAAACATCAGATTTATAAAGATGCTGATAATAAAAAGCAGTAATAATGAAAGTTTAATAAAAGAAAATGAGGTATTCAACTTACATTAGAACTGACTTATGACACAGTCATCAAATGGAAACCTGTTCTAAGTCGGGAACTACCTGTACATACCATCTGATTCTTGAAATAAAATTCTAGAATAGGTAATCTATAATAGAAAAAAGAGTGATGCTTGGAGGCAGGAACAGAGGAAGGTATGGACTACAAAGGAACACAAGGAAACTTCTGGAGGTAATAGAAATGTTACCTTAATACAGTAATGCCAAACCAACCTACTGCCAGTCAAGTCAAATCTGATTCAAAGCAACCCTGTAAGACAGAGAACTGCTCCACAGTTTCCAAGGCTGTAGATCTTTGTGGAAGCAAAATGCCTCACCTTTCTCCTGTGCCGAGCATTTTAACCACTGTGCCACAAAGTCTCCATTTTTTATATGGCAATGAACTTTTTTTTCTGGCAATGAACTTTTAAATATATGCATCTTATTACTTGAAGAAAATATATACCTCTAAACTCAAACTCTTTTTTGTGAAAATGATGGAGTAGATGTAATCTTTTGTTATGGAATCCAATCAAAAGCTAAGGTTTACTGATCCTAGGGTATACAAAATGCTTCTATATTTGACCTCCTTTTACCATTTTCTTTTTAAAAGGAGGAAGGGAAGGAAAATGTTATATATTTTTTTTCAAGTATGCAGTATAGAATTCTCTTTAAGAATTTCCTTTACAATTATCCTGAGATACTTGTGTTCATCTTAAGCTGTCAGATCCCTAACTTTATTCGTGAAAAAGAACTGAGTCAAAATTTTTCATGCCAGTTTCTAAACACTGCTTGATCTATATTAACAGAAGTCAAATACTTTAATATGGAGATGATATTCTACCAAATCATGCTGCCTTCAAAATACCTTAAGTGTGCCGATATAGATCTCCAAAAACAGTCATAAAAATTCTCTGTTGAGGTAAGCCCTCTAGTGGTAAACATTGAGTGACAAGCTGTCATGACATTACCAGAATTAATAGAAACAATGTACAAAAATTCTACAACTTTTAATTCTTTCATATTGTAGTTTTATAAGGTCACGTTTTATTTTATAATAATAAACAAACACATACACACACACACACACAATTTACTGAAATCTTGGCCTTTACCCCAGACTAGGCAAGCAACCAAAGAGCAGTAGATTCTGACAATTTGGCATCTAAGAGTATGTGGCTGCTTTAGGAGAAGGAAGCACTGACCAATATGGGAGGTATTATACAAAAGACTTACCTATAAAAGACTAAACACAACTTTATGGGTACTGCGCAACTTCATACAGGTACCTTGGCATAGAAATGCAGCTTGCTTTTTTATAATCTAGGAGCTGTGGTAGCATTGTGCCTAAGGCATTTGACTGCTAACCAAAAGGCTGGTGGTACAAACCCAGCAGCCACTCCTCGGAAGAAAGATTGGGCAATCTACTTCCGTAGAGATACTACCTCGGAAACCCAAGGAGGGGTCACTATGGGTTGGAAACAACTTGAAGGCAGTGAGTTAGGTTTTTTGTTTTGTTTTGTTTTAATAATCTGGGCCCATTCAATCAGAACTGAGCCCCAGCAAACTAAAAGAAAAAAGTAAAAGCCTACCTAAGGTAAAGGGAATTCAGAAGCCAGAGAAAGTGGGATCAGATGGAGTACCAAATTTAAGACAAATGCTAACTGAGACAGGTAAAACAGAGCTACGTAATAACCCTTAAAGAGATTCAAGTGTAGTGAAAACACAGAAGAACACTTACAAAACTTAAAAAGATGATTTTCCGAACTAAAATAGTCTGACTAGAAAAAATGAAGATGATGGCCACTACCACACCTGAATTAGTCCTGATTAGAAGTAGTTGATTTAAAAGGTGCTTACTTCAGCAGCACATATACTAAAACGGGAATGATACAGAGAAGATTAGCACGGCCCTTGCATAAGAATGTTACGCAAATTCATAAAGCATCCCATATTTAAAAAAAAAAAGAAGAAGAAATAAGTTAAAGATATATAGATATATCACTAAAAAAATTTTAAAAAATACGGAGTATAGTATAGCCAAAGGACCTAACTTGCAAATTACAGATAATCCAGAAGGGGAAAAAAAAGGCAGATGAAGAGAAACAATAACTCTAAAAGAAAATTTTGCTAATCTGGACAGAGATCCGAGTCTGAAAATTAATAATGCCCACCAGGGTCAACTGGAGTGAAAAAAACTTGGGGGAGGGGAGTGTCATGCATGCAAGTGGTGCTTTCTCACCTATAATAGTTTAAAGAAATTACAAACCATGAATATAATCTTTGACTTTGGAATCAAATAAGTATCTGCCATAATTCATAATTATTAAACAAAATGAACAGCATATCAAGTTGGTAGTATAACTATATACAAAACAACAACTCTAAATGACTTTAAAACACAATAATTTGATTATACATCCCTAGTAGAATATATAAGGTGCTCTGATGGCACAGTGGATAAGGCATTTGGCTGCTAACCAAGTCAGCAGTTCAAACCCACCAGCTGCTCCATGAAGGAAGATGGGGCAATCTACAGCCTCAGAAACCCAATGGAGGTTGTTGTAAGTAGGAAATGACTCAATGGCAGTGAGTTTGGTTTTTTGGAATAGAATACACATGAAACAAAGAAGAGAACTGAAAAAGAAAACTTTAAACTGTCCACTGGGGGAAAAATTGCCACTGACTGAAAACCACTAATGTAGACAATCATCATCATCAGTGGATGCTACTGTCACAAAAAAATGAGACAACTAGGTACATCCTGAGGAACATGCACAGTATCATTTATGTGATTACAAGAACTAATCTTGCCAAAAAGATCAAATCTGTATCTGATCACACCTCTAGATCTACTTGCTAGTTTCAGAGTTCCAAAGGAGGAACTTACTGAACAGGACCAAAGGGATGCAATAACAGATGTGAGACTGTGTAGACAAATATATTGTCTCTAGGACAAAGATATTTATTTCTTCAATAGCAAAACAAGAGGGGACAGGAAAAGTATTTGGAAGGAAATCTATACTTGATGAGCACTCAAGAGCCAAACAAACTCATGGCGGTATATGTGGATTCTATGAGTTAAATGAGCTACAGCAGGAGAGGCGGCACTGATGTGGGGAAGGGAAGGTATGGGAAAACTAAGCAAAAGAAGACAAAGTAGACTGTTCAGCATTTAATAAAAAGAATTAAATAATTTCACATAGCTCTTTAAATGTAACCACGTGTGTGTATATGTGCATATACACATATAACATAATAATACATATGTATATATACATAACAACATATTTTGTAAATGTTAGAAAAATAAATAAAAAGTAAAGTAATGACCTCGAATAAGAGTCAGGTCTGCAATTACGAATGACAAGGAGAGTACCAGGAAGCATGCAACAACTGGGTTTTAGGTCTGAATACCTTAACGTAACAAGTAAGAACCAAAATATGTAGTAGTAAAAAGTATGCATCAAAACATACATTTGATATATACATTTTAAAAATACTTTCCCTTCTACAGAATAAACTATGTAACAATCAAGTACAACACTATGGAGACAAAAATTTAAAAACCCAAACAATTCACTGATTAAATACCTACCAAGGAGTACCAGGAATAGGTGTAGTAGCTACTGGCTTTGCCTTCTGGGCAGCCTTTTCTTCTTCAGTCATCTCCTCTTCTTTGGGCTCCTATGAAATATTACTTCCATTTAAATTATATCATAAAACTTTAACTGGCTATTCCACAAATAAAACATCACTATAAATCCCTCAAAGTGCAACCTATATAAGGTCTGTTACTGGAATGGGGAGGAGAAGCTCAAGTCTTACTGTAGGAACTTCTAAGGAAGTTCTAAATACTTGCCCCTAGATAAAGCCTAAGGAGGCTTGATAGCACAAACATTTAAGTGTCTGGTTGCTAACCAAAAAGTTGGTGGTTTGAACCCACCCAGCAGCTCTGAAGACCTGGCGATTTGCTTCCACAAAGATTACAGCCAAGAAAACTATGGGTTGCTACAAGTCAAAATTTATTCCATAGCAAAGACCCTAATTCCACAATAGCAGAACCTAGCAGCAGCAACTGGCCTTATCTCACAGACTCACTGACCATTTGCTTAATAGTATCGAGAACTTTAGCATAGAAAATTAGATGAGTCTTCTTCATTTTGTTTCTTATTGATGCTAACTTTCCTATTAATGAAGCAGGACAACCACTAGTCCCTAATGAAATTAAAGGAAGCTTCCAAAAAGAAGAGTTTTTTTTAGGGTTATAGGGGCACATTCCATGTAGGAGAGGACAGACAATATACAACCAATAGTCCCCAAATATGAAATTCATTTATAATTGTAACATGTACCAGTCTAGATGTCAGGAGACTGGAGATCAGGTCCAGGCTCTGGTCCAAGGCCTTTTCTTTCTATGGGCCTCAGTTTAGTATAAGAAGCAATTTAGTGAAATTTTCAAAGAAAAACTGAATTAGAAACTTCAAGGTATCTTAAAATTCCAGAGATCAAATTTATGACAATTATCTAAAAATATATCAAATAAATTTTCATTTACAAGTAAACTATACCAGACAATTAATGCTAGCTCCCTGGTTAATTGGCCATGGCCCTTTACCTCCTTTATCTCCTTTATAGGCTCTTCTTTAGGATCCTCTTCCTCTGTCTCCATTGGCAACGGTTCTTCAGAGGGTTCTTTGATTGGCTCTTTAATCTTCTCTTCCAATTTTTCTATTAAAAAATTAAGATGTCACTCACTGATTTTAATATAATTTTCTAAGAATTTTTAGAAATAAAGCACTTATGAAAATTCAATTTGTAGTTATTAACCATAAAAATAAAATGCCCTTCCTAGTGATAGCTTTTTGGATCCAATGCAATGCTCAACTTAAAATACTTTGCTTTACCAAAGGAAGAACTACCTTTAGAGAAAACTACTTGAACTTTAAAGTGATAGAAAGTCTTCCAGATCACTCATATTTCATTTGTAGCAATCACTCATTTTACTAAAAGGGATATTAAGATGCTTAGAAGTCACCTTCATCCAAGACTCTAAGGCCCTAAATATTTTCTTCAGAACCCATACAATGTACACATTCCTTCCTGATCAATACTACTAGTCTCAACAAGGATAATAATAATGATATAATTCCTCACACTATATATATATATATATATTTCTCTAGATCAACAAAATAATGCTAAACACATAAGTAGAAGAAGCCTTGGTACCACAATGGTTAAACATTTGGCTGCTAACCAGAAAGTCTGCAGCTTGAACCTACCAACTGCTCTGTGGGAGAAAGATGAGGTAGTCTGCTTCCATAAAGATTTACAGCCTTGGAAACTGTGGGGACAGTTCTACTCTGTCCTATAAGGTGAGAGAGAATCGACTTGATGGCAACAGGTTTTTATGTTGGTTTGTACATAAATAGAGTAATTGGCTTTCAAAACAAATATATATTATCAATTCAGAAAAAAACTAGAATTATGTAATTAGAAAATCTTTCAAAAGCGTTAAAAAAGAATTAACTTAGAATTTCAAATAGCATTTTATTTATAATATCATAGTTCATATTCCCTCCTAAGTCATTACAACTATACCTTTTTCCTTTAGTTCTTGAGGTTTTTCCCAGGTTGATTCTAATGTCCTATTATTATAATAATATGTCTTTCCATCTGCTGTCTTATATTCAGTCCACTCAGAAACTGCTGTTGCTCCAGCTAAGGTAGCAGGTGAAGCTGCAATAGCAACCTGGGGATGTATCATGGGTACAATAGGAGGGGCCATTCCTGGCAAAACACCTAAAAGAAGAAGAAGAAAAAGTTAGATACAAGTATCAAATTGAAATACAAAATAAAACTTTAAAATATAAGCTTAAATCTTTCTATTAAATGTTCTAGTCAAAACTGAGTCAGTTTGAACAAAAAGAAATCATATAAAAAGGTGATTTAAATATTACTTAGTTCTATTTTCCTGGTGTTTTCGTTCTAATGTTTAAATTTGGTTAGCCTCAGAAATTCAACCCAAGTACCTTAAGAACTGTCAAAAACTTGGGTCTCACTGATCACAAAGTCTCAGTATACTAAATTATAAAAATTATGACATGTTCTCTACTTATGAAGAGAAATATACTTTTGTAAATATAATTTCTCAAATTTTTATAAAATCAAGTATACTACCAAATAAGTGTATCTGAGTATTTCCTGAGGCAAAATTACTTTCCAGTTAACACACCTAAGAAAATATATGACTAAAATTCTCGGTTTTAAAGTAAATAATTGAGTTCATCAAATCTCTTTAATGTACTGTTTAAGTCAAATAGCCCTATAAACTATTTAAGTTAGTTTATTCTTTTCCTAAAAGGAAACAGAGCTGCTTCTATTTTTTAAAAGGCAATCCAAAGTTTTTATTTTCATTTACAAACTCGTACTATAAAATAAATACAGTAGTTACCTTACTTCAGTAACTTTAAAATATAAATTTATACTGTACACAAAAATATTCACACACATATACTCACTAGCATGCAAGCATAATCACATCACTTTACACATGGAAATGATTTTTTTATATTTAACTTAAAAACACATCAAAAAATAAAATGTTATGAATATGAGAATGAAGTTGTTTACACTTATTACATAAATTAAGATATAAAGTGATCTGACCTTATTTGCTTTTGTGAACCAAAGAAACTACTACTACAGGCAATTGGGAAAATTAAGTGTTGGCCAAATATAGCAACTGCATTTATACTGCTCGTTATAAAGAAAAATATAAAAAAATCCACTCACTTGGGCAAAATAAATAAATAAAAGGATAAACAACAACATTCACTACCATGCCAACTTACAGACAAAACAAACTAAGATGGTTTTAAAAATTACCGGTCTTGGTGGTAGCGACTGTCTTTACATACGGGCAGCTGACTATTTGCATCATTGCTACACCTGTAAAATGGATAAGCAAGCATACGTTGGAAAGCTGCCATTGTATGTCAGCTACCACTGGGATTCAGGGAAATAATTTACCACTACAATTTAGACCGCTATTTCCAATGAAAAAGACCAAGAACTGAGTAAAATTTCTTTTTGCTTTACATTTTATGGGAAGTGGTGCCAAATCCAATACTAATTCTAAATTACAGCATCAATTACCTTTTTATCAAACCAGCTATGCCAACATTTGAAGGAGTCTCAGGAGTTTAAATTTAAAAAAGCAAAGCCCCTTCATTATATATACCTAGTAAGTTCTCATGTGGGGCATTTTGCCACAGGTCATCCAACCCATGCTGCGATTGCTTAGATACCAGTGAAAGGCAGATGCAGCATGACATTGACAAAATATTCATCTTTTCGTACACTGCTGCTAAATTGAACTACATACAGGAGCTGAAGCATCAGCATCAACCACAACCATGCAGAATAGCTAAGAAAAAGACAGAACAAAGAAGGGTAGAAAAGAAAGGAAGATTATCAAGTATGAGATGGATTTAAATATTCCAGAAGAGGAGGGCAGCAACTGAACTAATGATAAAATATCCAGGTTTAGTGCCTGCTCTACAGAACCCATGGGGTCAGTATACTGTGGCGGCAGACTAAAACAAGAAAAACGTAGTCCCTTTAAAATCCCTTAATAACTACTGGGACCTTTGGCTGCAGAAATCTCTATCATTTAAACTAGTTAAAGGAAATTATATACAGTTGTTAGAAGAATGAAGACTCAAAATAATGCACTGCAATGATGATTTTAAAAACAGAGTAAGAAAAAGTTGGAAAACTAAGACTGATTGAGAAAATTCAAAATTGAAGATGAATTTTAAAAAAAAATTAAAGGAAAAGGCCAAAGGTGAAGAAAGGGTAGGAGAAATAATTTCTACTTTTTGGCTGAAAAAACTAAACTTGGTTTGGTACCCAGAAGAATTAAAAACAGTAACAGTAATAAAAATTTTCCCCACCCACTAAACGACAGGGAAAATTTTCCTAATTCAGAGACTAAAATTAAACCCTTTGATTTGTAAATAATGTAATTATGTTCACTCACTCACACACAAGAATAATGCCAATTTTTGAAAAGAGTTTTCTTAACTATTTTAAACAAAGATTAAAGCTAAACTGCCTATTAATTCTGAACACTGGTTCACATAAGTGTGCTGAATAGTTACATATGTAGTTTTATTGTCCCTAATGAGTAAAGAAAACAACTGAAAAATCCATTAGGCTAAGAAAGTTATAGTATGTATTAAGTTAGTAAATACTACCATCTGTAGGATCACTGAACTTATTAAGCCAGCACTAAAAACTCAATTCTTAAAAACATATGAACTCTGTTCTCAAAGTTTGTTCTCTAAAATCATCCTCCAATAAATAAACACACAAATTAAAGAGAATAAAACAAAATCTACTAATATGTGGGCTTAACTGCCATTGTCAAATTCAACTAAGGCAACAATGAACTCTTTCGACTATCAACATACAGACCATACTAAAAGGTCATGTATGTTTCTTCTCATGCTAAAAGAATAAACCTAAGGATTTTTCTTGGTGATTACACGCATATCATGAAGACTCACAAAATAACCACACATCCAAATTTTTCATCTTTATTTTTTTTAAAGGAGCATTTGTTTTTCTTGTGTCCTCAAAATATGTTCTATTAAGCAAGTAGAAAATTCCACTAAGTATTCTAGTTAATCCTGATGTTACTGACAGTAACTTTCCTAAAATTCCAAGTATGATGAAGGTAGAAATACTATAATCCTAATTCATTATCTCCAATATCCACCTCTTATTTCTGTATTTACCCAATTCTTCAATTCCTTTCCCTCATCTAGTTTGACTATCCATTGCTTAATCATTCTCACTGGAGCCAGACAATATTATTTCAAACAGAAGTTAAGGCTCCCAGATAAATTACATTAAATCCATCCTATTCATCTTGCTGCCAAGTTGAAATAAAGAAGGCAAAATAGAGAGAAATGGATCACAATGTGCATGAAACCTAAGGAAGACATGAGGAGAAAAACAACTCTTCTTTTTCTTTCTTTTTCACTAACGCATCTTGGAGGACTGAATTAAAAGGGAAAACGAGAAAAAATGAGTATTAATATCAAAAATTCCTTAAATATAAACAAATATAAGTATCAAAGATGTCTCTGTTACTACTAGCTGCTTCTCCAAAATATCTTGGATAAAATCTTACAGAGTATCTAAATTCTCTTCCAACAGACCACAAAATGTCATTAGTAGCTGCCATTTACTACCAAACATTTCACTGATACCACTTCATTTGATGATCCAAATAGTCATCACCACCTGTTTAAAATTTTTTAATAGGGGTGAAGATCAGGGAAGACCATGACATCAAACTGCAGCTATAGCTGGAAGAATTTTATTGTGACAGAGTTCTACTTGCTATAGAAATGAGTTCCAGTACTGACCTTTCATTCACAGTTGAACCTCTAAAACAATGTAAGTTATTTTAGATGATACCCTTTCAAATATCTGAGAAGTTATCATCCTACCTCTCAGTCTTCCCTGCAGAATTAACAATCCCAACACTCCTAATCACTTGATTTCAGGATTTAGTCTTAATACTATTCTTGATCTTACTGGAGACTAAAATTGGAGCAAAAAGTAGAAACAATGAATGTTAATATATTCCTCATTTATCATGTAATTTTCTCTAAAAAGTGTATGTAAAGGGTAAAATATCCAGCTTTTTGTCTTAAAGAGATAGTCCTTAGTTTTAGAGAAAGTATTTTTGGTTTTTTTCTTACTTTTAAATTATTTGAGTTTCTGAAATATCACATACTGCAATTTTTAATTATCTAACATTTTATCAACAATGTGTAAAAGGTTTTTCTGCCAAAAACTTTTTAATTTTTTGTTTTTTTCTTACATGAGTAGTATCTGAGAGTGTTTCTTTAAAATGGTCACAAGGAAAAACACAACTAGGGCAACAGTGATGCTATATCACACCCTGTTCTCAAAAAGAAACTAGAAAACTGGCAATGATAAACAATGAAAGGAATATGAAATTGGGAGACAAACCTAAGTTCTATTTATCTGTACTACTAACTAGCTCTATGATCTTGGCTCTTCTACAGTATTAACAGTTTCATCTATAACACAAGGAGAATGGGTCAAGGATACCTTACAGGGATAAAATTCATTCATTTTAAATATGCTTGACAACAGCAAATGCATTCAAATTAGGAATGTTCAACACTATGACTTAATCCCTACAGAAAGAATTCCATTCCACAATGTTTTAGTTCCTTCTCTAGTCTTAAAATTATTTCCTCTAAGACAATTAAAAATGAATTCACCATAATTACGTATTAAAACTTTTTATCAGTACATGTAAAATTTTACTTCACCATCGTTACAAAGGAAGCTTCTGGTTTCTGTTGTATATGAATTGTTTATAATTCAATGATTCACATTTTCTTCCTTAAATAACATAGTTATTAAGAGCAAGGTACCTGGATCTGGAGTGACCAGGCTCAAATCTCAGCAGCATCACTTAATAACTATGTAACCTGGACAAGCAATTTAACCTGTCTGTGTACCTACCTCTTAAGATAATTATAAAAATTAAATGAGTTAATACATGTAAAGTGTTTAAAACAGTATACAGTATAGAAATCACTTAATTTGTATTAGCTGTTATGACTTGTGACTTTTCAGTTCCATAAACTTGATCTCTTAAAAATACTGCATTTAGAACATATTTACACACACACACACAAAAAAAGTATCATTTTAACTCACTGAGGCCATTATCCAAAATAAGTGTAGCTTTAAATGTGGCTCTAAATTTAAGACATGTAAACAACAACAAAAGAAGAACATTTACCGAAACTTAAAGAGAAAATATTGCAGTTAGCCATGAATCTTTCGAAAACATTTCAAACAGGTGAGATTCAAGGCAAGTTTCCAATGTAACAGACACATGAGAACAAACTAACTGACAATATGGAAAACATAGCTGAAAAGACTATTATACTCTGGTAGTTTACCTGGTAGTGGAATTGGCATGCCAGGAAGGGGAACACGAAACGGAGGTACCATGACTGGTGGAAAAGCAGGTATTGCAGCTGCTGGTTGAGGTACCGAATGAGGAACAGCAGGAGGTAACGTCTGGGGATGCGGCTGGGGAACAGTTTGCACAGGTGTGGCTGTAGGAGCAGGAGTTGAAACACTAACTGTAGGCGTAGCAACTGAAACAGCAGAACTTGGGGTCTGATCTTGTGTTGTGGGTGCTGATAAAAGATAAAACAAAAAAAAACATGTATCATTCCCTCATAAACCAAGTTACTATATTCATTTACTCATTAATTCAATACACACTTAAGGGCCCATACCATGCACTGCAAGATACTTGCAAAAAGATCTCTGCCTTCAAGAAGCTTGAAAATAGCTAAATAAAATATACAAAAATAATGAAAATACAAAATGAATGGGATAAAATGTATAAGAGTAAATCAAGACCTAAAGACCATTTTTAACTGTGAAGGAATATAAAAAATTTTACACTGCGATGATGGGCCTTAAAAGATTAGGACTTCAACAAGAAAAATGGGGGAGTGGTAGAAAAACTGCAAGTAAATGCAAAGAGTAGAGAACACCAAGGAACTGTTTAGAAAACAGAACACAAGGAATCAACTAGTGAAATGGGATACCAACAGAACCAGTGAGTTATGGTTGGAAAGTGAGGCCAGAGGCAAAGAGAAGGCATTGAAGAGAGAAAAGGCTACAGTCTGAACTTTACTGTGCAGGAAAAGGGGAAAACATATATAAATGCAAAGAAAATGATATAGAAGAATACACATCAAAACATACTAACATAGTGCCACTGGGTATGAGTTCACTTTTACTTTATATGCTTTGTTAGTGTTTAATTTTTAAGAATGCATTCACAGGTTATCTGTGTGGTTTCATTTTTATAAGAAAAGGGGGGATCAGACTAAAGATTTCTGTATGGAAGAGTAATGATCAGTGTTCATTTGATGAATTAACCTGCCAGATACATAGGAAGGAAAGGAAGAGCAGCAATCACATTATTGGAAATGCTCAAGTAAGGAAGAACAGAGATAAAAAGATATGTGAAAAACTATTAACTGACTAATGACTGACTGGATGTGAACAAATGGAGTCAAAAATAATTCAGGATTCTCTATAATTACTGCAAAACAGAAAGTTTAAAAAAAAACAAAACAACTCAGGTTTCCTTTGTGAGACCAAGAGAAATGTGAAATTCAGCATAATTTGGTTCTCTAAGACATTATTTTTAAATGTCAAAAATGAAATGTT
Source organism: Orycteropus afer afer (assembly GCF_000298275.1). Classification (NCBI taxonomy): domain Eukaryota; kingdom Metazoa; phylum Chordata; class Mammalia; order Tubulidentata; family Orycteropodidae; genus Orycteropus; species Orycteropus afer. The sequence goes on along the minus strand of NW_006921825.1, from coordinate 3,102,550 downwards.
TCATCCCTAGTAATCACATTTAAAATCAAGCAGCAACGAAAAAAAAAATCTGTATTTATTACTGTTTTAGAAAGTTTTCATTTTCAAATATTACTACCAAATACTTTCGTTATTTATTCATACCCCATCTTGTTCCAAAACAAAACTCATTTTGTTAACTCACTGGTAACAAATACTTCATCTTTTTATTGATGTAAAGAAAAGAAAGTGCCAAACTCTACCTATACTAGTGTAAGAATAAATTTATCAAATTCAATGAAATAAAAATAATGCTTTCCCATTTTAATGTAAGGGAAAGTACGCTGTTTAATACAAACCACCCACTAATCCAAACTGACAACACAATATGTCAGTATCTGGACTTTTTTTTCCAGCTGCTAATAATGAAAAACTCACTTAGGCTGGAAAGATGTGAGCAATTTCATACTTGTTAATAAGGGACTCACCTTGGCTAAATAGACAGCAGGGCCAAACAAGTATCTTCAGGGGCCCAGGAATGAATTGTTGGTCTAGCATAGACCTAGCCTTAGGGTACAGTATCACATTAATATAATTTTATAACAGTGTGAAAAATACAAATTACATGCAACATTTGCCCAGTCCCATACATATACCATTTAGCATTTATAATCTAATGCAATGGCTGAAAATATATCTAATTATTCTTCACAATTTCCCTGAGAAGTAATATTGCATCATCATTTTCTCAAACTCGTCCAAGATAAAATGAGTTTATGCTCAGTGGGATTAATATATAAATGTTCTTAATTTTTAGACCCATTTACCCATAGATCTATACTTTAGTTCACAAGAATTACAATTTTTTAAATATAGTATTTAGATATAATTACTAAAATTATGACCCAAAGTACTAAACTCAGGAAAATAAAGTGAGTTATAAGGCATCAAAAAAAGAAGGCAAAAGTATTCACTCAACCCTTTCCTCTTGTTGGCTCAGGATTTTCTAAATTTGATTAGTGGTCATGAGGAAAAGGGAAGTAAAAGAATTAAATGGGAAACTGGAAGAATTGGACTTTACTAGGTAAATTCCTACTAACTCCATTTGCCAAAATAGTTAAGTGCTAGGCTTTAAAATATACTAATCCAGTCTCAGATCTTAACTACAAAAAATAAGTAATTATATCATAGAGGAGAAATATTAACAACGCAGTATGGCAACACTTCATGATACTGAAACAAGTAAATAGAAACGATGTCAGGAATACTCAAAAAGACATCAAAACAAGTCATGACACCGCTATTTTGTTCTTAGAATAAAGGCCTCTCAATCACTAAAGAACTGTGCAAAAAATGGTGAGCAGGATTTCTGAATAGAATACAGTAGATAATCATCACAAGATAGCTGGGGGCTACAGACAGACCATTCTAATAAAGAAAAGAAATGTGTATAGGATAGTTAAAATATGTGCCTACCCACTTTCCTTAAAACAAAATACACTATTATTATTCTACCTTCCTACAAAGGAAGGGAATAAAAGCTTAGACAGAACCTCGATGTAGAGCAGTACTGCTTTTATTAATCCCTTTCTCCCACCATTGCCACAAGTACCCAATGAAAAATAGCAGTTTTCTACTTTGCCATACAAGTTTTCAAAGGACAAACCTATAAAACGGCAGAGATCCTCAAATAGCAGCTAATATCATTGTTAACTCTTCCCTATCAAAATTTACCTTCACTATGAAAGAAAACAGACTTGTATTTACACACTTTTCTGTGTGGTACATTTCCCCTCAAGTTCTCCAAGATGTATTAAGTAGGGTCTTTTTTGGGGAAAAAAAGCAAAACTCTCCATACTACGTGTTCTTCAGTTTCTTACTTCTTAAAAGGAATTCAAATTCTATTATATGATATAATATATTATATGATATAATGTCTCTATTATATATTTCTCACAGGGCAATAATATACCTTTAAAAACTAATAAAAATTCCCAAACTTCCTAAGCTACCAAGCAAATTTTAAAAACAAAACCAAAAAAAATTTTCTTACCTATTATACAAGTAGTAAAATAATCCTAGTCATAATCATTTTGTAGGGATAATTATAAATGCTTAGACCAGCATTGTAACAAATAGTCAAATCAAAAAATCATAAAATATATGTGGGCTCAGTCTCAGCCTATAGAGTAAGTAGCAACATACACATATACAAAAGAAAAAAACAGAACTAAAGCAGTGTAGATGCTACTGACAATCTTTTAAACCAATCAACAGGATCCTTTATCCATGAAATTTGCTGGTAACTGACTCTCACTTTTTTTAGAAAATATCTAACCTTTTCGCCTCTATGACTTTAAAATGGAAAATTCTTTTTCTGAATGCTTCTATCTCAATTCCCCATTTCATCTGTCTGAATCCCACTCTAGGCCCTACCCACCTATATGGAAGATTACTGAAAAGTTCCTAGTAAGTGTCCCTGATTTCTACAATACTCACAAAGCCAGCAACAAAAAAATCTCCCAAAATATTGTCAGGCCCCCTACTGTCTGCCAATTCACCCATTCGGAAGAACTTTCATAACCTGATCTCACTCTAATCCAACCTATTAACCAACACGAACCCTTGTGGTTGAAAAGAGTTTCTTATACAATCCCCTAAGCTACACCACTCTCATTTCCTGACCTTTGTTTATGCTATTCCCTCTACCTGGAAGACCTCTCCTCACTTGCTGGCCTACTCCAACTCTACTCAAATCATCTTTCATGATCAACCTCAATATCCATGTAATCTATCTGTATTTCTCTTTCTCGAATTTTTATACTTTTCACTATATGACTCTGTACATTATCCTCTAATTGCTTCACATGTATTATTCCTAGCTCCTTAATTAGAAAAACTGGAAACTCTTTAAGATAGGGGGCCAAGTCTTACACTTATTTTGCAAAACTGCTGCACTCAGCATTACTATTGACCAACCTGAATAGCTAACACTGCACTTCTCCAGTTTAGTTTCATGAACTGCAACTGGGCAAGTATTTTCCTCTACTAATGTAAATTTTTGTTCTACTCTAATACAAAAGTCCCAGTTACAAAAATGTGTTTTAAAAAACATCAAGGATAACTGCAGAAATGCTAAATCATTTTAGAACGCAATGCAGTCCCTACTTGTTCATTTTTCTAGCCCCTAAATGAAAACACATGGTGCCTGGTACTCACTTGATACTGTCTGTGAAACTGAAGTGGCCGTTGTTGTGGTAGAAGTGGTAGAGGATGGGGTGGATGATGATGTTGAAGTGGATACTGCAGGTGCTGGGCTACTGGTCGTAGGGGTGGAAGCTCCTACTGCTTGTGCTTGCACTTGGGCCTGGGCCTGAGCCTGGGCCTGGGCCTGCGCCTGGGCCTGTGCTTGGGCCTGGGCCTGGGCCTGGGCCTGAGCCTGAGCCTGGGCCTGGGCCTGGGCCTGGGCCTGGGCCTGAGCCTGAGCCTGAGCTTGGGCCTGAGCTTGGGCCTGGGCCTGGGCCTGGGCCTGAGCTTGAGCCTGGGCCTGAGCCTGGGCTTGGGCTTGGGCTTGGGCTTGGGCCTGGGCCTGGGCCTGAACTTGGGCCTGGGCTGCAAGCATAGGTGTCAATTCTGACTGCTGAATAACTTTAACTCCATCTGGCTTGGTCCATGCAGATTCACGAGTCCGAGCATTATAATAATAAACCTGCAGAAGAAGCAAAGTTATTGTTATCATAGAATCTGTCACTATTGATAAAAATGGTAATACAAATATATTTTATTTTAAAAAGTATTTTTAACATAACTGAGAAAAGAGAAAATATATCAAAATTAGCTGTTCATATATTATGGGCTCAAAGTAATTCTTCCTTCTCTTTCCCTCCAATTTCTATAATCAATATATCATACTTTACACAAAAGGAAAACCAATGTTGTATTTTGTGCAGAAACAAATTAGCACAGCAAGCCTGAGTGTGCTATCCTTGGAAAAGTCTGCTTGCAAAGCAGGTCCTTGGCTGGCATCTGGGAATGTGGATTTTGAGAGGATTATCACCATTCCCTAACTGATAATGGCTCACTATACCTAAACTGCTTATATAAACAATGAGGTTTATGCTGAACACCAGCTTTCCTTATGGGAGTCTAATTCTGGTGCATGCTCCGGCAGAGCATACCCACATGAACCAGCACCCAATGAAAATCTTCAACTCTTAAGTTCAGATAAGCTTCCCTGACACGCAACACTTCACACATGTTGTCCAAACATCACACTTTAGGAATTGAGCAAATGCTGTATGACTTCACTGGGAGAGAATTCCTGGAAGTTTGTACCTGGTTTTCTTCAGACTTCATCCATGCACCTTTTCCCTTTGCTCACTTTGTCTGTATCCTTTCACTGTAATCAGTCTTAGCTGTGAGTACAACTCTATGCTGAGCCCTGTGAGTCTTCCTAATGAACTGCCAAACCTGGAGGTAGTCTTGGGGATTCCCAACACATCTCGAAAATAAATGCTTCCAGAATCATAGAAAGATGTGTTAGTACTCCAGACATCCAATTCCTATCCAGTCAGTTTTTCCTAAAGTTCTACCTCATCCCCTGCTTGCCTTAGGTTCATTCTTAATTGGCAAAGATACAGTATTCTCAATCTCCCAGAGCTCTAAACCATATTCTGTCATCAAGAAGGTAGCAATTTAAATATACTTTACATTTACCTTCCCATCTGGAGTTTTATTTTCAACCCATATCTCCTCAGTAGGAGGCAGTGCTGGAGTACCAGGAGCAGTCACTGGAGGCATTCCTGGTGGAAACATCATACCCGGAGGAGGAGGCATGGTTCCCATAGGTGGAGGCATGAAAGGTGGTCTCTGTTAACGCACAAGAACAATGATGACTTGTATTTATCTTTTTTTTCTTTCAAATTATTACCAAATTATACCCTAAAGCAAAGCACTGTAAGTGAAACCAATGTTATAGTCTATCTATTCAAATACATTCATCTAGGTTGTATAAATAAAAGTTTCTCAAAATGATCCCTAAACAAAATGATGAAAGACATAAATGTATCAAAACACTAACAGCAGCCCTATGGGTATAGAATCATGGAAGAATTTATCTGCATTTTTCATATAGTGGGTACTATGTTACTTTTTTTCAAATTGATTTTTCTATCCTGCTGGGGACTAAACAACTGAAGTAAAAAATTAAGGTCAACTTTTGTCCAGTGAAAAAGTTTGGTGTAATCGAATCTGGTCTTCAAAAGCCTTTGCCCAAGAAAAAAGACACCAATGCCTCTAGAGCTCACCAACACCACATACTAATGATAACAGAAACATCATTTGACAAACACAGCAGTAACCAAAAAACAAAAATCAAATACACCTAACTTTTACTCTATTTTCCAACAAGAAAAAATCTATCAGCTACGAAATATTGGCCATTTATTTTTTTAATATAATAATATAGCTCATCAAAGACAAGAACATCATCAGTAAGTTTAAAAGACAGTGAAGTAACTACCCATTCTACTTTTAGTGGAAAATTAGAATTCAACTCAGGATATACTATTTTTTTTTAATTTCCAAAGCCAATACCAATTCTCTCTAATTTCTGGCTCTTCCTTCACTGCCATTCTTCAATGACTCTGGAAACCAACAATTCAACTGCAATCACTGTATCTTACTTACCAAAGCAGAAAAGTGATCTGACATTTTAAAAACAGATTTTGAATAGGAATTAAGATAGACTTCCTCTATAATCTATAAGTAAATTAAAATTCAATTATCTAAAACAATTCATTCTGGATAATGGAATCGACACTATGGTAATAACGTGGAACCTTATCTCCTTTTCCTAAAAATGTTTTCTTTCTCCAGTTTTTTAGGATTCAGTTTAGTGTCTTTCAAGCATCAACATGTTCTACAAAATATCCAACCCAAATATGTCTCACACACCATTACCTGGAAATCACTTGAGTTTAGTGTAAAACCACAATTATCCATCAAGATCAAGAAAAGCATCACACCATTAGAAAGTACCCCATTACAACACTTGATAAATTTTCCACTAGAGAGTTACATTTTATAATATTCTGAAAGTTTGACTCTTAATGGCATAGATTAGAACAAATTCACATGAGCCAAGCTATGCTAGAGTCAGTAGGTCAAAAAGCTCATTGTTAATCTAATCTTGAAGAAAATACAAAATCATTTAGCAATTTGTTTTAAATAGTGGGAGGGGCTACTCATTACTAGGAAAGCATTAAAATTATTAAGCAAAGTATTAAAACCTTGAGTCTCTACCATAAACAACACAACCCTATCCACTGAACAGCAAGCACATCATTATCTATTTTTAATATAGTTCAGTCTTAATTACCTAAGCTATGGAAGGCAGATAATACCACTGTTAATTTGATTTCAGAACTGTACAAAGTGGGTAAACTAAGAAATCAGAGAGAGAGAGAGAGAGAGAGAGAGAGAGAGAGAGAGTTGTTGTTGTTGTTGTTGTTACGTGCCATCGAGTCGGACCCGACTCATAGCGACCCCTCCTTGGGTTTCTGAGGCAGTATCACTACGGAAGTAGATTGCCCCATCTTCTTCAGATGTTTACTTTGGGGATTATATTCTTATTTATTTATTTTATTGTGATTTGGGTCTAAATGAGATTGTATTCTTTTTAGGTTATTTATATTCTTATTTATTTATTTTATTGTGATTTGGGTCTAAATGAGATTGTATTCTTTTTAGGTACCTAAAAAGAATACAATCTCATTTAGACCCAAATCACAATAAAATAAATAAATAAGAATATAAATAACCTAAAAAGAATACAATCTCATTTAGACCCAAATCACAATAAAATAAATAAATAAGAATATAAATAACCTAAAAAGAATACAATCTCATTTAGACCCAAATCACAATAAAATAAATAAATAAGAATATAAATAAATAAGAATATAATCCCCAAAGTAAACATCTGAAGATCAGTATCTTTGACCTCATTTCAGCACTGAGTCTAGATATACTAGAGAGAAATGTCCCGTATTAAAATACCAGCAAGCTTTTCTACTTACAGAAATTTCCTCAAAATCCTTTTCTAAAGTGCTAACATAACTTCTCCTACTTGAGGTAAAGATTTCAAACTTTTATTTCCCATAAAGAAGACAAATTACTAAAGATAATACTCAGAGATAAAGGCAAGTAAAAATTATCCTATATAATCCTAGTTTTATACGTATACCTCTCTACCACCAGCTAACTTCCTATTCTGAATTTCTATACTAATTAACACTACCACTGCTTTGGGAGCAACATGTTAATATATGGATGTTTTCTTTAGCTCCCATTATTCTATATACTTAAATTATTTCAGAAAACAAGTTTTTTAATGGAAAATCATATACAATATTGATGCTAATCCCAAAAGACATAATAACCTCTACATTCTTTACCTGGAGGTGTGGAGGGCCCATAGGGGGAGGAATCCCACCTGGAGGAGGCATTGGTGGCATACTAGGATCAAAAGGAGGACGTCCAAAGGGAGGCCGAGGTGGTGGAGGAGGGCCTCTCATCATACCAAAAGGTGGTGGAGGTCGCATGAGAGGTGGTGGACCACGCATGACTGCATTTGGTGGGGGAGCCGGGCCTCGGAACCTCAAGGCCTGCTGTTGAGCCATCCTGTGTGGTAAAGCAATGAATAAGTTCTTTCTCAAAATTCCAAAAATGTAATTATTGATCTCTAATTACATCAAATTAAAAAAGTCCTTAAAAGCGTGTAGAGGTGGAAAGTCATCATTTTGCAGCCACCATGATAAAAACTGGATCAGTAAGAATGATCAATGGATGCTAAATCTATGAGGAAGTTTTGATGAGGAAGATATTTGGATGGTCTTAAAATATCTCCCCACACACTGCTTACTAGTTGCAAAAAACCAAACTGACATCAAGTCAGTTTCGACTCACAGTGACCCCTCCTTGGGTTTCCAAGGTGGTATCTCTACAGAAGTAGATTGCCCAGCCTTCCTTCTGAGGAGTGGCTAGTGGGTTTGAACCGCCAGCCTTCTGGTTAGCAGTCAAATGCCTTAGGCACTACGCAAGGGAGGATCAAAAAAACACTAACTATGTAATGGAGAACTTGGGGAAACTGACCAGGTAATATCATGTAAAAGGACAGATGGATACTGTGTACTTGAGGACATAATTATCACCTGTGTAGTATTCCAACCAAGACTATATAACTTTAATCTAGTAAAAAGAAACATCAAATATAAAATAAGGAATGTTCTATTAAAAAAAAAAAAGAAGGAAGGAGGAGAGGGCTGAGTTCTTCAAAAAGGTCAATGTCATAAAAGACAAAAGACAGACTGTGGAAATGTTCCAGATTAAAAGAATTTAAAGAAACATGACAACACAAAACTAACTCTACACTGGATCCTGTATGGAAGGAAAAAATGCTATAAAGAACATTATTAGATTAACTGATGACACTAGAATAAGCACAGTAGGTGACACAAAAATATTCTATCAATGTACATTTATGAAGTTGGTAACTGCTGTGGTTAAGTAACAGAAATACCTATTTTTAGAAAACATAAGCATTTAAGGGTAAAGGGCCATGGTTTATGTATCTTACCCTCAAATGGTTCAGAATGAGAGAGCATGCTTGCAAACAATAAAGCAAAAGAGGTAAGGTGTTAACAATAAGTATACTGTTTTTATTTTTGCAACTTTTTGTAATTTGAAATTATTCCAAATACAAAGTTTTAAAAGGGGGGATGGGCAAAGTTTAAGAGATTACTAGAATTTTCTAAAGGGGACAGTCCTCCCCCTCAACTACATCCTACCCCTAAACTCTAGCTAAACTCTATTTTCTGCACAGCATTTAAGCAGTTAAATAACATCATATCTGATGGTATTACCTTGCATTTTTTTTTAATTTCTCTCCTCCCACTAGTGCTTTTTTAAAATTTTTATTAACCCTTAAAAGTGCTTACTACGTGCCAGGTAGTGCTTTAAAACTCTTTCCAAATGCTAAGTCACTTAATCATAACAATCCTAAGAGGTAGATACTATCATCAACCTGCAAAAAAGGATACAGATTGTATCAGAATAAGCAGAGGGTCTTACAGAGGGAAACACTGCTCAATCTTGCACCATCCTCACAAACATTACTATGTTTGAGACCATTGTTGCAGCCACTGTGTCTGTCAATCCATTTCATTGAAGTTCTTCCTCTTTCACCGACCCTCTACTTTATCACGTATGACATCCTTCTCCAGAGAATTTTCACTTCCAAGAACATTCTAACTGTACTTTTTTGAAGACTGATTTCTTCTCCATTATATAATGTTTTTCTCATCCTCCTCTGCAACTAATAAGCAGTGTCTGGGGAAATACTTTTAAGACCATCCAAATATTTTCTTCATCAAAACTTCATAGACTTAGTATCCACTGATCATGGGAGAAAGATGTGGCAGGATGCTTCCACAAAGATTACAGACTGGGAAACCTTATAGGACAGTTCCTCTCTGTCCTGTAAGGGTTGCTATGAGTCAAAATCAACTCAACAGCATGAGTTTATTTTGGTAACAGTTTGGCTATTCCTTGGAATTAAGAGTTTGGACTCTTAGAATCACAAGAGTCAAATAAGGGCTCTGCCATTTGCTGTCAGGACAGTTAGTTCTGATGTAAATGAGAAGGGTATAGAAATAAAACCTACCTCATCTCTGTTCTCTGAGGAAGACTCATTAACAACCTGCAATATGCAAATAACACAACCTTCCTTGCAGAAAGTGAAGATGACTTGAGGCACTTACTCATGACAATCAAATCCTTACAAACAGTCCAGTAAGTAACATCACGATAAACAGAGAAAAGATTGATATTGTCAAAGTTTTCATTTTATTTGAAATCACAATCAACACCCATGGAAGCAGCAGTCAAGAGATTAGACATTGTATTGTTGTTGTTGCCTTATGTGCCGTCAAGTCGGATCCAACTCAGCGACCTCTCCTTGGGTTTCCAAGGAGGTATCACTAATGGAAGCAGATTGCCCAACCCTCCTTCCAAGGAATGGCTGGTGGGTTTGAACCACCAGCCTTCTAGTTAGCACTCAAGTGCCTTAGGCACTATACTACCAGAACTCCTTAAACCAGGCAAAAGTGCTGCAAAAGACCTCTTTAAAGTGTTAAGAAGCAAAGACATCACTCTGAAGACTAAGGTGCACCTAACCCAAGCAATGGTATTTTCATTTGCTTCATATGCATGAGAAAGGTGGACAATGAATAATGAAGATCAAAGAAGTGGTGCCTTTGAATTATGGTGTTTGTGAAGATCACAGAAAATACCATGGACTGCCAGAAGAACGAATATGACCTAGGAGGAGTGCAGCCAGAACGCCCCTTAGAAGTAAGAATGGCCAGACTTCATCTCATGTACTTTGGTCATGTCATCAGAAGGGATGGGTCCCTGAAAAAGGAAATCATGCTTGGTAGAGGGTCAGCAAAAAAGGGGAAGACCCTTAACAAGACAAAATGACACAGTGGCTGCAAGGATAGGCTCAAGGATAGCAACAATTGTGAGGACGACACAGGACTGGGCAGTGTTTCATTCTGTTACATATAAGGTCACTATGAATCAGAGCTGACACGACAGCATCCAACAACAACAACATCATCTCTGTTCAATGAGATAATCCCCATGAAACACTTAAGACAGTATCTGGTTCACAGTACATTATTTCAATTATTACCTTCATTCCCAAAAAAACCTTAGACAGTGCTTTAGCAAGACAGCTTGCTAATAATGTAAAAAGCACTTTTCTGGTAATTTGATTATGTGGCTTTTAAAAGTGCCACTAAGATGGTAGCAAAAATTCACACATTTCCTCCTCTACAGCCTAAACTGCCATTTCCTGATGCCTGCTACATGCACCACATGAGCTGGCTCTTTATACATACTGCACTGTCACAGCAACCTTTCCAGATCTACAGTGATGATTAAATGAGTTAATGAAGTACTTGGAACAGAGCCTAACATTTGTAATTATTAGCTATTAGTGTTATTAGGAGCTCTGGTAGCATAGTCCCTAAGGCACTTGATTGCTAACCAGAAGACTGGCAGTTCAAACCCACCAGCCACTCCTCAGAAGGAAGGTTGGGCAATCTACTTCTGTAGCCCGCCTCTGAAACCCAAGGAGGGGTCGCTATGAGTCAGGGTTGACTCTACGGCAATAACAACAACAAGAGGCAGAAAAGGGGGGAGCTCACTACCAACAAGGCAGAGAAGAGCCAAGAGTGGAGTGCCTCCTTGGACCCAAGATCCCTGCGCTGTAATGATGGCAGCAGAACTAAGAGACTGGCACGAGACAGAGCATCAGGCTTGCCAGCCCACGAAGCATGAAAGCAGAGTGCTTTCGGGCAGAAGGCTTGCTGATGGAGTACAGTGCCCCTACTGACAGAGCTAAAAGAGCTTTGTAACATTTGCCTGAGCAGGACAGAGGCTAGGCAGAGATGCCAAGGGCCAAAGATAGGCATGCCTGCGGGCATGGCCAACGGGAGGCTGTCCTGATCAAAGAATTGTACCCTGAGCGTTCCTGAACCTGAACTGTAACTTGTTACTTCCTTAATAAACCCCATAATCTTCTGTGTGGTCACTGCAACGAATTATCGAACTCAGCACAGAGTAGAGCATGCCATGAAACAGAAGGTTAGTGTCAGAACTGGTTTAAAAAAAAAGAATAAAAGGTTGGAGGCTGGTGGCATGTCTGACCTGTTTCACAGGAACTAGCCTTGGGCTGATACTGCTGGTGGTTCTCTCTCCCCCTTGTGAAGTTAAAGGAAGTCAGAGAATGCCACCCCATACCCTTTTGCACCCATCATTGCAGCTACTGTGTCAAACCATCCTGTTAATGGTCTTTTTTCACTGAACCTTTACTTTACCAAGCATGATGTCCTTTCTCCAGGGACCAGTCCGTTCTGACAACATATCTATTATTACTACTTTTATAATCATTAGTATCAGTCTTCCATCACCAGGTTCTTGTTGACCAGTTTATATATTCTAGGCTTCTTTTTGATCTTCAGATATTTCAAGTTCATTACCCGCTTCTGTAGAACTTCACAAGGCTGGCTCCTTCTCCTTATTCTGCCTCCATTCAAATGTCACTTCAAACTCCTTTCCCACCTTCAGCCCCCCTCAGCCCCTCTGTCACATCATCCAATTTGAATTTTCAGTTATGATAACTACTATGAAAAAGTAACCCACATACTGGTTTACTCATGTAACTCTATCCATTCATAAAATTTTCCCTTTGTATACTGCTACACCTGAGTGCCCGGGATGGCAGGGGCTCAAATATTGTTTTAATAATAGCAAACACTGGGTACTTACTATATACCAGACATGGTTATATGAACTTTGTATTGATGCTTTTAATCCTCACAACTCGGTGAAGTTTTACACGATTTTTACAGAGGAAACTATGGTACGGAAAAAATAACTCGCTTAAGATAATCAGTAGTAACACCGGGGTAATTCTTATTCCTACCTTTAACTGCTGAAGAAATTCAGACTGCAAGTACTTTGCCATAAGTCACCAAGTATTCACAAATAAACAAAGGGCCTGGCTAAAAGATGTATACAAACTTGACTCCAAAAGTTACCTTAACGGCCCTCAATTATAAAGACATGGATGGACTTTCGATCTCCTAATCAATTCTGTCCACTGTAGGTGATCAGCATTCCTACCATTTACAACCTACTCTACTTACAAGAATATAAACACACAGCTACACATACACAAGTATATTCACAAGATCATGGAAATACAAATGTAATGGATTTCTCTGTATCCAGATATGCAAACTACCCCCTCCACTATAAATACTTTGGGTGAGGGGGTACAATCCTCTAGTCCTATTTGCTGAAGTATGAGAGGTAAATTAGGTTTCAGTTCAAACCTTCCAACTACCCAGTGACCTTGTATAAGTCACTTCAAAACAGCAGACTGATTGCTTCATTTGCTGTAGTTGGCTTAAGTTAGATTTTAGATCAATCTTAATTAAGAATGGAAGCTCCCTGAGGACAAAGGCTTTAAAAGGTCTGGTTCAAGGCTATACTACTGCCAGACCCTAGGTCAGTGACTATCACAAAGCACACAAAAAAAATGCTGGCTATACATGAATTATGTCTAAAACGTCCACCTTCATTTATTCACCATGTATTTACTGAATACCTTATTTGCTAAGCACTGGGATAGAAACACTATGAAAAGCACTAAGAATATAAATATGAAAATTAAGCCCCAATTTCTGCCATCAGAGAGGCTATGTAAATAGTTACTTTCTCGTAATCCATGAAAAATGCTAAAATGTAAGATACAATATGAAATGACACACTGGCTGCAATGATGGGCTCAAGTTTAGCAAGGATTGCAAGGATGGTGCAGAAATAGCAGTGTTTCACTCTGTTGTACACAGGGTCGCTGTGAGTCCGAGCCAACTGGACAGCACCTACCACCACCACAATATGCTCTAGAAGCAATTTCCAATCCAAGAGGCTAAGCTATACTGTCTGCAAAACCAAACATCTCAAACCAAAAACATCACCACTGAGGAAACTGACTTCTCAGCTACCCTATGGGGCAGAGTAGAACTTGTCCCATAAGGTTTCCAAGGCTATAATCTTTACTGAAGCAAACTGACACATCTTTCACCCACAGAGCAGATGACCTTTCACTTAGCAGCCAACTAAGTGCTTAACCACTGCACCAACAGGGCTTCTTTTATTTGCAAAAGAACACCTAATTTAAAACCCTACTCAATTCAGGTGAAGAAAGATATCCTCTAAAATGCAAAATAATATTCCATAATAAATCCAAGTGGAAAATAGCTAAGTGACCTTTTTGTGAGATCACAATCAGGAATAAACCTTCTATCACTACAACTAAGAGACCCTAACAATGCACCTTCCAAAAGTGTACATGTTATTTATTAGACTTGAGATTCATCTCTGAAATAAGATTTTATTTCTGCCAAAATAGAGATATATGTTTTGTGTGACAAATCAGAATCCAAGAGAAATTATTTTCCTCTAAATCCTTGGATAACAATTCCTATTTCCTTGTAACATTTCCTTTTTTTAATACACTGAACAATATTACAGGATGCTCACAACCAACACTGCTTTTTTTATTTTTAAATGCTGACAATGGCACAATTCAAAATGGAAATTCAAACATCTGAAATGACATTTTTCTCAACACGAATAAAATGTAGCAAACATACATATTGTTGTTGTTATGTGCCCTGGAGTTAGACCTAACTCATAGCGACCCCTCTGTGGGTTTCTGAGGCAGTATCACTATGGAAGTAGATTGACCAACTTCCTTCTGAGGAGTGGCTGGTGGGTTTGAACCATCAGTCTTCTGGTTAGCAGTCAAGTGCCTTAGGCACTACGCTACCAGAGCTCCTAATATACATATAAGTGCCTCTTTTTCATCCAAAACCACTTAATCAAATTCTAATTAAAATTCCATAAACATAGAGTTTCTAGGGGAAGGTCTCTTTAGGGCAAGGGCTTGAGAAGAGTAGAACAGCCATCAAGATCGTGGGTTCTGAAACCGGACTGCAGGGTTCAAGCCACTTCCTGGTGCCACAACTCCACCTACACAGCCTCTACATGGCTCAGTTTTCTCACCTGTAAGATGGGCAAGTAACTTAAACGCAGATGCCTAGGATCCGTGGCCTGCAAAATAAGCATAACAACTATTCCAAAGCGCGGTTGTGAGCGTTACATGAGACGACTTACTCTTAAGTAAACGGCTTACTGGCACATAGTAAAACACCTAACAAACGGTTACTGCTGTTGTTATCCACAATTACATGACGATAAGGAATAAAGAAATGAAGAAAAAATTTTTAAAAAAAGCCACAAAATTAAGAAAGGCAAGGGGTAGGTGACGAAGAAAAAAGGCAAGCGTGGGAACTCAAAGTGCTGAGGAGGGCGTGAGGGACCAACAGTGGCAAAGGGTCCGGAGAAATCAGCTGCGAAGTGAAGGTGCGTCGACGAGGAAAACTGGGCCCGGGGCCCACACTGGCCAGGGGGTTAGGCTGAGGACGGCAGAGGCAGCATGCGGCTGAGGCGGGGCCCCAAGGCGGGAGCACCAGGCCACGGACAGCGAAAGCGGAGGGGCCCCGTGAAAGCCGCAGGGAGCGACCCAAGACAGCGCAGGAGCCGGCGGCCCAGCCCCGACCCGGCTCTCTCATTCAGCCACCTTTCCCTTCCCCCTTCGCCAGCCCCATGAGGTCCTCGCCCCGAGCACCGCGGCTCTGCTGCCCACCCTCCGCCCTGGCTCTCAGCGAGGTAGGCCTAACTCCAAGGACTCCGAGCGCCTGAATGTGAGGGAGGGCAGCGCCCCTTACCTGAGCTCCCCCGGGTTGAATCGTTCACCGTCCCCCCCGTCCCCGCCACGCTCCGCCATTACAGAGGGCCGCGTTCATCCACCCGCCGACCCGGCGTCCCCTATTGGCCGGAACAATCGTCAATCCTGTGCGAGAGCGGCGAAGATAGCAGAGATCTACGAGATGATTGGAAAAACTTTCCATCAATCTTCGAGCTGGGGGCGGTATTCCCCTTCCTATTGGGCAATAGACCCGCCGACTTTGAAAGCGGTATGAATACAGCCTGTTGATTGGTCGCAGGAGGCTTTATGGGAAATGGGACTGTAGCAACGAGAAACCGCCGGCGCCCTCTCGCGGTAATCGAAACTAAGTCCTCCCACGTACGTCCGGGCCTACGGTAGCCACGTGTCTGCCGGCTTCTAGGAAAGCCAGTAGTGGACCCACATTGGCCGCTGGTAGTTTAGGTGGAGACCATTCTATTCATTGAGCCAATCAAAACTCGTCCGGCCTGGCGCTTAAACCAATCAGAGTTGCTGTGGGTATAGGTTATTTCCCTGCTTTACCGGAACGTGAGTCTAAAATTACCGCCAGGTTATGTCCATATTATTAAATAATACATTATTAACTACAGGAATATTCCCAACAAATTGTACTAAATAATTACTTGTAGGTTGATGGGTAAGTTGCTGCGTAAGGATAAATTAGTTGATGAATGCAAGCCTCTTCACCCCTTATAGTTTCAAGCATCTCTCCTTTAATCTCAAAATACTGTTGTCAGGAATTAGCACACTGATACCTGGAGGAATTCTGAATATTTATTACTTTTTTATATATTAAAACAAAATTTGGGGCTCTGCAGCTTCAGTAAAGAAACTATCATTAAGGTGCTCAAAACATTTTTTAAAATAATAATAATTAAATTTTACCCTGACTTAACCATATATACCAAGGAGTTCTGGTTGCGCAGTGGCTAAAGGATTCCCCTGCTTACGAAAAGATCGGCGAACAAACTACCAGCCCCTCTTCCGCAGAAGGATGAGACAGTCTGCTTCTGCAAACATTTACAGCCTTGGAAACCCTACAGGTCGGTTCTACCCTGTCCTATAGGTTCACACTATGAGTTGGAATGGACTCAAATGGTTTTGCGTGGTATAGTACCTAAGGCATCTGACTGCTAACCAGAAAGCTGGCGGTGCAAACCTACCAGCTGCACCTGGGAAGGAAGATTGGGCAATCTACTTAGGTAGAGATAGCGCCTCAGAAACCCATGGAGGGGTCACTATGAGTGGAATCAACTTCATGGCAGTGAGTTTGCTTTTGATATATACGGGACATTGTTCTAAATAATTTCTATGTATTATTAGCTTTTAAGCCTCACAAAACACTAGGAGGTAGTACTGTGAGTTAGCCACTGTTTACAGATAAGGAGCCTAGAGCACAGAGATATTTGAGTTACTTGCTCAAGGTCACAGAGTTAGTAAATGCCAGAACATTTAAATCCAAGGCATTTAAACCTTTGCTTTAAACCCAGGGTAATCTGATAGCAAGACCCCACTCTTAAGCACTATGATCTGAGAGAACTGAAATCATATGTCTATACAAAAAACTTGTATGTGAATATTCATAGCACCATTATTCCTAACAGCCAAAGACTGCAAAAAACCCAAACGTCCGTCAACTAGTAAGTGGATAAACAATGAATATTACTCAGCCATAAAACGAAATTAAGTACTAATACATACTACAACACCGATGAACCTTGAAAACATTATGCTAAGTGAAAGAAGCCTGATACAAAAGGCCACATATTGAATGTTTCATTTTATTAAATGTCCAGAACACGTAAATCCATTGAGACAGAAAGTGGTTAGTGGCTGTCAGGGTCTAGGGGGAGAGAGGAATGGGGGAGTTACTGCTAATGGGCATTTGTTTTGCTTTTGAAATAATGAAAATTTCCAAAATTAGTGGTGATAGTTGTACAACTTTGTGAGTATACTAAAATCACTGAATTGTATACTTTAAAAGGATGGATTTTATGGTATGTGAGTTATATTTCAATAAAGAAAAACACAATACTATACTGAATCCCACTTAAATTTTCAAAACCAATTAACTGATAAAATATAATAAAGGCTAAAAACAGAGTTTAGGATAATTAATTCAGGGAAGGAGGGATGATTAAAGTTTTACTAAAGATACAGCATTTCAACAAAGTAGAATCTAACTAATGTGGGGGGTTAGATGCCTTTTCCAACCTCAGTATGTATCCTCAAGTCCTGGGCAATTATTTTGAAAATAATACTGTTTATAGATGGCTCCTTACAAACCAATCCCCACTGATTGAAAAAAATACTTCAAAATGGGTACATTACAGAAGCAACAGAGGACAGGGTTGGAGTAACTTCTCAGAGACAACCAAACACCTTGAAAGAGAGAATCACTTGGCCTGTGAGCTCAGGACCATGGGGGTACTTTATAGAAAGTGAGGCAATGGCATATATAAAATAGAAAAACAAACACTCAGTTTGAATGAGTATAAAAAATTCCTTGTATTGAAAGTCTTGCTGTCTGATGATTTTATTACTTTATCTATAACCAGTAAGCCAGTTGCTGTCAAGTTGATTCTACCTCATGGCAACCCCATGTGTGTCAGAGTAGGTCTGTGTTTTATAGGGTTTTTAATAGCTGATTTTTTGGAAGTAGATCACCAGGTCTTTCTTCCAAGCCTTCTCTGGGTAGACTCAAACCTCCAACCTTTCAGTTGGCAACTCAGCTGTTAACCATAGGGACCCTATCTTATTTATATCACTTTATATTTTAAGCTATTTATATCTTCTTATGTTATCATCCACCTCTAGTCTGGCAGTTTGTCTTACTGTAGTGGCTTGTACTGGAAGCCATGCCACTCGTATTTTAAACACAACCCGGGTAACCCATAGTAGACAAGTCTCAGTGGCACTTCCAGACTAAGAAAGACTAGGAAGAAGAAAGTGGACAGGTCCACATCTAAAAAAAAATGACCACTGAAAACCTTATGAATAGCAGGAAAATACTGTCTGACATAGTTCCAGAAGATGAACCCCTTAGTCTGGAAAGAATTCAAAATATGCCTGGGGAAGAGCTGACTTCATGACATGGATGGAATAAAGATGTTTGGACCTTCATTTGCTGATGTGGCATGACTCAAAATGAGAAGAAATGGGTGCAACCATCCATTAATAATCAGAATGTGGAATATACAGAGTATAAATCTAGGACAATTGCAAGTTGTCAAAAATGAAACGGAAAGCATAAAGATCAATATCCTAGGCATTAGTGAGCTGAAATGAACTGGTATGGACCATTTTAAAATGAACAATTATATGGTCTCCTATAGTTTTATTAGGGGCTCTGGTAGCATAGTGCGTAAGGCACTTGACTGCTAACCAGAAGGCTGGCGGTTCAAACCCATCAGCCACTCCTCAGAAGGAAGGTCAGGCAATCTACTTCCGTAGTGATACTGCCTCAGCAACCCAAGGAGGGGTCGCTATGAGTCAGGGCTGACTCCACAGCACATAACAACAACAACAAGGTAATCTGATAGCAAGACCCCACTCTTAAGCACTATGATCCGAGAGAACTGAAATCATATGAAATCAAGTTTATTGACTATGTAAAAGCATTTGATTGTGTGGATCATAACAAATTATGGATAACACTGAGAAGAATGAGAATTCCAGAACACTTGATAGTTCTCATCAGGAACCTGTTCATAGACCAGAAGGCCATCGTTCAAACAGAACAAGGGGATACTGCATGTTTTAAAATCAGGAAGAGAATGTGTCAGGGTTGTATTCTTTCACCATACATATTCAATCTGTATGCTGAACAAATAATCCAAGAAACTGGATTATATGAATAAAAGCTTGGCATCAGGATTGGAGGAAGACTCATTAACAACCTGAGATACGCAGACAGCACAACTGTGCTTGCTGAAAGTGAGGATGACTTGAAGCACTTACTGGCGAAGATTAAAAACTTCAGTCTGGCAGGAGTGCATGGAGGGACGGACACAAGGAAGAGGTAACTATAGGAAGGAAGTGGGAGGGGAGCTATTGCATTGGGGTGAATTGTAGTCAATGTCATGAGACAAAGTGTATGTGAACTGCTGTATTGAAAGTGAATTTGCTCTGTAAATTTTCACCCAAATCACAATATAAAAAATTAAAAAAAAAAAAAAAAACACTTCAGTCTGCAGTATAGATTACATCTCAACATAAAGAAAACAAAAATCCTCACAACTGGACCACTAAGCAGCATCACAATAAATGGAGGAATGATTAAAGTTGTCAAAATTTCATATTACTTGGTTATACAATCAACACCCATGGAAACATCAGTCAAGACATCAGACAATGTATTGCACTGGGCAGATCTGCTGCAAAAGACTTCTCTCAAGTGATGAAGAGCAAGGACGTCTCCTTGAAGACTAAGGGGTGCCTAACCCAAGCCATGGTATTTTCAGTCACCTCATATGCACATGAAAGCTGGACAATGAAGAAGGAAGACCAAAGAAGAGTTGATGCTTTTGAGTTGTGGTTTTGGTGAAGAATACGGAAAGTACCATGGACCACCAAAAGAATGAACAAATCTGTCCTGGAAGACATGCAGCCAGCATGCTCCTTGGAAGCAAAAATGGCCAGGCTTCGTCTGATCTACTTTGGTCATATTGTCAGAAGGGACAATTCCCTGGAGAAGGATATCATGCTTGGTAAAGTGGAGGGTCAACGAAAAAGCAGAAGGCCCTCAAGAAGGACTGACACAGTGGCTGCAATGATGGGCTCACATACAGCAAGGACTGTGAGACTGGCACAGGACTGGACAGTGTTTTGTTCTGTTGTACGTAGAGTAACTATGAGTCAGGGCTGACTCAACGACACCTAACAACATCAACACACTGGGAATGACAAAGAGAAATGGCATTGCATTCTTGACCAGAAAGAACATTTCAAGATCTATCTTGAAGTACAGTGCAGTCAGTGATAGGAAAATATCCATATGCCTACAAAGAAGACCGGAGCTCTGGTAGCATAGTGGCTAAAGCACTTGACTGCTAACTAGAAGGCTGGCGGTTCAAACCCACCAGCCACTCCTCGAAAGGAAGGTTGGGCAATCCTACTTCCGTAGTGATACTGCCTCGGAAACCCAAGGAGGGGTCGCTATGAGTCGGGGCCAACTCGACGGCACATAACAACAACAACAACAACAAAGAAGACCAGTAAATACTACTGTTATTCAAATGTGAGTACCAACCACTGAAGCCAGAGATGAAGAAATTGAAGATTTTTACCAACTTCTGCAGTCTCAAGTTGACCAAACATGCAATCAAGATGTATTGGTAATTACTGGAGATTAGAATGGGAAAGTTGGAAACAAAGAAGAATCATTCGTAGTTAGAAAATATGGCCTTGGCAACAGAAATGACACTGGAGATCACATGATAGAATTTTGCAAGACCAATTACTTATTTGTTGCAAATAACTTTTTTCAACATAAACACTAGACTATATATGTGGACCTTGCCAGATGGAATACACAGGAATCAAATCACATCTGTGGAAAGAAGCAATAGAGAAGCTCAATATCATCAGTCACAAAAAGGCCAGGGGTGACTTGAAAGAGACAATGGAAATAAATCCATGAGAACGAAAATATGACTTTGAAATATCCCACCTGAATTTAGACACCATCTGAAGAATAAATTTGATTTATTGAATACCAGTGAACAAAGACCAGATGAGTTGTGGGATGACATCAAGAACATCATACAAAGAGACACCAACCAACAAATGAGGACAACTACAAACCAAAAAGAGGGAAAAAAAATCTGTGTTGTTACAGAATTTCTAGATGGTAGAGAAATCAAGACAATTGCAAGATAGAACAGACTGTTCTAAACTTGGGAAGAAAACT